>NW_024581093.1:11768942-11984092 GCF_017639235.1 Corvus kubaryi | reverse complement strand
TGTGGGGCGGCGCGGGCGCGGGCGCGGGAGCAGGTGCCCGGCAGCCGCCCGGCAGCCGCCCGCTCCGCACCGCACCGCACCGCGCAGCCCCGCACCGCGTAGGTAGGAGCGCCGGGGCGCGGCGGCACCGCGCGGGGCTGAGGTGGGGTGGGGCTCGAGAACTTCCGCGGAGCAGCTCGGACCGGGGCGTCGGGCAAAGCCGGGCTGAGGGCCCCTTGGGCGGAGCGGGGTCGCGGCTTTCGGCGGTGCAGCTGAGCGAGGCAGGCTGGAAGGGAGTGGGCTGCTGGCGGGGCAAAGGCCTGCCACCGCCTCCGAGCAGCCAACGCATCACCGGCTGTCACCCCGCGCCCCTCCCGCTGGAGATCGCACCGAGGGATGGGATACCACGGGTCCCCCTTTCAGAAGTGTCCAGGCTCCGCTGTCATCTTCAGCCGCCTCGTTCGCATCCCGGGGAGGAGCAAACCGCAAGGCTTCCCGAGCAAGAAGCTCCGAAAGCGTCTAGAGGCTTTCCTGGCCGGCAGAGCAGCCCGCTGACAGGGAAAGTCCCCGTCCGGGCCGGGACTCCGTGCCCTGCCCCGCCATGAGTCCAGCCCGGAGCGCGCGTTTCGGGCCGTCGTTGTTCCTTAAAGTGCAGAGATTGCTTTGTCTCGGCGGAGGTCTGACCAGTATTCGTTCTGGATCATCATCAAAAAATAATCACCCGGGATCGTAAAAGAAGAGATTAGAAACAAACGACTGGAACAGAGTTATTTTCTAACTGGCAGATCTGTTTACAGAGTTAAACTTCAGAGATAAAAACTTTTATGGAGTTTGTAGCATCTTCTCTGAGAAACTGAATGTCATCCAAAACTGGGCTCCAGTGCAAATCATTATGAATTTTGGTAAAGGCTTTACTTTATTTTATTGTGCTCTTCTGATTGTGTGATTCATAAGTTTTTTTTTACGTGGGAAAGCGATCTCTCTCTCTGAAAACTGCCATAAATAAAATTTTATTCATATAACTGCCCTGCTAAGTTAAATGCGTGTCTGTAAAGTTGTTCAGACAGGGTCTGTGAAGTATCAGTCTGCCCGTGGGTTGGTACTGGCTGACTGTGAGGGGACGGGATGTAGCGGTAACCGATGGCATCAGGAGTGCCTCCTCAGGGAGGGTCAAAATACTCCGCACTTTAGATGTTCGGCAGTGAAGCAGTCTGGAAACCAATGTAGTGGCAAAACGATTTTAGGGGAAGAACAGTCTTCGGAAAGGAGTTGGGGAGATAATATAACAGAAACGAAAATTCTCCTGAGAAGTAGAAAGTGAGTGGGTGGAGCCACAGCCTGTTAGAAGGTGTGTTATATTTTACCTCAAGACATGAGCTCAAGATTTACAATGCATTATTGTTGCAGACAGTCTTAACTGAGTCTGAAATCATAATCAGAAACTTTAAAATAAAATTAATATTTCTAAGGGGCATTAATAAGGCTAAACCAAATAAAAATTAGTGAAAATGAGCATTTTGCATTCTTGTCGGTTTTGGTGAAATGACTTGGGGAAATGGAAACTGAAGGGGCACAACTCTGCCCTTTAAGTATTCTGAGTGCTTGACTCAAGAAAAAATACATGTTCTTTCAACACACATGATTCATAAAAAATATTCATGTATTTCTCTTGTAAGACTTCTTGTGCATGACAGAAGTCAGTTCTCTCATGCTATAGAGTTCTTTAGAGGTATCTTGTGGATTTGAATCCAGGAGGGTCTGCCAGAGCTGGAAGTTGTTTGGTGTGGTGACCCCTTGGCAGGAGGTTGGGTGGGCCTTCTACCCCCAACTTCCTTGACTACTCCAAGGGCTATGGTGGATGGACTTACCAGAAAGAATAAGAACAGGGGGAACTGGAAAGATGAACAAAATTGTCACTTTATCTCACACAGGAGGTGAGCAGGCAAACAGGGAGTGTGCCAAAATTCCTGTGCCAGACACCCTTGTTGTCAGCGACTCTCAGTCTTACACACTTGACTAGCACTGTAGCATCCAGCTTCTGCAGCTCTGGCTGTAACAAAGTAACACCTGCCATGCAAATTAGACCTGACTTCATTTTCATTAAATGTCACATGCAGCACTAGGCAGTTGTGTTGATTCTCTCTGTATTGACAACAGCCTCTGACTTGGAACAAAGAAGAGATGCTCAGCAGGAGGACGTAGGGACTGATATATAAGCACATGGTATAATTAGTGGTGTGTGGCAAAGAGCTCCCCATCTAGGAGTGGAGATTTGCAAATCCAGATGTTTATAGAGGGCCAGGGATTAAGTTACCCCATCTAATTATAAAATTGCCTTGTTAGTCAATGTCTTTGAGATAGAAGAGGGCAATTGTCATTGAGATACAATGGAAATGGTGTCGAGGTGTCAATAAACTGTAATAGCTGTTGGGGATGTTAGTCTGAAATGGACACATTTATCAAACAGAGCTCTTTGGTGTTTGCTTTTAAGAAAAACTGTTGTGGATATGGCAAAAATATGTGAACTGTCCACTGTGTGGTAACTAGCCCTGACCTCAGTATTGACAGATGGATCGCAGGCTATGAGTTTGTAGAACTCCCCTAATGTTTCACCCAAGGTTAAAGAAAATAAACCAAACAAACAACTTGGACATAATCTGGAGTGGAAAAAATTGAATGATCCTTGTTAAGTCCCTGAAGCACCACTTCAGGGCTGGTAACTATCCTGCTCAGATCATGAGAGAATTGCTTATTTTGTTCCAGAAAAAAAACTATGGAGAGACCAAAATAACCTGTTTTTTTACTCTTACAGAAGGCAAGCTTAAAGCTCATAGGTACTGAAATTTTATCTGTAGAAACTAAAATATAGTTTAGCCACAAAGCAGCAGCAGCATTACCCACCCTCCATTACACTCTCAGTGAGCCTTAATCCTGTTTTAGGAAAATCATCCTTAAAACTCAGTCTCACTACACATTTAACTTTAGCTTCACTCATGAAGAAAGCCTCTAAGGGGGACAAGCATAAGCTTCTCTGAAAACAAGTACAGAGAAATCTACTGGAAACCTTTATTTTTCCTTCAAGAGAATAATTTAGCAAGAGTTTAGCTTGCTGTTTATAAATTCACCTTTTCACAAACTACTTGCCTTTTGATTTAATCCTTCTTGAATAAGAAATGCAAGGCCTGGTCCATAACTGGATAACTTATGTGAAATGCAGTTTGTTCACAATCCTGTAAATGCAGTTTGTTCACTGCTATATTAGTTTATGAAGTATAAGCAGCAAAAAGCCATTCAGGAGTTTATATATGCCCATATAAACTCAAGATACCCATCTTCCCAAGCATCTGCTGGGATTCTGTACAAAGTCTGAAGATGTGTGGAAATGAGATTTAGAGCGAAACAGCTCTTGCTGATCCATACTGTGCCCTATCCACAACCACCTGATTTGCTGTTGTAAGAGAGGTTTGCATGTATTTGTGGCGACTGGCTTGTGGTGTCACCTTCAGCTTCCATGGCAAGCAATTAAGGTATCTCAAAGAGGAGGCTGAGTTCACTGAGAGAGTGCACAGCAGGAGCAGATGCACTGCTAGGGTGCCATCCAGCAGAACTATCTGAAATGTTCCACACTGTAGAATAAAAAAGGCCCGGGACCTGCCGTGCCACTTGCCTGCGGGTGCAGGTTTTAGTCAGCAGAGAAAAGACAGAAAATGGCACAGACGGGCTGGTTCAGGGGGCAGGGGAGAACAGCACCAGGCCAAGGGAATTCTCTTGTGCTCACTTGTGCTTGCAGGAGAAAGAGGACATCCCTGAGGGTAAAACTCATCAGTAGCATGGACACCCAGAGAGTGCCTGTGCTTTTCCACGGTATGTGTCTGACAACAGCTGCCAGGTGATCATTTGTGTATATTCCTGTCTCAACCTTCTGTAATTTTATTTGATCAAATGAAACCAGGTTGCTTCCCAACATTAATCATGCACTTCTTCCTACAGAAAAATAGTTCTGATTTTTACTTTCAGATCTTGCTTCTGAGAGAATATCAAACCAAATAAGCTTAGCATTATCCCTGCGCCTTCACATGTTTTGTAATATTAAAAAAACTTGTGATAAAATGTTGACATAAAAATTTAACGTTTGCAGTTCACATTTGTGGCAAACCCAAGTCTCAAGAGTGGGAATTTTTGATGGATACAGGTAGTTACAAACCAGAAGGTCAAAGGGGAAAGGCTTACATAATCTTAACCAAAGTGGGGATTGCAGCAGTAAATTAATGTCAAATTACCTTACTTGAAGGTTCATTGGGCTATATGGGTAGTGAGGTTTGTATATTTTGAAGAACAACACAGCTTATTAAGATAACTTAATAATAAATTTCATCTGCTGCATTTTACTGCTTGCCTGCAATACAGTATTTGACTTCTGATCTCCCATATATATTACATAGGGCAACTTTAGAAATGGGAAAGAATATTAGTTCACTGCTAAGGGCGTTTGAAAACACCATGCCTGAGACAAATATTAAACATTCTGGTTTATACAACCATAATTGTCCATATGCAGTACAGCACTATCAGGCTTTTTTTTTTTTTAAAGTAACAGTGGATTTCAGTCTTACCTTGAGATGTCTGTTTTACAGCTGCATTTACTGATGGCATGCACAGCAACATATCTCTGTTGCTGTATTTACATGAGATAATTTATTATTTGCATGGAATATCAGCAGATTTTCTTTCAGGTACAAAAATTTCCTAAGTGAGCGATGATGCCAAGGTCAGGAGCTCGATTTTTCTTGTCATGGACTTCTGTCAAAACAAGTGCATTGTTACAAATGAACAACCCAAACTGGAAATTAGTTGCCATTCAGATAGGTAATTATATTTTAACAGGGCAAAATCCCAGCCCAGGCTGCCAGAGAACACTCAGCTAAAGCCAGAACGGGCTGGAACAGCTTGTGTGCTCACTGTATTTGTAAATGGGGCCGCCTCGGTCATGCTGCCTCTTCAAACTTAAAAGAATTAAGACCAAAGCTGTCCAAATGTTAACTGAAACTCCTTATAATTAAGGGTTATTAGGGGCCATTGGCTGGCTTTATTTTCTACTGCAGTGCACTTGTATTTGTGGATTCTATTTATACACAGAATTAAGAGTTCTGTTTGAACAGGTAATCCAATCTCCTCTGTGTAATTTAGCCAATGATTTTTTTTCCCCCTGGCTCTTAATTTTGGCTGTGTTTCATGATGTATGGTGCAACAGCAATACTAAAAATAATCTCATTCAATGTACTTTATCTGAAAGGATAAATCAGACCACCTTACAAATGCTGGGTAAAATTCTGTTGTTTTTTTTACTTACGGAGGAAGCCCCAGAGGTGCTGAGGGGAATTTTCCGTGTGCATCTTTCCCTCTAGTGGCTGCTCTTCTCGGGGAAAAGCAGCAAGAGCAACACTTCTGCACTTCTATATTGAGTACAAAGGGATGACAGGATGGAGGGAAGGAGACAGGTAGACAAACTTTTGGTACTAAGAAATTAAAATCTCGTGATGAGCCATATGAAGACAAAGATATAATAGCCATGGATTTGACCATATTTCCATTGAAAATGCAATGTGCTCTTGAATTGTTATAGTAATTTTGATCAGTTGCATGCAAGACCAGCTTCTCAGCCACTTTATAGTCTCTCACATGGATCCTTTTTGTTGGTCTGTCACATTTCCAGTGCTTGCAGGACTCATGGCTTGGAAAATATCTCAGTGACAGCCCATAAACCAGCTGTCCCTTATGTATCCATTCCACACACTTTTCTCCTGGTTGCTACATGCTTTCTTCCTTTTTGTCTGTCCTTTTCTTTTTGGCAGCTAAACCCACAGCCAAGTGTCCGTGTTCGCTGTTTCTTTTGGGCTCTTCCTGCTCTGGGATTAGTGCCTATCACACACCCCTGCACCCCTTCCCAGATTGCTGTTAAAGGGATGAGTTAAAGCCATAAACCATGACTGTTTGGAGGATGAGGTAGCTGAGACAGCACTGCAGAAAATCAGCTGCCTCAGGTAGAAAACAAGGCTGCAGGGGCACAGCCACCACGTGGAATATTTCATTAGGACTTATTTCTTGCCTGCATGCACCAGTGGGTGCTCACAGGCAATGAAGCCCACGCACTGTATTGCTCTCTGGCCACCTTTTCCAGATGTTGGACCAGTGATTATGTGGAGTTTAAACACCTCAAATGGAGTAGGCAGAGAAAAAAATATGAAACAGAGAGGGAGAAAAAACATGCTGTAATTTCATTCATAGCTCACATGGATGCCAACCTGAGTTAGTTTTCCAGTCCTTTAGCTGGAGACATATTTTTTCCCCTTTGCTTTCTCTCGCCCTTTTGTTTTCTTCCGGTTTTGCTAGTTTTATAGCAGGGTTGCTCTCTCCAGCCAGACTCATTTATTCTGGCTCAGAACAAAATAGGTCTTTGTAACCTACAGTAGCTGGGAGATTCCCTTAACACTTGTCGTTTACTGCTCTGACAGTCTACAGTAACAAAGGATATTAGATACCTCCCCTTATTCACTGCTCATATTGGACATATGTGGTACCTGGCTCAGAAACTATCACAGGGCAGCCCCAGGGTGCATCCCAGGGCACACTTCCATCAGAAACCAAATCTGACAAGACTATCAGAGGTAGGAGTTTAACTCGCAACGTTAAGTTACAAAAAATTAAACTCCTGAATTATTAGTATTTCATTAAGGGCTTCTTCTGAGTAACTTATTTGTTATTCAACCAGTTAAAAGTGTCTATAGCCTTTCCCAGAATTATTTAGACCAACCCATGGTTAAAAAAAAAAATTAATAATAATGGATTACTTACAAGGTCTTTGAACTTCTACTGGGACAGTTTTTCCCACACTTATTTCTCTTTAGGTTTGAATGGGAAAATTATTAGTAGTTAGGTCTATCTTCAGCAAAAAAGGTAAAATAGTAAATTCCATCAAACAGCTACTTTTTATCATAAAATTTTACAAAGTCCCCACCAGTGAGCTCATTAGTGTAAATGATAGAGCCTTATCTCAGGTTTAAAGTCAGCAGTTTTCCTTAGCTACCAAGCAACCTATTTTCTTTCGTGACGTGGTAATGGAGGACCTTACTCCAGGGAGCAGGGAAAATTTTCCTCTCTGTTCTTGCAGGGCACTCGAGTAGGGCTGCTAAAAATCAAGCAGACTGAACGGGATTTCCGTACTGTCGATATCCTTCTGGAAGCCTTTTCTAAAAGGAGCAGAGCCTTTGTTGGGGAGAGAGTGCACACTGCACCACAAGCCTGTTGTGAGGGGCAGATGATGGAGGAGGAAAGCTGTTTCTAAAGAAAATAATAGATTGTCCCTATTCTACCCTCCAAAATCTTTGTGGCAGGCAAGCACTACATGACATACGCATCAGTATCCCAGGATACCATCACTGTTCCTCACCACACACTGGTACCTTACCAGAGCTGGGGGCACTGCAGAGTCCTGCTGGCAGTAGACACGGGTGATGCAGGTCTCCTCCTCAATTTCCAGGAGCACCTGCAGGGGTAGAGGGACGGGGAATGGGGTTGAACTGTTAAAGACACTGACAACTACAGATAAAGATAAAAATGGTCAGTTGCAAATGATTACTTCAGTGGCAAAGAGGAAAAAGGGGGGGCAAAACCCGGAGCACCAAGCAATTTCTCCTGACTTTTGTCTGAAAACCACTAGCCTGGTAATTGTGGGGTAAACGTGTCAGCCAGCACATGGCCACTGTGCCATGCTGCTTACTGAACTCTGCTTTTCATGGATAGTGATCTCTGCATTCAGCACAGTGCATCAAAATAACTCTAATGAACATGGTCAGGGGCTAAGGCTGGATTGTTCAGGATGCTCAGTGGGTTTGTTCCGAAGGGGGGGGCTGTCATTATGGCCAGTGTTCATCTGCTGCTTGCTGAAATCAGAGCATAGCACATTTCCATCTTCTGAGCACTCCGGCTATTTTAAAGAGTTGTTTGTGGCTCTGAAGGAGAGCCCATCCCCCAGTACTCATGCAGGCACGATCCCGTGTGGCTCTGGGCAGCGCTGGGGAGCGCAGCTCGTGTCTGCCCCCGTGGCTGCGGGGCTCCCAGTGGGTGCCTGGTGCGCCGGGCTCCTGGCAGGGGCCGGCGGGCGACAGTGGCTCTGCTCCGACCTCGGCAGCAGCAAAGCTGCGGGGCAGGGGGGCTCGAGAGGGAAAATCCGAGAGCTGCAGACTGGAGAGCCTTTTCTGGTGGAACACGAGCATTCTCCAACAGTACAGCAAACAAAATAACAAACTAGGGGATGTGGGCATGCGGATTTTGGAAGTTTGAGTTAATAAAGGCTGGAGGAGCGTAACTGTGCCATTTCTGAAGGAAACCTGCTGTCCCTAGAGCCAAGAGCTATCTAGTTAAAGAAAAAAAATCCTGGAAACAAGCCACCTTAACTTGGAGAGGAAAGACTATCTCTCAGGAAAAAAAAAAAAAAATTGCTTCAATTGACTAATTGGAGCACCGTTGTTTAAATATTAAGCTGTGAAACAAAAAGTCGCTATTAATTTGCCTGGGGTGAAGGAGTGAATTCTGTCCTCCCAAATCTAGATTTCTAATTTTGCAGCCAGCTGGGCCTGTGTTTCCCCCCACAACAGCATCGTTTGATGTGCCGATTCCCTATAAAGTTCCATCCAAAGCCTATCAGGCTCAGAGTCCACTTTTTCTTTCATCTTCTCTCAACCTTGAACTTACCTCACCATCCACGGACTTGAGTGTTTTGTGTCATTTCTGGAAGTGCAATTGTGCTTAGATTAGGTTAGAAAAAGAATGAAGAGAATTGTTTCACATGAGGAGGACTTTTATATTTCCTTTTTTTTTCAGGTTCACAGAGCACAGGGAAGTGCCTCTGTGTTGCAGTAAGCTCTGGGTCTGGTACAAGGCTCAGGGGAATGGAGATTTTATTTGCTGAGCATTGCAAGGACCCTCTCCATGGCACCTTGGTGACTGAGACATACAGGCAGATCTGCTCTTCCTCAAAGGCTAAATCTACTTGGTTTGAAAACTGCTGATGTAGGTGAACTTCTGAAGAGATGCAAATTGCACTTCATGTAATTGTGACTGCTACTTGGGCCTAATTCTTCTTTACATGGGAGTATTTTTGCACATATATTAAATACCACAATGGTGGAAAGAATAGTTAATGAGTATGGGTACCTAGTTCTTCATCTACACTACTTCTACATGTACCTTTCAACCCCTGAAACAAAAAATCCAAGTTAAGCCTGTCACAAGTATCATGTTCTCTTACATATTTATTCCTCTAACTATATCCACCAGCAGATTGTCCATCAGTGCTGCAGGCAGCTTGTGACAAACTGCTGTTTCAGTAATTACTGAAGGTCTGTACCACATTTGTGATGCTGTTCACCGGAGGGGTTCAAACCTAGAAAGACAGACATCATCATTTTTCTTTTGAAGCTGAGACCAAGCCTGAGTCACTGGGCTGGCCACTGACTGGCTCAGCAGATCAGCAGTGGCACCACACATATTGTATTTATTGAATATTATGAGGGGAACAATGAGAAGTAGGATGGTAACAGCAGTGATACAAAGGGAGCGACACAGCACCAGATAAGGAATCCAGTCAGGTATTGGCCAGCCACCAGCATGAGCATATTTGTAACAAAGATCATTTGAGGGTCATAATCAGGACATAGAGGGAATCTGCTTTGTTTGCACATCATCATCACCATTGTTCAGCACATCTTTAAGGTACAAAAATGCACATGTATTTTCCAAGGTTTTAATTAAAAGTATGGGGTTTTTTTCACACATAAATTCTCTATTATTTTTGCTTGTCAAGTAAGCTGGGAGTTCTAAATTTACGTTATGTAAAATATTTACCTACAGAGAAACCTAGCTGCACTGAATGACTCTGCACCATACCATTTTCTTCCAGGGTCAGCAAAATTCTTAAAGGCTAAAGTGTAAAAATTGTGTTGCATTGCATTTGCGCATTGCCTTCCCTTTACCCACAGACACTCACCTCACTTGCCTCTGTCCTTTTGCATACTTGGGTTTATTTACAAATTGGCAGTAAAGTGCTGTAGTCTCTTTGACAGTTTGCAATTAATTGCACACAATCTGTTTAGGTTTCAAGATGCACTGTTCATAAATGATGATATATTCCAATAGGCAGTCCAATTGGCTGCTTTGCATATTGCATATATTTTTCATATTTCTGAGACAGGACATATGCAAAATCATTTTACTGTGGCACAAACACAGGAAAGATTATTTGGAAGAAAGGCCAGAGGTTCTGTATCTAATTCTTTCACTCACCCGCTGCAGACTGTGGGTAAGTCATCCAATATTCCTCTGCCTTTCTTCTGCATCTGCACAAGGTTGTTTATTCTTCTAAGAGCTGGAATTTGGTGAATGAAACTGTAATTTATTATTATTAATATATTCCAATAAATGGTGTTGCACTGCTCTAGCATTGCTTTGAAGTTCGTATTAGAGAGTATTAAAGAAATAGAGAATTAGAAGAAAAGATAGTTAAGTCCATCTGATACGCCTGCATGGAAATGCTAATTGTGGAATAACTTCCTCAGAACATGAAACTGATAATGCTAAATGGATCCCAGAGCCTTGACCAGCTTCTTCTCTTTTCACTTGTCTTGAGTAAATAGTGACATGAGTCATGTTGTCCCAAACAACTGAAAGCAACTTTTACAACATAAAGCATTTAAATATGTCAATAAATACCTTATATTGACATAATATCTTTCATCATTCTTACAATGAGCTCCTATTTACTCTAATTTTTTTCTCTTTCTTCCTACCCTGCCTTCATATTTTGAATTATGGGCTACTCTCAGAAAAGTGACACACTTTAATGATACATGTAATACTATAATTGAATCAAACTACTTTGTTTCCCCAAAAAGCTATTTTTCATTTGCTGCCAGGCTGCTTGTTTATCCTAACATTGTCAGTCACATCAGGCAAGCCATCTTAGTAATAAAATAGCTGTTGTAGAAGAAGCATTATTGGTTCTGTGCAGGGCTTTTTAGCAGTAATTATGTACAGCTTTTAGTAATTTTGAGAGTCACCCAAGCATCATTGATACAACCCATTTGCAATGACATGTAATGATGCCTGTGTAGTATTTTTACAAGCAAAATGAAATAAGACATTTTGGTGGTACCATGTAAATTAGCCTTGAGGCTTGCAATGCAATGCTCATCAAGTGTGTAACATTTAATTACAAGACCACTGAGCATGAGTGAGGTCCCCTGAGCTTTTCATCCCCACAACAGAAAGATTCTCCCACTGAACTGATGATTTGAATCCTCTCATCAGATGAGGAGTGAACTCACTGCTCTCTCAGCACGCCAAACTGGCATTTAAGGGTCTGATGAGTTTCAGGACCCTATTTGGTAAAGTACTTCATGGACCTACTGCTGCTTGAGATCCCTTGTTGAATCCCATCTGTGAGGAACTGAGAACTGCACTTGACAAAAATAACATGTCAGGAGAAAGGAAAGTTTACAAGAATTTAATTTTAAAAATTGATTGAAGTTAATTGAATTAACTTCAATTGACGACAAGAATCAAATAGAAAACTAATTAGCCATTTCAAATTCCCAAACTGATGCTGTTTTCCAGTAAGAGAGAAAGCATTACTCTGTAGCTTTGCTGGAGATAGGAGTTTCATTTTCAGTATCTGTTTAGTACAGCAAATATATTTGCTAACTTACTTGTTATAGACAACAATATAGACAGCATTAGGTATGTGTTGTCCCAGTTCCCTAGATGCTGGAGAATGAGAAGTCTGAGGGACTTGCTGCCCTGATGGATGTGGTAAGGGACAGCTGCTGTCAATGTTCTGAAATGTCCTGGCTTCCCAACACTGAAGTGTTTCCTTTTTATGCAAATAGCAGTGACAACAGCATGCTCTATCTTTGCTATTTTGTGATTAGTGTTTTCATGTGCAATCAATAAATCCCCAGAGCCTCTCTCTGAAATGGCCATCTTACTCAGCCTCTCCAGTAGGGAGGTCTATTTAGCAGCAGGTTTTCAGCAGACCAAAATGTGGAATCAATACCCTGAGAATAATCTGCCCACTTGTCCTTATGAAATATTTGTATTTTCCCATGCAAGTTCTAACAGACTGAATGACTTTTCCAATATGTAAGGGTTTAGTGTCTTGTATGGAAATGCATCAACTACACAATTGCCAGCACATCTGAGAGGATCTCTCAAGGTCACTACTGAATTGACTGAAGAGCTTCAATAAAGCTTTAAAGTCCAGTCATGCAGATACAGAACACCCACCTTAGTGGCTACAAACTGCCTGTGAGCTACTACAGTGCGTAGGTGAGGGGAGTCTGGGTAGGACATGGAGCTTTTCTCTCCTGAGCTCACTCCACACCACTTCTGTTGCCTGAGGCAAAAATGGGACCCCTCTCTGCTGTGTGCATCCCTCACCTAGGGAGGGACAGTGACTGCACCTGTTTTCTCAGTAGTTTTTACCTGCTGCATGGTTTCAGCCCACTGTAGGACAGGAACCCCCTCCTCAGTCTGTCCTTTGGGCAGGGGAATCCTCTGCATTCTGTCCCCAAAGTATCCCTATCTGGTTATAATTGTACCATGACACCATTTTTTCCTTTCAAAAGTAAATACAATAATATTGTTATTAATAATTTTAATAATAATGGTAATTTAAGAGGACTTAAAAGTTATTCACAATTAGTTTCTTTTCCTGACTCCTTTAATATAGTCCAAGAACACAGTAATCTCCACATGTCTCTTCTGATCCAGGATATATCTTTCTCATCCTGGCTTTCAAAGGGGAAGCCCTCAGCCAAGGATCTGAGGTCATATTTTCATTTCTATCCTGGTTTCCTAAGGAAATGAGGGTCATGCCATTACTGTCTGTCTGTCTGTTCTTATTTTTCTGTCATATTGCCTTACAGGAACTTTTGAGCCTGTCAGTCAACCTAAGTCAGAGTAAAAAAGCTTTCTAGGTCTCAAGAATAAATACATGCCTGTAAGACTTCGTGGCCGCTGTTGGCTGGGGAGCAGAAGGACACACAAATTAGAGCTCTTGCTGAGCAAAGGTAAGGGAAACTCAGCCAGTGCCATCTGCTTGGCAGCAGCTATGGACAAACCAGGGCTGGCCACTCACCAGCACGAGGCTAAATTTGGACAAGGCAGGGCAGAAACAGCTTCTTGGCTGGCGAGGGTGCAGCGGGGGATCCAGCTGCTCCCAGGAGTGGGACGCTCCAGGAACACAGGGCACCTCTCCCTCACAGGCATGTCTCTAGTTCTGTGCTTCACAGTGGTAATTACAAATCTGTCATTAAATTCTGCCTTCCCTGCCAAAATAGTCAGGGTGTTTTACAGGTTACACACAGTGATACCATTCCTGTTCTAGAGAGATTACAATTTAGGGATATAAATTATACTCATTCCTAAAACCTACTGTCCATCTAAATTTTGGGTTACAGACTAGAGTATAATCTCATGGTATCAAAATCATCCAGAAATTCTCAGATAGAATCTAATCCAGTTTTTTATGTAGCTGAAGTAAAGCTAGCACTGAGTTTAGTGATGCAGGACCAAACTTGGGCTGTATTTGTATTTGGTTAGTAGCCCTTGACAGGATAACATAAGCACATTGTTTGCATATACTTCATATGTAGCAGCACTGTTTGGTAGGAAAAAGCACAGAGAGAAATTCCCACAAAAATCATTAAAAAACCAAACAACCAATGATAGCAAAGAAAAAAAATTCACCTTGAAAAAAGTCACAAAATCAATAGATTATGAAAGCTATGCTGAGGCTTCCACTGCTATTATCTCAAGGCTTTATTGTCAAATATCAAGAAATCATTACTGCAATATCAAAACAATCATAATAACAATATAAAAACTCCACTCAATCTGTTCCTGCAGGGATCTGATCTAAAAATCCACAAGAAAAGAACCAGTTGCTGTGAAAATGGCAGTTAGCCAGTTCAATCATCCTGCCAGCCTGGTTCTATAACTGTACACCAGCCACTGCACTTCAGTGCCACCACTGTAGATAACTTCAAAAGAAGTGTTCAAGCAAACAAATTATAACTAAACCAGACAAAAAATGAAATCTTTTGGAAAGGCTCATAACTGCTACTATTGGGTGCTGTATTTGTGGCTTTTGCTAGATAGAGTAACTGATACCTTATAATTTAGAAATTATAACTTAGACACTCTGCCTTGTGTCCTCCTGTACAAGGCCAGTTTTTATCAACTTAAAGGTTCTTCAGATTTCCTTACCTTGAAAGCAAGAGTCACTTCAGCTTGCATGGGAAACCTTCTTCCGTGTTGCTCAAGGGAATGTAGTTTTAAGGAAAACAAGTTTCTATATGAAAGACTTCTATTGTTGGAGACTTCTGTGGCTTTAATGAGTACTTATGTGTAGTGTTTTCAAGACTCCTCTTGGAACCTACATGCAAATAGAGGTTGTAGTTCATAACGGTCTTTGGTGCATGGGAGAGATGGGATGATGGGAGGAGAAGAGGAGTGAATGTCATTCTCCATTTTTTAGTATAACAAGAAAAAGTTTTCTGGTCCAGTTTATCCAGAGAGATCTGCTTCATTCTTGTTTGACACCAGAACCCCAAGTCTGGCCTGAGATTTAGAAGCCCACTCAGCTCTTTGCAGTGTACTGTTGTATTTATCAGATATTTATAAAAGGCTCCTGTATTTAGGGACAAATCATAAATACACACTAGTAACAGATGTTTGTCTTTTTTAAGCTTAAATAAGTAGACCTCATTATAATTCCTTTATAATTTGTAAAATTTATACCTTTTTTTTTTTGTGGCTTTCTTCTTGAATGTGTGGGTAGCAGATGGCCCTTCTGAATTCCAGGAAATGCACAGAGTTGACTGACTAGATCAAAACAAAAAGTTTTAAAAACTGAGGGGTGGGCACAGGAGTGACAAGGTTAAAGCAGGATGCTTTCAGTTACACAAGCTCATGTGAGCTTACTCTGTGATTTTACATTGTGGGAAAAGACCTGTGGAAAAAGTACCCAGACCCCCCCAAATGAGACCTTTGTAGGTGAGGAACAGGAAATCAAACCAGCCTGTGAGCAGAGTGCAGCTCTGGCTTGTATTATATACTGCCTACATGTCCTTGGCTTTTCTTCCACTGCAGGCAGACTGACTGAAGTCACCCTGCAGCCTTTCAGCTGATAATCTACTTCCTAACAACTAGCAAAAGACTAACATTGCACTTGGCTCTGCAGTAGATTCGAAACAGCCCAGAGGCAGCGCAGGGCCAGCCTGCTGCTAGGCTGTTTATTTTGGTTGACATTTTCCTTTGTGGAGAATCTATTCCTTGTTATTCAGTATGTACAGCTCTGCACATATCCTATGTGTTTAACTGTCTTTGGATAAAAGTGGGTATTTTCCCGTGTCAATAAATGTTAGGGTGTGAAGCTGTGAGCTGGACTCTCAGAGAAGCACCCCCCGCTGAGCATCTCACTTTTGCATTAAGTTTTCTTTGTTAATCGTGTGCAAAATAAAAAGGCTTTCTGTCTAGCAAAAACCCATCATTAATTTTTCATATGAGCACTAAAATCTTGAACACAGTCTTTGAGCGGCTTCAAAGAAAAAAGAATAATAAAATCAAAGAGCATCTTCTTTTTTTGCATCTTAGTTATTTGATATTTTAAGAAAACTTTTTATTGCCGAATTACATTTCTCTCAGCTTCACAGTGACAGATTCATTCTGAAGGCTACATTTGACCTTCAACTTGTCCTTCATTAGCAGGATTACACCTAAACACTCCTTCATTTTACAGCAAATGAGACAGATGCAATGTGTATTCTGCTCGGCCCCAGCATTAGGATTATCCCAAGAGTGGCATTTATGTTCTTGTAGTTCCTTGGTATAAATAAATATCAAAGTAGAAAGACCAATCTGTACTCCACTAGGAATAATAAACTAAAATAATACAGCAGTGATTCTGTTTGGGTTGTCTAAATGTGTTTTTATGATTGTATATGTTTATGGCTTTCTCACACAGCTACCATGAATTCCAGACAATTAAAAAGGACATGAGTTCTGAAGCATTTTTAAAGGGGCTTTGCTTTCCAAATGGTGTGTATTAGAAGTAGAATATATTTTTTTGACGGAACTACTGCATAGTCAACAGTTGCACATTTTCCCTGCCTCAAATTCCTTTCCCTTCTCCCACCTGAAATAACTAATTAGAATATTTCTGTAAGTTGAAAAGAAAGGCAGGGAAAGATTCCTTGTGTTTGCACATATATTAGATGCACTGCTAGCTGAGGACTCAGCCTGGAGGCCCCAGATTTGAAAGTAGCTCAGAGGGGAAATGTAGCAGGTGTTGTGTCAGATCTATCCACCTACCCACACTCTGTACAATCTGCTTTTTTTCAGGCTGAACCAGTCCAGTGTCACCACAGGTGGGATGGAGAACATTCTGTGCCTGCTCACACTGCCTGGCCTTCACCCCTACTTGACTGAGGGACACAGATTTTTCAGTCATGGGTGTAGAGAAGAGCTGGATTTAATTGGATAAATAGCTACTGTGCTCTAACCTACCTTGAACTGGTCAGTCTGTGTGGTGTCATGAGATATTGTGATGTAACAATGAAGTAAAAATACAAGTACTGAAGAAGCAGTAGGTTTGATCAGACTGTTAAATATTCTTGGCTGGCTTTTGTTATTTACATCATTTCAAATAGAGGGTAAAGGACCAGGAGAAGAAAAATATTTTTAAACAATTTTCTGGTTATGAACCAAGTCCAGTTTTAAATGTTAATGTTCAAGAAATACTTTGGAAGACTAGAGGAAACTGAATTTGATAGGTTCATCAAAAAGGTATATTTTTAAAGGCAAAAATACGTTGCTCCTCCATCAAATCAAACTGTCCCTAGTCACATGACTTTATGCATGAGAAAAAGTGAATAAATGGAAGAGAAAGGGTGATAAAACTTGATAATTTGCTGCTCCACAAAGTCTCCCAAACTGTCAGTGGAACAATTCATGGACTTATGTGGTAACAGCGTAATATTTCAAAATTTAGAATTCATAATTTAAAAAAGAATTTATTGAAGGCTATAGCTACAGCTGTCACTAAACTCTTAATAACACATCTGGAGCAAGCACCTGGAGTCTCTGCAAGGTCTGGAGACCTGGTGTAGTAGTTCCAGCAAGTGGATGGCACACCCTTGGATGAACAGTGCATGTGGGCAAACATACCTAAAACTTCTGGACCAAGAGCACTGAAATTCAGAGTCCCCAAAAAGTCATATTTTGTGAGAAAATCACAGGGTATTTCTGCCACTTCAGTCGTAAGATGTTGTCTCCGTGTTGTTCACTGGGCTTTGGTCCATCCACCTGTTGCATAAGCATTTTACTGGGAGCATAGTCATTAAGAGAACTATTAGCCCATTGTGCTGAAGTGCAGAATGTCAGCTGTTTAGTGGAAATGTATCATCGTGTCATTATTAAATATTTATTTTGTTGTAGCATCAAGAGACCAATCCTGTCAGGTTTCCTCTGTTTAATTTTTAATGAATGATAGTCCCTGACAAGCTGACAGGAATGTGGAAGAACAGAAATTGACACAAGCTTCTGGTGTTTCCAGAGGAAGGGTGTAAATCCTGCCTAGGACTCTTGTTTAGCAATGAAATCCCTTCTGGGGATAAAACAGGCACTCCTAGGATAACCTCTGCCGGGAGCAGGACAAAGAGGAAAAACCCTGAAGAGCCAAAACTGTTTCCAAAGGCAAAAAAAAGCAATCCTGTCCCTCTGGGGGTTAGGAGGCAGGAAAAAAACAAAAAAGCAGAATGGGGGAAGTCCATCTTATTATTTGAAAATTATATCCCAATTTTGACCAGGTTAATCAAGCTCTGAGCCTGGCCCAGTTCCCCATCAGTGTGGGCACAGCCAGGGTGCTGCTCGGGGCAGCGGCAGCAGAGCCAGCCCAGCCCCGGCGGGGAGCTGCCCTGCAGGAGCCCAGCTCTCCTCCCTGCCTGGCTGGACAGTCCCTGCCTTGTCTATGACAGCAGGAAATGTTTTTAAATCTGAACAAAGCAGCAGATCTGAGGGCAGACAGCTCAGATAATGAAAAAAAAAAAAAGAACTATTACTTGGAAATGATTGTTGCTTTGTCACTTTCCCTTAATTTCCTCAGTAACTGGTAGAAACCGTTCCTTAGCAAATATTTAGGAAATAACATCCATAATACCATTTTCCTGCCTCAGTCTTAGCTATTGTTTCCATCCTTTTACTTTTGATGACAGGTGAGTTTCAATTGTAGTCCTTTTTATGAATACTCAGTGTATAAATTATGCAGATTAAAGTCTCTAATTTCAGAGTAAATTTCAGAGACTCTTTTCTTCTTTTGGTGTATAACAACTGCATAACATTTTGATTTAGTTCTTCAAAGGCTTTATGATCAAAATTTTTGTTTTAAATAATGCTAATAAAAATCCCTACATTCACTTATGAAGGCAGAAGCTGAAAGAATTAAATAACAAGGTTCAATCTTCAGCTAATTTTTTATATTCAGGTAAATAATACTGATGTTCACACTGTAATATGTAATTTGGAAGGAAAGCTGTTTTTTGTTGTTCTTAACTGAGTATGGTCCATGGCTAGAACAAACTGACCATGAGTCAGACCTTCACCTGGTGCAAATATTTTTGAAGTTAATGCAGCAAAAGCAATGTACATCAACAAAGAACTAAAGTACTATCAAGGCTCTGACTCCAAAAATACCTAAACCTTTGTTAATCCACAGTGAAATTAATTCATGTGGGGGACAAGGATTCAGCTGTTTGGATTTTAAGGTTCAAGGTTTGGAAGTAATTTCCTGCATTGCCATTTTCATTTTTAAGCCTACCTGTTTCTCTGCAATACAATGAAGAAAACTTTCCTCATTCCACAAAAGAAAATTTTGGCTATCAAACAAACTTCTTGTCAGGCATTGGCATGGGAGAGATCTCTAAAAACCACCAACTCTAATAGCAAATACTTCTCTCCAGTACACAGAAGACCAGTTTTCAATGTTTATTTATCTATGTACACTGAACCAGTTTGACCAGGAGCAGCAGAACACAGCTCTGGAGCAGTGCACTGCCTGATGGCTGGTGACTTAGCAAGGATGCAAAACTAAGTCTTTGTGTGCCTGGTTAAATCTGGCACAGAGACCTGAACAGCAGGCTCCTGTATTTCTTGCATGAGCTGCCTGACTACTGTGCTGCTGGACACCAGTGCAGGCCAAGGCCCCATTTAGTTTCAGCCTTGTAAAAATCAGTATTTTAACTCCTACAAAACGACCTCAGCCTTGATATTTGGTGCCTTACAGTGGCACACCATTTTTTTGAATATTCCCAGTCAATCTGATCTGCATGTTTTGCTATTAAAGCCCCAAAAGTTAAGATGGCACCAAAACGAAGGAATATGAATCTATCTTTAAGGTCACGTGCAGCATCTTTTTGTGTTGGATCACAATAAAACTGCAGAAATTTGGCCAAAGCCTTGCACTGTTAGGTTTGGATTGCTGTGCATCACAAGCCTTTTCACCAGCACCTGAAAAATCTCTCTCATTAATAACAAATGACAATCTCACTGGTGCTACAATGCATGTTACATTTAATCAATTTGCTATTTGTATTCATTATGTACATGTCTTATTTTGAGTCATGAAAAATTGAAAAGTAATTATAACATGGAAGAGCATCATGGATAACAAATGAGACAAGATGAGGAAAAGTGCTAATAATTGGTCAGTTGCACTTGTCAGTACACTTAAAGCAATTAAGGCAGGAAATGAGATAAGACAATTGTAAGCCTTTGAAGTGAAACAGCATTAGGAAAACCACAGGTACGGAACCTGGTTATGACAAAAATTCAACCATCTAAATATGTACAGTGTTAAGACGGGTTTTAAAGAGTTGTTTAACTACAGCTGTTACTTAAAGAAGTTTTGAGAGACCTCTCCCATGCCAATGTCTGACAAGCAGTTTGTTTGACAGCCAAAATTTTCTTTTGTGGAATGAGGAAAGTAACTTCCCTGAGTGAAACATAATTGTAATGCCTGGTAGCATGATCCTGCTATAATTCTGCCTGTCACCATGTCCATTACAGCCCCCACTGTAGCCAGGGGCAGCTAACTCATCTTTTTCACATTTCAACAGCCTCAAAGAAGGCAAACAAATTAATGAATCAGAGGTCTATTTCTGCACTAAAAATAGGAAGACACATTAAACTTTTCGTAATCAAGAGACTACTAATCAAGAGAATACCAAGATGCTGACAAACTTTTAGGATTTCAATTGCATTTTCTTATGAACCAGAGGATTACCTTAACAAATGGAAGTGGAAGAAGCCATGTCTCTCTGAGAGAGAACAGGCTGATGCAGTTTTGCACCTTAGAAAGATCTTGAAAAGTGGAACAGCCACAGTATCTGCATTTAATGAACAGCTGCTGAGCTCCTAAGGCTTTTACCAAACCTATTAGTCCACATTCCCTCTGTTGCTGGTTTACATAAAGACATAAGATCAAAGGTCCCCTTTACTAGAAAATATGCCTAATTTAGTTTTTATCAGTATTTTGAGGAACTTATGTATCTACAGCTGACACAGCAGTCCTGGGAAGTCCTGTGACAATTCCTCTGGGTCCCAGAGTCCATGTGTCAGGCAGGATCAACTGAACAGTGTGTTATACCTGGACCCAGCCAGTGCATGCAGCAAGGACCCCAGGGGCCAGGCCTACTAAGCACACTGGATTTGGCTCCTTAAAAACTTGCTATTTGGGACCCTAACTCAGATTAAAATCTCTAACACTTGAGATAGTACTTGGAAGAGTGGAGTGTAGTGGGCTGGTCACAGGCAATACTCAGTGTCTGCATGGCAGATCTTCCAAAACAAAAAGGAATTAAAATTAATGCATCAAGTTCTTAATAACTACATTTTTGCTTCAAAATTAAAATTAATCCTTATATCATGTTTCAGGAGAGGCAGTGGTCAGAGGTTCCTGCTATGCAGAGCCACAGGTATAAACTTTACACCAATTCTGCTTAAAAGGATAGCTTTAAGGCTTAATACTTACAGAAAACAGAGTAAAGACATAAGAACAGAAAAAGACATGGCTGACAATCACTTTCTTGAGAAAGAGAGCTATAGTGACAAGGGAAGGCAAAAGTGCTGAGGAAGGTGATGACTGTATTGCTGTGGCATCTGGAAAGTAGAGTTTGGTCATAAAAAAAACTGCTCAGCATTAGCAATTATAGTAGCTTTTCTTTGACATTGCCCCTGAAGTTTAGAGGGAATAGCATTGATTTCATAATGAAAGCTATTCATTTTGCAAAGGTTTATTGTAAAGTGTCATGAGGAAAAGCATCCTCAAGACACCAAGAAATATAATGAAAAACCTGCAAAAAGGTGTAAAGAATTCCAAATCACTGCATTGTCTAGATATTAATGTAAGTAGGTACTAAATGCACTGGCTGATTAATGCTTCATCTCTCTTAAGGAAAGAGAATTAATAAAACAATACTTAAAGAAATGCAGACGTGAATAAAACCAGTACTAGCAGCACAGTGATTACATGGGAAACAAGACTCAGTAAAGCTAATGTCCTTTTTCAGGTAGGATTTGATCTAGAAATTGAGAGATAAAGCTATTCAATGAGGCCACATGAAGTCTTAATTACCTTCAAGTAAAACATTTTTTATCACCTAAGACCCTTTCCAGTTCTGCGTGGGTATAAAATCTATTCCCCATCAGCAGTGGGGTGCAAAAGTTCTCAGCTTAAATCATCCTAGAAAAGAGTTTCAGCTTTTCAGGGAGCTTTTTTAAACTGCCTGTTCAAAAGGATTGCAACTGTTTATTTGTCACCACCCTGTAGTCAACAAAAATGATAGGTTTTTGTGAAAATGTAGAAGTATGAGCTTTTTGAAGGAGAGACTATGTATTTATATCTACTCTGAAGGAGAACAAGGATGTCTGTGTGCTGGATACAGGGGTTTGTAAGTAAGGCTCCAGACAGTTTACTGGTATAAGCAAAGGAGCAAAGGCAAAGCTAAAAAGAGGAAGTGATATACAGGAGAGGATTTTCCAGACTGGTGTGAACTTCAAAAGGGAAGAGAAGAGTTTTTTGGTGTTTTATAGGACACATCCCCACCAACCCCAGTGCAATACAATGTGCTGGCTCCCGGCATTTCACAGCATTTGCTGGGCCAACAAGACCTCAGTCCCTCCTCTCTGTGTTTGCTGCATCTGTGCAGACCCTGCCAGCCTCTCTGCAGGTTCAGCAGTCCCAGAGCTTGTAGGGTTGGGACTGAAGTCGGTAAATTTTATATGCAAACACGTAGGAGATATTCCAGGTACTACAAATATTAGGTGATGTAATTATGTAACTTAGAACCATATATCCAGGCTGCTACATTTATTAATATATTGTAGGTCTTGTTTTTATTTGGAAGAAAATTTATATATCAAGCACTCTGAATAGTGGTGTGTACTCAACTGCTATTGACTCACAGCTAGTTGGAAGTAATTATATGATTTCTCAATAAGCATCAGAAGTCAGCCATAAAGTTCAATTATTTTGACATAAGAGATCAATAACAGGAATCTGAAGCAATTATAGGCCCATGATTCAGAAACTGCTTGACGAAAAATGATCATGTGGTGACTCAGACCCTGACTTCAGCTCCAAGTTCAATCAGTGGTGTGGTTCTTCACATCAAAGCACATGTAATCAATGCTTTATGCTATTAAAATAAGCTGTTATTATTTTTCATTTCCAGAGCACACTCCGCACCATGGACTGCATCCTGGGCTGAGCACATCCTTTCCCGGAGTAATTCTGAATGTAATATTGAAATCTGTCATCACTGATATGTGTGAAAAGCACAAGAGATAACTGCATACATTCACTTCTTCTTTTAAATCAGCAGCAGTGTGCCGTCTCACATTAAATATTAAACTTCTGAGTCGACAAATTTCATCACTGGAGTAAACAGAAGGCAGTGCTGGGATGCCTACTGTCAGGGCCAGCCCTGAGTACATACCCTGGACACTATTCCAGAGCACCCCTGCTGCCCTTTCCCTCCCAGAACGTGAACTGGCAGCAAGCACCACTGTCCCAACTCAGCTGTGTGGCCAAGCCATCACCATGTGCTTCCCAGCTCCACACCCCGCCTCCTGCCACTGTCCCAAAGGGACGCTGCAGATAGCCACAAGTGTCACTAGGACAGAGGTAGCACCTCTCTTTAATGACTGCAGCTCTCCTGGTCTTTCCTCCCAGTTCCTCTGCCACAATGCACAGACAGCTTGTACTCAACATCAGTGGGTTATCCCAGGTATGATAATGATTTGACATAAAAGATAGTGTTAGATACAGATAGGTACAGGTGTGACTTTGGCAGTTCCCCTCCTTTTCCATTTCCTTCTGCTGTCTTTAAAACAAGCTTACAGCAAGCAAAAATGAGCAATGAAATGTTGTCACTCTCTGTTTTGTTTCATTTACTAGTGGTGCAGACACATTCACTGCTGTTTCATCTGAATGAAACCCTCAGGAACCCAGATATTTCCACTTCTGCATTGCAAATATTACGTTCCAAGGATGTGGAGGACAGTTCTGAAGTACAACACATTATCTTACAATGCAAAAGAAGTAAAGATATGTGTAATTTGGGTTCCAATATCTGTGCTTAGGGTCACAGCCTAGGCTGTTCAGCAATGTATTAAATAGCAGACAGTATGTCCAATAGTTTGACCAGGCATATGGCTATGCTTAAAATGCATTGCTCTACTTGTCTTCAATTGACTTGTTCAACTAAGTTTAAAAAAATTCAAGCAAAAAACAACTAAACCAACATCCCCACTGCCAAAACCAATAAGGTTTTATTTTAGTAGGTTCAGTAGTTCAGATATTGTTCACCTTAGAGTTAAACACGTAGTGTGTCCTTATGCAGATAGTTAAGAATTTTTCTGTTTGCCTCTATTGGTGACTGTCACCAGAGACCTTGGCTTCAAACAGACAAGACAAAATCCTTTCCCTTTTTTCTTACTT
Source organism: Corvus kubaryi (assembly GCF_017639235.1). Classification (NCBI taxonomy): domain Eukaryota; kingdom Metazoa; phylum Chordata; class Aves; order Passeriformes; family Corvidae; genus Corvus; species Corvus kubaryi. The sequence continues at coordinate 11,960,001 of NW_024581093.1, read as the reverse complement.
TCTCTCCTAATTCAACAGTCATTGTTATTTGAGATGGTTTACCAGTACTAGACTGGATTAAAACCAGGGAAAATATAATGAAGGCATTGTTTATATTTTTACCTCACCAATGGTCAAAATATTCACATCTTATTTACAAAACCATAAATTTTGGTGAGGTTTGCTCACCAAAAAAAACTCCTGAAAACCAAGACAGACTCATGCCACTGAGAAATGTTAGAGAGCAGCCTTCAAGTTTCCTGGACAGAGCTTTATTTAGAAGCAATCAGAAAGACTGTGTGTAGACAAACACCTGAGCAGCATAGCCAATTAAAAAATACCTTATGTCTTTTAAACATTACATGTAATTCTGTTTTATATCCTTAAGGGCTATAAATGCAATTGTTGGTCTTACACTAGTGTCATCACAATAGCAGTGTGGTCTTAATCAGTCATCACAAAAGCACGTCTCATTTTCAAGTCTGGATTCATTAACCAAACAGAAAGATCCAGCTTCTTCAGACCATTCAAACCATGCCTTAAACAGCATGGCTATGTGCTGGTTGGGCTGTGGGGATTTCTCAAATTAGAGCTTTGCTCTGCTGTTTTCCCAAAGGCTGCTCCTTTAAGTACACATGCTACTGCCCATGTGGACGTGCAAGGTCACAGCAACAGCTCCGTGTTTGTCTGGAGCCCTCCTGTGAGCAGTTCTGCAGGGAAACTCCCAGACTCGTTAAAGCCAAAGCATGCCGGCATTCCCAGCAGCCAGCCAGCTCCTCAAAGGAATCTCACAGGCTTGGCATTACTTGAGTCCTTTGTCCAGGGACAGAACATTTGTTTCTTGAAACTGGAGCAACCAGCGTAACTCAACAGCCAAACCAGGTCTCACTGCCTGGACTCCTTGCTGGCACCTCTGCCACCTCTTTCCAAGCCAAGGCTCATCTGCTCCCTGCAGGAGGCATTCCAAAACAAACTTCTTTCTGGCCTTGCCCCAAAGAGCCACTCACTCATAAGCTTCCCCTGACCACTGGGGCACAAATAAGGCAGCAGAAATGAGACTTGGACCACCTCTGTTAAAAGGAGGCAGTGTCTCCTGCCACCTGACACCAGTACGCAGGTTTAGTGTTATCCTGTGTTTTCTGCCATGCTTTTTGCTGTTTCATAAATATTCATATGGATATTTTATTTGGGAGTGGGGGGTTTGTTGCTAATTTGTAAAATTTGAGGTGAAGTTCCTTTGTTTTTTCCTTCTTGGGATCCATGGAAGGCAACAGTGCCATTCTGTTTGTGTGAGCACCAACAAATCCATCCTTCAAGAGACAACTAATTAGTCACATGGAAATTTAAATCTTATTCCTTAAGGAAGGAGGCAATGTCATGGTGGCAAAACCTGTCACCTTTGCCTGACCAGCCTGAAGGGAGATAAACTGTTACTGCATCATCCAATCCATTTGTGTGTCAGGGAAAAGGATGCTGACTTATTTAGAGTGGAAAATGTAATGAACTAAAAATATTCAAAGAGAAATCATCTTCAAGCAGTGCTAACATTTTCAGAGGCAGCTCTCTCCTCCAGTGCCACAAATAAAAGAGAGTATCAGCAACTAAGTGATGGGCAGTTATTTAATGAGTTAATCTCATTAGGATATTTGAACTCCCAGAAGAGACTCAACCCATTAGCTACATGAGAGCTTGGAAAAAAAGCCTTTCAAAAGGACTGCAAAAATATGTTAAAACATGGTTAATACACTGTGGACTTAACCAGGCTGTCTGGCAGGAGGAAGAGCAAGAGGTTATTGCTGGTGAGCATCTCTGTAAGCCCCACAGACACCCCTCAAGCCCACCAAGTAACATCACTAACAATTTGGATTCTTGTTTCTAAGGTTAACTTTGCTACTCTGTACAATTCCACCTTGCTTTCCAACTATAAATCCTATAGTTTTACCTGATCTGGATAGTCAAATCTGGACTAGTCTTACTTTGTATATAAAACAAACTAATCTGCCCACTCCCTCCATAATAATAGTTTTGTGTTATTTAACCTCACATTCTCCATAGTGATGGAATCCCTTCTAACCCTTTCTCTTTTTTTAACTAGAACTTAATTAAAATAAATGCAGACTGTGATTAACTGCACTAAGAACAACAGCAGAGTCTTATCTAGAACAGCATCTTGTCATTACTTTGATTTCAGTGGGATACCTCAGCTTACACAATTGTACCTTTGGAATTTACCTTCTGTAACTGGTTCTGGTCTTTATATTTACATATATTAACTTCAGTAGAATTATTCACATTGCTAAAGTGAGCAGTATTTGACCCTGTAACATTAAATGAAAGGCATTAATAGCAGAACCTAGAGAGTATCTCCCAGCAATAATTAAAACTCATGAAATTTTTTTTTCCATCATCATATATCCCGTTGAAATGTGGATACCTAATGGCTGATTATCCAGATCTACTCCACAAAAGTCAAGAAATTTCTACCACATAATTGCTAATGCTAATTGCATTTAGTCTATGGTTTCAAAAGCAGTGATATGAAAGATTCTGACTGTTTAGAGTATTGTAAAATGTAACTGATAAGTAATGCATTTTCAAGAGTTTGGGGAATATTATTAAGGTTCATTTCCATGCTGCAGCTGCAGGAGTTGGAATTATGAAAGTGAAGAAGCTGTAAAATTGAAAAGGTCAGTAATGACATTCATCTATTCCAGCTGTCAAATCAAGGGAATGTTAACAAAACTAGTCTCTGGTAGAAAAGCTAATTGTCTGCTTGGATTTTGGCTGCCCTAATACACATACTCTGCTGTGGCTAACCCATAGGAAGGACCACACCAGAACAGTGTATCATTTTGAACAGGCCTCTTGTAAACAAATAAACCTAATTTCCCTAAATTAGCAAGCTCTAATGATTCTGTGACCTAAATTGGTCACAAAGCAGCCAAAAGTTTCAAGTTTAAAGAAAACAGTATGTGAATAAAGTTCATATAATCCTGGAAGCTGTTTCCAGAGTGCTGAGAGTACAGGGCAAATTTTAAATTTTACACTAATGCAATCCTGCAAGCAGCATTTCTAAAATGTCTCCTACCAAGGCATGTTTTACTATAACAACTTATAGAAAAGTTTCTTTCACAGATCAAACCTTTTACAGATGATCTGGATTTAATGATCCCACAGTGAGAAGGACCTTATCTTCAACAGCCCAATCCCACTAGGTGAGACAGTACAAATGGAACACACCTAAACACAAATCACCAGTGGACAATGACTCTAAGACCTTTGTTATTGAATGGCAGGCCTCTGCCATGGGCAGAGAGAGCCCTCATCAAGAAACAGTGAGAGCCTTGTGCTTTTTATGATGCACCAAATCCCATCTTATTGAGAGAATGACATTCCTCAGCAACTGAGGCCAAAGAAAAGGGCCCCAGATCTAATAGCATGCCACTCATTCAAGGGAATCCAGTGATTAATCTACACAATTTTATTGCAAGCCCCTCTGGCTATTTTCTATTGCTGTCTGGTTTTGTATTTTCACCCTATATGCTGCAGCAGAGGTTTATGCTACAACTGGAAGAGCCCCACATAGCTGACACTCAGTGTGAAGACAGCATTTCCATTATGCCCATATACACCACCCCAGACTTTGATTTGTCCTGTTTTATGTAATACAAATGTGACAGAAACAATCCAACTTGACCAATGACAATGTAATATTAGGTCAGTATGCAGCTTTCTGGGTAACGTTTTAAAAATCTTTCTGTTATCTGTCTCCTTTCCTATGCAGAAGTATTGCAAAAGCCAGAAACAATACTGGCAATTCATGAAATATTCAGGTGTACAGTTGCAATTCTTTAATAAATGGAAGTGACCTTCAAAACAGACATCCCAAAGATTAAGAGAACCTCTCAAAAGATGGCATTTGTCACTAATCAATGACTTATACTCTTCCTAGCAATGAATACAAAAAAAGACCTTTCGGAATTATACCACTTTAAAAGCAAATAATTCATAAAACCTACACATAAGAACATTAATGAGCTAGCAAAACAACAGATAGAAGACATCAAACAAGGAAATTGAAATGATAAATCTCCTATGCCTATCAGTCTCCATGTCTGGAGTTCTGGGAAGCCACTGTCACATCCATCTGCTGTTTCCAGGGGCTGGGTGATGCTGCCTGCTCTAACTACATATCTTTTATTATGGCATTGTACATCAAAATATTATAACATTTTACAAATGGATTTCCTCTGTCACAATCACACAGGTGTCTTGGCTCTAACTGGGTCACTGTATGGGAACAGATGTAATCTCAGCAGAGTATGGTGGGAAATCTGGGCTACATTAATGACTGATCCAATTACAGTGGAAACCTCTAGAAAACCCAGATTTATTAAGAACCTGGAGATAATTACAGTGTACTTCTAGGGATGGCCAGATGGACAAGCCAGTCTCAAACTCTTTAAGGGTACTGGAGCTGAACAAAAGGTGCCTATGCCATTGCTTACATAGTTGGAGAAATTCCCATTCTGAGGATATGATGAAAAAGCTGGATGTTCACTGCAGACACCTGGGCAGACTGAGTCTAAACACATCCTAGCCCAGAAGTGTGGCTCACCTGCTGCTCTGAGGATAGGGTGACAGAGGAAAAGGTTCCCAGGAAAGAATGACAGCAGGAATCAAGAAACCCCAGGCATCTTTTTGTCCAAGGAGACTATTTACACAAAAGAGCTCCTCATGATTTAATATCACATCCTCTTGACAAGCTACATTTTCTCTCCTGAATTGGAAATAAGTGCCATCTCCCAGTCAGCAATCTGATCTCACACTTAAACAAACCCAACCATCTTCCACAGAATTGCACCCAAGAAAAGAGAATGAAATATGCTTGAGAAATCTGAGTATAAACATCTCTTTTTACCAATGCAAAGGCAGATAAAATTTCATAGCAACCTCTATGATCTTGAAAACATGCTTCATCACAGGGACTTGCCCTTGTCTCTAGTAAAACTGCATCTGTGAGTAGTCCCATTAAGGTAATTTGGATCTAAGAGGATGTCTGATTTTAAGCATTTGGTTAATTAAGGACTTTGCTGAGTCAAGGTCTGTTTTTACAGCTAAATATTTTACCTAAGAAGATACATTAAACAGTAGAAGACAATATTTCTTATTTCTAAAACTTCCTGCCATCTTCAAACTAGTAAATATTTACGTTTCAGCCTGAAACTGATAGCTAATATGACCTTTCTGTTGCACACTATACCCTATATTTTCCTGTCACTGTTACCATTCTTTCCAGTCCATCTTTCATTAACAAGCAGTATTTAAATATATGCAAATTCCCTATTTTAGCTGATGTTTTAGGAACATTTTTAAGGTCACCCTGTTTGATCTATCACACAGACATAGCAAATTTATGCATCATATATCCTATCTCTACTTGTTTTTTACCTACATCTGTCTTCTCTGATTGCATTTGAACAGGGTTATTTTCTATTTTAAATAAAAGATTTATGCCTTAGCTGTCAGTTTGCCTTTATTTGAAAATTTAATTTTGTTTCTAGAAGTCTAGATTAAGTTATTAGATTTAACTGTCCCTTGTGCATTGCAGCAATAGCAGAAGTATATTTTCCCTGGTGGATAGAAAACATAAACAGAACGCTCTCAACTTAAAAATAAAGAATACAAACCAGTACAACACAGTCCAGGATGCAAAAACTGGTGGTGTCATTTTTAATAATGATGGTGAGGAATGGGAATTGACTAATAAATATGACAACTCACAAATCCAGCAGCCTCCAAAGCCTGGGAAATGTTTTGCAGAAAAGGCATGCTCTCCCAAAATGTCCCTGCACTTAGTCTAGTGAATATCCTTTCATGCCACAGCACCACTGGGACACACAACTTGATCCCTGATGCTGAAGGGTTTATTTAAATGAGGCAGAAATGCGAGTCTGCACCACTGTTTCCAGTTAGTTGGAGGGCTATTTATTGATCCAGTGTGGTATATCACATCTTCAGTGTGACACATTCTTTAGCATCTCTCAGCAGTGCTACATTGGTAATATTTTCTCTCCAGCCCTGGAATTTTAGGGCTTTCCTAAAGGGGTAGCCATGTCATTGCAGTCACTACCTGTGGTCCTTGCAATGTCCAAACCAGCTGAGCTCTCTGGGGCAGGGCAGGGGGTGGTTAATCTTTTCAAACATGTTCACATGTTTTGACACTTTTTCTCCATTTTTCATTTCTAGAAGTATCAGGGCTTCTGACCAGTTCTGTTATCTTTTCTTCACACTGCAACATCAATGTAGACCCAGTCAGAATCTAGTTTTAATCAACTTCTGCACCTCTTATAAACACTCAAACCCTACAGTTTGTGATTCTGAGCTCTCAACAATATGCAGTGTGAACAGAGAAAACAAAGAACGGAAGGATAAGTATTTACCTGGCTTTGTTAGTAATTCTTCAGTCACAAAGAGGAAACCTTGTCCTGATTCCCTTTGTTAAATACTGAACATCATGAAAACAGGTCTTTTGAGGAGAAAGGAAGAATTCTTTGTACAAAGAAAACAAATGCATGTACATGATGGCTTTTATCACTCACAAAGTATCAGCTAAGGGTTGAACAGCACATGACTGCAATGCCCCCTACTCTCCCAATTCAGGACAACACAGCAGCTATCTAATATAAGCAGTGATGAAGAACAGCATGGCCACCTCCTGTTAAGGGAGGCAAGACAGGGCAAACCTGAACCTCTTTGGTAATCATCAGTTGATGCATCCATATGCGTAAAGTGCTATCAAATGCAAGCAGTCCCAGCAGTAACTAGTCAATTTTGTCATCAGCCCAGTAAAAGTCAAGTGAAAATACCACAAGGCACTATGTCCAGGTACACACCACCATCAACATGAAAGTGGAACCTTCCCAAGGATTTTCTCAGAAAATCTTGTCAGCTCAAAAATACTCTAAGATACATGTTCTAGACACAATTATGAATATGAGCCTCCTGCTGTCACATCCTGGTAAGGAATTCATGTGACCTGTATGACAACAGTGTGGCACAGTGGGGTACTGGGCAGGGAACCATCCAGCAGAGAGGCTCACACTCACCTGCTCTCTTGATAGCAGGTCCCTTTGCTGAGGAACATGAGCATATTGCTTCTGCTCTGATAGGAGAAATTCATCAAGGGTGTGTTACATTAACCCTTATGTCAATGACCTTTCAAAGCATCATACAAGATGAAAGTAAAAGGCTGAGACCTGCAAGGAAGTAAACTGTGCACTACACACTAAGTAGAATATATTATCATGACAATTACTTTGTTACAGAAAGCACCTTCAAATACCAAAAAAATTGCACAAATCACTGCACCAACGAAGCTGAAAAGACTGCTCCTCCTCTCTTTGATTTAACAAGTAATTAATGAATACATAAACCCCGGACAAAACTTTAATCTATCCCAGTATAAAATAATTAATCATTCATTCCACGTTTAATCCTGTTCTGATAAATGTAATTAATATTTCACAATGACACTGCAGAATAGAACAGTACCTGGGAGCAGAGAAGACAGCCTTTCATTTCTCCTTTGTTCTAATTCTGAACTGATGGGTGCTTCCTACAACTGGCAGGTAATCCAGAATACAGTGTTCCCCCACAGCTGTAAATAAAGGTTTGTGAATGGCATATATTGTGATTGTAATGAAGATTTTCTTCTTCTAACATAGTATTTAAAAAAACCAAAATGATAACAAAACAAAACTCAACAACTATGGAAAATAAGCCACCTGAACTTAGTCAACCATTTTTCTGACCTGACAGCACTCGGGAAACCAGAGCACAAATATTTTGGCCTATACAAAGTCACTGAACATATGCCAGGGATGGGGATAGAGAACAAAGCATGTGCAGATTGTCTGCTTCTGTCCACAGAGAGCTGTGCTGTGAGAAAAAGCAACTGGATGAAGATTTAAGTCCTCATTTTACTGCAGGAAAACACTGACATCTTTTTTTGAAAGCTTGAAGTCTAATCAAGAAATGTGTTGATGTGTGCAAAATTAAATTGCAGGAAATCCTATGTTGATTTTTCTCAGGATGACACATCTCAGGTATCCACATATTTCAGCAAAGATTTTCACAAGGAAGATTCTATAAGAAACAAATTGACTTGGGATCCTGCTACCCAATTACTCAAAAATAGAGAGGCATCCCTTCAGAGGTGTCTCCTTGCTCAGCATTCTCCAGTAGGGCCACAAATCCTTCTCTCTAAACAAATGCTAAATACACTGTCATAATTTATTCTCATTCAAATGCAGAAAATCCCCCCAAACCCTTGATCAAGAATACCATTTGTACTGACAAGTTTTCACAAGAAATTCAGCTTGTGACACAAACCCCTCCTGGAGTCATGTAGTGATGCTCACATGAAGACAGCTGTAATATCTCCTTTTCCTAACATACTATATCATGCTACTATCCCAGCTATCATTAATCTAATTCTCCATTATGTCCCAAATTAGTAAAGAGACAACTTTCAGATGGGAGTCTCTGGTGGAGTAGGACTAAATAAAGTAACCTGAAACCAGGCAGCTTTAATTTTGGGACCCATCAGGAGCTATTTTACCTGCAAACTAATTTGCATGCCTGATAACAGCTTATCTGAAGTGACTGATATTTTTAACACCTAGATAGCAATTCTAGCCAATTATGCTGGACAGCATTTGCACAGTTACAGAGAACTTTGATTTAGGATCATAGTTTTATCAGCTGAGATTAATTTCAAAAGACTCTGTTTTCCATTAGCTCTAAATACTTAAAAAATGCACCTAACTTCTCACTGCTGGAATAGAATCTACAGCTGTTAGGAACCTGAGTCAAACTCCTTTCTCAGAGCACTTCTCAATGCTAAAATAAAACCTAAGTAGCTGGTAAAGTGCTAGTTTTAGGTTTACAAGGAACACCTGACCTGATTTGGGGCAATAAATCGTTGAGGCAAGTGTCCTGCTCCTAACAGCAGCCAGCACCAAAAGCTTCCAAGGAATGCTCTGGCACCACAATAAAGCCTTAGCAATAGATTTTATTTTTGTGTTTCTTGATTGAGTCAACAGTTCTTTTGCACAGGAGACAACTTAAAAACTGATTGTCTATGCCGCATCTTTAACTTGTGCTTGCAGCAGTGGGTGATATTTATACCCTTGTACCAATAGTCACATGGATTTGTTGGCCAGCTGCTGCACTGTCACCTCATTTCTGAATCCCACAAGGAAACCTTTTCCATATTCATGAACACTGCATTAATTTCTAAGATCCTGGAAACCCTCACTGAAGCTCTGTGTTATAATCCAATTGATTTTTTTTATTGCTTAAGATCAACAAAGCCTTAATTCACTGTCGGAACAGTGTTGTGTGATATTTTGTATACATACACACATAACATTATATCTGTTATCACATGGTTTTACTTCTATTCATTTATGCTAATTATTTTAAATGGGGAGGATTAAATTATTGATATATGTAAATGTACCATTTTACATTAGATTTGATGAGATTGCATTATGAAGTATAACTCTTGTAGAAAAAAACGTATTTCTACTCTATAAGAGAACCAACGTTAAATTGCAATGGTAGCTCTCAGCCAAGGCTAGACCCATTCATGCTAATATGACCTTCAATTAGTGAAGCAGACATCTCAAGACCCAGCTATTTTATCAGACACACAGTATAGGACGAGGAAATGTTGGTATCCTTGAAAAATTCTACTTTGAGGTGACCTTCTACTTAGCCAGGCTCATTATGCAAAACAAAAATAATTGTGCATCTTCTTCCTGGTCTCACTTAAGGTTTTCAGCAAACCTCAAATTACAAATAATGATTTAACCCATAGATTTATGTTAATACATAGCAGCTCAGACAGCACATGCATCCTGTACAATTCCCCAGAGACACTGGTTTCCTGTGTTTTCTTTTACTTAGCAGCAACAGATATAAGCTTTTACTTAAAAAACCACTACACATATACTTGGGTCCAGATTTTTTAAATAGTAAATACCATTGTGACATCCTTAAATAGCAAAGAGTTTGATGGTCTCCCTCAGTAGTTTTCTCACTGAGGTGTCCAAACAGCTGCAAAGCTTTGCTGAAAATTTGGTTCACTTCAGTGCTTAAGTAGTTGAACCATCAGATTTCTTTCATACTTATTCAGAAATATGGCACCTTTGACATGACAGACAAGTGGAACTATATCATACTCGATTTGTAAGCTATAATGTATTCAAAGATGTTTAAGGCTACTAAAAAAGTGTTTATTCTAGCCAGAAGGAAGATCAATTAAATCACCACATGGAATATTCTCCAATTTTAATATGAGCCTTTTCAGCAACATGCTGTATGCAAACAAGGAGTGCCATAAAATGTTAATTTATAAAAAGTCATATTCTTTTAAAGTTATGTATTAGAATACAGAGAAATAAATTAGAAAGAGATGTTTAAGTACCTAAATACAACAACAAACACAAGAGATCTTAAGGTTAATGGGAAGCTGACTATTAGGAAGCAACCACCAGGACTAAGAAGAGTGAAAAGTTCACGAGACTGGAAAGGATTGTAAATCATCATAAGACTTACCATTGAAAGAGAGAAGAAATGGTCAAATAAAGGAGAGCTTCCCAAAAAGTTCAAAGAATTGGCAGGAATGGAGAGGAATACATAAGGAGACACAGCTGGTATATATATTGCCATTAGTTACTGAAGTCAGGTGAGACATAACAACTTAGATAATAGTTAAGGATTTGGCTGTGCAAACCCATAGACAGGATGAGATAATAGACAGGTACAATGGGATCGTGTTCTATTCTTGGTACAGGAGAGAACCTGAAAAAACTTTTTGTACAGTATCTATACAATTCTCTTTAGTTTTCTGTCATATTCTGAGCACTAAAATATGTCACAATACTTACTTTTTCTTTCCAAACTGGTCTTCTCATCTGAAACTATTTCATATGTATTAGTCTTTGTCTGTGCCTGTCATCATGTATATATATACACACACACATTTTTCCAGCACTCCTCCAGTCAGGTGAGGATGGAGACATTCCTGAGTCTTTCAGGATTCTCATACAGGTCTTAGACTAGGGGGGTTGTTTGTTTGTTATCTTGTTCTGGTTTGACTTTTTTGGGCAGGGGTAGAGGGCTGGAGGACTTTACTTGATTGGTTGGTTTGGGGGTTTTTTGTTTATTTGTTTGGTTTTTTCTTTTGGCTCTTTATTTGTCATTTTTTGCTTAGTTATCTGAAAACAGAGTTTTGAACCCTTATGGCAGTGGGCGTAGCCAAACTGTTAGACACAGAGTCTGCTAGTTTTGAGTGGTTCTTAATATTTCACGCTTTCTTTTTCCCTAAACGAGATTAACAGCCAGAGAAACGGGTCTCTAGAAATCCTCTTGCTTTTCCCCCCCGTTTTCCATGAACCAATGCAACAGGCAGCCTGGGAAATGTCCCTTTCCCCCGCTCTTTCCTGTGGATCGGTGCAACAGGCCGCCTGGGAGATCCCCCTTTTGCCCAGCCTGGCAGATCCCCCCTTTCCCCCGCTCTTTCCCGCGGATCTGGGCGGCAGGCATCCCGGGAGATGCCCCTTCCCCCGCTCTCTCCGGGCGCGGCGCTCGGCGGGCCCGGGGCGCGCCTGTTCCTGCAGCAGCAGCGCCACCTGCTGTCCGTGCTCGGCGCTGCTCCGGCCACCGCCGTGCCCGCCCCGCGCCGGAGTTTTCTCACCTGAGTGTCCAAATAACAGCAAAGAAACTTTTTATTTCGTATTTTTTTGTATCGGGGGACAGGCCGCTCCCGCAGCGTGCCCTACAAAGCTCCTGGTGGCCGCGCGGGTCAGTAACATTTACGTGACATTTTCCAGCAGAGTGGTTCTAAAATCCTCACTTTCTCCACATTTGTGAGAAAGGGTAAAACCAACAAAGGCAAAAGCCTGGTACGATTCTGATTAAGTACAGCCACTAAGGTAGACACTGACAGCTTGCTCCCCAGAAACACCCCTGACACTTCTGTTGGAGCATCTCAGGGGGTGGTAGGGTTGAGGTACAGGTAGGGCAGCAGACCAGGACAGCATATTAACAAGAGTGTAGCTGCATTTCCTCGAACAACATTTCTAAATCTGGTCTTTAGAGTAAAGGAGTAGCTCATCTTCCAAGATCATGTCTTGCCAATAGTTTAATTTACAACCAATTAAGCCACATTCACTCTTAATTTCACATGCACATACACAATTTTCTTGCTTGCATTTGTGGGAATGAGCTTAGGGGGTTTTTTAAGAGGAGCTTTTTTTTCCCTTCACCACTGTTTGATAGAAGTCCTTCTGATGGCTTACAGAGCAGTGGTGGCCCACAAGAGCAGCGCCTGAGAAACAGTCCCGCTTCATCTGTCCTTCATCTATCAAATACTTGATTCATTTGATGGGGGCTAGTACTTGCTCTTGGCTTTGCTCTTTTTGCTCTTTTTTTTTCGTTGTTGTTGTTGAGGTTTTGGTTTTTTTGTTGGCTTTTTTTTTTTTTTTAAATTTATCTTGTTCTCATAACATCTGTAGTAGATTCTTTTATGTATAAAAACAAAATCATACCTTGTACACAGGTAGTAAAATCACTGATTTGCTACTACAGTGTTTCTCAAAGTAGCTGGGTTCATTCTGGCAATGTACTTTATCAAAGCTGTATTTTACCCACAGCCAAACAAACCATGAGCTGTTACAGAGGAATAATTACTTTTCATATTAAAATATGGCTCATTTAAAATGACAGCTCATTGTATCCATTAAACATTACCTATTCTTCAGGCTGGAGTCAAGACTGCTTTCAGAGAGTATTCATCTTGCTGCTGAAATGATTGAAATAACTCTAGCGTAACACTGTAAATATGATCAAGGCAAAAAGCCAGTCAATAAAACTGTCAGTTTACCCTAATAAAGGAGGAAGGCCTTTGCTGTTTCTCTGTAGCAGACAGTTTATTGTCCAGCTGTATGTGGTGGCTTCAGGACATCTGGCCACTCAATCATCAAGTACCAAGTCCAGAACACCAAAGGAGCCATAAGCAAAATAATCAGCAGTCTATTTCACTTTTGTACTGAAGACCCTGCACACAGCTCTGACACCAACAGACTGCATGGTCTCGGTCCAAAATGCATTTTATTTTAACATTCCTGGTAGCTGTCAGAACACAACAAAGAGCGTTGTTGGAAAGACAAGCATGTCATATTGCCCAGGCTAGGTCATACTGTTTATATGGTGGGGCATGAGTCTGGGAAACTTTAACTCAGCTAGGAGCTCGTAGGGCCTTGTCCCAGTGCCTGCCTTAAGCCACAGCTGGAAGCATCAAGAGCATCGATGCTGCAGCTGGGAGGCATAACAACCCTCTCAGCTGAGCCTGGGTGGCTGTCAGCTGTTCTGCTTTGAGACAAAGTACCTTTGACCTAATTCAGAGGCATAAAGGATGGGTTCAAGACTATGCCAAAATGGTGTGGCTAATGCTTGGATCTGCAGGTAAGGCAGTGACATTCTTTGCTCTATTTACCCTAAAAGCAGCTCCCATCCAGGCTGAAACATCCACCAAATTACACAACCAACTGAACCAGCTGCTTCCCCCTGCAAACCCTTCTGTAAGGCCTCAGGTAATCCTGTGCACATAGAAATCCCCCTGCTTTAGCAAACACATCAATCTCTCACTTTCGTTGCTACAGATTAAGGCTTAAAAGTGCACTTGATATCTGGATTTTCTGGTGTATACAACAAAGTTCAATATATTGATATGAGCTGTAAGGCTTATTTCCTTCAGGGTGCAATCAAAGCATGGGGATTTCCACAGCTCCAAGTGCACAGCTTTAGTCTGAGTGCAGGTACAGAAGCTGCTGTGGAAGCCCACAGGCAGCTGATGTCAGAATAGACTGAGACACCATGTTGGTGGGCAGTGCTGGCCTATCTGTGTGTTTTCACTTCTGAAAGTGATCCTGCATCCTGTGCTTTAGCAAACTTCCTCCAGGATAGTTCTGGAAAGCAATTACACATCATGATGGTGCCTGCCCTCATCCCCAGTTCCACAGGAAGCACTGTTCCTCCCTGTCTTATGAGTCTAATAGAGATCTGTGTTATCTCACAGAAAGGACAGAAATGGATTTGGAAAGCCAAAAGGCTTAAGTGATCTTCTTCCCACACCTGTGCACCCAGAGGGTCAGTAACATAGAGGCCGGGCTAACACAGACACTGAATTTGCTGAAGAACTGATAGGAAGTAGTAACCAGCTCGTCTGATTAGCTGTTGAAGTAAATTGTCACTAAGTTCCCAGGCAGCCTCAGACTATGGAGGTTTGAAAGATAGGAAGGAAACTAACACATTACATAGAGGAGGGACACAAGAGAAGGACAGGAAGTCCTAACTAACAGGGACTTAGGGGTAAAAAAAGAAACAAATACCAAATATCCTTTCTTTCCAGGTGAGTTCCTGCTCTACTGAAATACAGAGCTGTCCTCTGTCACCTACCATTTTGTTTGTGTTTGTTCAGCTGTGGAGAAATCTGTCTGATGAAATGAAATGTCTCATCCCAGAAATGAGGTAGCTGCTAAGTGAGAGCACTGGCTTCACACAGTCATAAGGCAAATGCCTTAGGACTGAGCTGTTCGACCTGCAATGGAAAACAATTTTGGTTTTTTTCTTCCCACTGAGCATAAGTCTTCCCTGTGTCTCTGTAGCGCTAGTGAAAGCAAATTTCACTGGAAACTGAATCTATTTACAAATATTTTGACAGATTGAGACAGTTGCTCAGGAAAAAATGATTAAATGTATGCAGATAAAATACAGTGTCATGTGAACAGCTGCTGCACAGACCCACAGCCTGTGTGGATGTAATTTTATTTATGCTTTTTAAAGGCTATGTGGGTGTCCCTGTAAAACAGAAACAAAGAGAACATTACTCCTGTTGGTGATAAATTAGAGAAAAATCTCAGATGATTAATCCTCCAAAATGTGCAGTCTTGACTTTTTTTTTTTTATTTTTTGGCAGGAAGATATACATGCAAAATTGTACCAACACTGCTCTTGTATACACTCACACATCCCATTCCATAGATCTCATTGGCAACTCCCTTTGAGGCTGTCTCAGTTCCTGACTGGAACAGGTCATTATGTGTGTGCCTCAATCCATCATTTCTGAAGTATCCTGCAAAGAGATTGCTATTAGAAGCCAGTGCAGTGAAACCAACTATCTTCCATCTAGAATATGACTTGCATCTTTGTGTCACATCTTATTTTTCTATTTCAAACATTATATTACCTAACTATATTGTTATTTTTCTGTAGGGACAGAGATCATGTTGTACCTTCTTTTCCTGTACCAATTACTGCTATTTTAAGACTGTGTAGAAATGTCTGCAAACAAACATTAGCTGGAAGTTCCTGATGCTTTCCCCTGACACTGTCATTGGAACATTATGACCATAAATGCCCTTGCCTATAGCAGTTATAATTGATTTTGTTTCAAATTCTGGACACCTGAGCAATGAAACACTCAAAGTGTTCAAAATACCAGGATCAGTCTATAAACAAAGGGCAACAAATTTCAGATGCAGCTGTTGCACTGAGTGACATGAACAGATAAACTGCTTCTTCATAAATGCCAGCACTTGCTATAACGTGTCTTGCCCAGCACTATATAGAGCAATCACAATCTGCACAAGGCTGTGATCCTGACTGCAAATATACAGACACACTTCCTCACCTTTACAGAACTCGAGATATATGTTTTGACACCCAAATTCACATACTCAATCCACCACTAGAAAACAAAAGATCAGTGGGGGAAAAATAATTCAAAGTGCATTGCTCTTTGAGACCTCAAATAATCTTTTCATACAGGAAGACTGCAATACCCAGATAAAAGCATGCCAGTTCAGCTGGATCTCCACTTAAACAGAAAATGGAAGTGCAGGGTGCTCAGACAGCAGCCATGAAGCAGTCTTGGGCAGTCAGAGCCACACTGCACGTGACCTTCCCTCAGCAGGATACAATCCTGGAATGGCAGAGCAAGCTCAGCAGGTTTGCTGGCTCCTGCCCAACACCAGCAAGCAGGGCAGATGATATTCTAGAGCCTCACAGTGCCAAACCAGCTCCTGATCTCAGACAATCAGCATTGTGGGACGCCTTTACTTCTAAACACAAGAAGCCCCACAGTACCCAGTATGAGGTCATAAAGAATTTAGAGGTGAAGGGGATATGCTCACCCAAAGGCAAATCTTGCAAGGATAACTTGGAATAATGCTGAGGGTTTTAAAGTGTGAACCATAGCAAAAAAGGTAATGATAAGAATGATCTATAAATGCCCTATTCAAATGTACAAGATGTCTCTTACTGTTTATCATTCTTTGAGCACTTCCCTTGTCAAATTCTACATTGCGACTGATGAACAAAAATATCCACAGTGTTTCATAATGACACGGCACAGCTACTTTAAGGCTGCTGATGAATAAGGAGGCCTTGAAAACCACTATGACTGTGCTGTTCTTTGTTTGCCACATCAGAAAACAAATGCCAAAACACTTCATTCAGGGTCTTCTATTCATCAATGCACTAAAAAAGAATAAAAAAATACAGGAGCAAAAGACTGGGTCTAGAAATAACACTGTGTTGAAAACCATTCTCAAGGCCAGTGCCAGCTTACTGGGGAGCTCCTGCTTGTGAACTCATACCCCAACTTGCCACCGTGCACTGCTCAGGGGACAGGAACTATTTGGTTCATATTTTCTCTTACCTTGAAAATTTGGTGAGCAATAGTTGAGCATGCATTTAAGCACTGGCCATCAACAACTGGATTATTTGTATTGTTTGTCTTTTAAAATTGTGGTGCATTTGCTGACTGCTGATTAAAAAGTATTTTTGGACAAGGGTTAAAAGACAGAAAAAACCTACATATTCACACAGGATGATAGGAAAACCTGTCACATCACAGAAAGGAGAACAAAGGCAACAACAACAACCTGCATACCTTGGGAAGCTGATACCACACCAGAAGATACTGGAGTCTGTCAGGACTGAGGATGGGGCTCAGGAACTCTCAGAGCTCTGTGAATCACAAAGCAGAGTTCACCATCTGGTCACTTGAGAGGAAAATACTGCAACTTCTAACCTTGCACTAACAGTTTCAATTTAATTTTAAAAAGAAAACTTTCTGAACTATAGGAATTTTTTTTTTTTTGCATCACTTTGTTTAGAAATAATAAGCAGGTGCATTTTCCACAAAATTTCTTTATGATAAAATGTATTCCAACTTCATGAAGAAGCTTACATTACTGTTAATTAAGATTAATAGTTTCAGGAGATTCTGAGAAAAATAACGCCTATACTCATAAAACTTGATGACAAAATCTGATCTGTTAGAGAGAAAAGTGATTACTCTAATGCATTATAATGCTTGATACATAGTCTCACAGCTCTCCCTGCTGTGTTTTGTATAAACTATGAAGTCAACAAAGCACTGATAAAGGAACAAATTAAAGGCAGAATTCACATGATTCATATTTCAATAGAGAGGAATTAAAATAGACAATGGCTCCCAGACACAGAAGGAAAAAGCAGAATTTCTTGTAGTATTTCATTCCTGACCCCATTAGAACTTTGTGATACTGAGGGTCTATCCTCTCTTTAACTAGTACACATATTAACTGTTAAGTCACCCAACTTCAATTTATGATTGACATCTACAACATAAAAACTTGGTGCTATATTTGAAAAACATGACACCCCTGGTATAAACTGTTTGATGAATGTTTGAGAATCTCTACCTTTTATCAGAAATCTGCATTCTTAGCAAGCCTGAACCATTCTCCTTAAGTTCCTCCTCATCTGAGGAAATAGCAAAGTGACCTCATTGAAAATTTCTTTCCATGGACTATTTTCATCTGCATCCTTTCAAACTCATCTCTCTCAATTTCAAAGAAGCAGATAAACTGAAGAATTGCCTAAAGGAGCAGATGAAAGCAGAATATGCCCACGTTACCAATGCAACACACTAACAGGAGTCACATCTCTAGCCCTTTGTTTCTGGTAACACAATGGACCTGCCCTGCTGACAGCAGCAGCACGTTGCTGAAACTGCAGAGGTACCATCAGCCTTCAGTGGGACACAAAAGCATGAACACTTCTGTGAGAGACCTTGACAGCGCTGCCCAGGAGCCCAGGCTTTGAGTACTATGAGGAACAGCTTGCTGCTTTTCTGTACAACCCAAATATTCAGGGCTACCAGCTGCTGATAAGCATTTGCCAAAGATATCCACTTCATTATTTAGGCAAGACACTGGAAATGCCACAGTAAAATTTTCAAGGGCCTTCCTGAGCTGACTCTTGCTAATTATGGCCAAATATATTAAAAAAGTCATCATTGTGTTTAAACGTATAATTTCTGATACAGAATCCTGAGCCTAGTTGTACCTTTCATTTCTCCTGTGGTCAGCATAACACAACATGATATACTTAGTTCACTGTATGTGCATCCATGACTTGACTAGAGGATTCTGTTGAATATATTCTGCATTGCATAGCTGGGCACAAAAGAGAATAATTGTTCTAAATGTGCTCTCCCACTCCAAGGTAAACACCAAGAACTGATTTTGGTAAATATTTGTACTGTGTTATATCAGCTGAGTATATGCCCTATGTTAGGCAAATGAGCTGCCCCAGGGTATTATCTTCATGGACTGTTCGCAGTTCTACGAAGCTCTCATCACATCTACTCACTAAAATAATTTGGGATATTGAATACCAAAAAGGGCTCCACAATGCAAACAAGTCAGTCTCCACTGTGCTGCTTTTATAGTTTGACAGCTAAGAGAGCACTTAAAGGAATTAAGCTGAGCATGAGCAGGTGCTCTGTCTTTGCCCTGTGTGCTGAGTACTGACTATGAGGTGTCCACATGATCTTGGGATAAAACACAGAAACCTGAAACTCTTACAGGCCACCAGCAACTGGAGGCAGCAGCTTTGATGTATCATTATTTCAATTGTAAAGGGAAAGACAAATCTTACATAAATGCATAGTGATGTCACTTTGGTGACACAGGCACTTCTTCTCACTCTGTATCTGTTCCTGGACCTTTCAGACTAATTCCTAAAAAATAATAAATTAATCTAAAATAATGCCAAAGTCATCTTCCCCTGCTTGTCCCATCTCTTTCATGCAGTGAAGTCCTAAAATTAGCCAAAGGAAAAATTACTGTCAGAAAATTGTAGGAACCAGGTGTAGAGCTGGGGCAGCCTGCTGCAGGTCCTGGAGTTTGCTCTGGCTCTCCTGCCAGGACTCTCTGGTGACAGCAGCAGTCCTTCTGTCTGTAGAAACTGAACTGAGAGCTTGGCTGGGGACAGCAGAATGAATACTTCAATCCAACACTGCTGAGAAAGCCAGGTGGATGACTTCTTTCCAAACATGTTCCCTGTCCCAGACTGCCCACAGGGGAGAGTCCACTCACTCCTGTTCACTAAATAAGTATATAGCCCTCCCAAACAGCGCACAGCACCTCCATCCCAATCTTCTAATGGAAAGGAACAGAAAATATGGAGAACTATAGTTTAGCTGGAGCCTCATTTCCTCTCTTCTCAAGGCTTGTCAGTGACTTTAACAGCCAGCTAAAGACAATTGTGTTTCTGGGAAAACCTGTGGTAATACATATAAGCAGGAGATGGCATTTGGAATCTGCAGCACTCCAAATCCTGGAAAATGGACACCCAGTCCAAAAAGTAACTGTAACACTTTTAGAGTCAATGTTCAAGTGCCAAATGAGAAATAATGGATGATTTCTCTGCAATGATATCTCTTTTCCAGATACAAAGAGGGCTCTACAATTTTCTTTCTGAAGAATGAATTATTTTGTGCAGAAAAAGAATCCCTCATTGCTCCCATGAATCACATTGTCAAGAATCATAGAGAAAAGGAAATCAACTCTTCAATAAAAACAGATTTCTGATACTTGGGATATGTAGGTGGTTGGTACAAAAAGCCACTCAAGAAACTAAGTAACAGATGGCCAAATCGAATAGGGGGATACAATGGCACACTGGTGTGCTCATATTTAACTATCTGAAAGGCAAATCTTGAATTTCTACAAGATATTCTACCTTGTGCATTCTTGCTGAGGAAAATAGACACTTGTCAGCATCTGTGTGTAGGGGTAACCCTCCACCTCCCAGTGGAGACAGTGCCGCAGGAGGGAAGGAGCCAGCTCTGTTGATGGGGTAAAAAGAAGAGCTATTGCCCCCACAGCCCAGACCTCGGTGTGCAAATCTATTTCTGGTTCAGAATCCTTTACCCCGTAGATGATAAAGAACAGAGTGGAAAAGGATAAAGAGCTTACATGTGACAACAAACAAAATTACACAAGGACTCTGTACTCGATATTCAGGTCGGAATCTAACTCTGCCCAAAGTTCAGCAACATTCAGCTCTAGGGTTTTCTTCAAGGCCAAATCTGGGAACAAGAGAGAATGAAAGATCTCATTATGTGTGTCCATTGCATGGAAAAACCTCTTCAACACACCATGTGAAATGCTTTGTATTTTAGAAATCTATCAACCAGATCTAGTGCACATTGAAGTTAACAGAAAGCTTCCCACAGGCTTTACTGGGCTTTGGTTTAGGTTACATGTTTTAATTCTTTTTTCCTTACAACAGAGAAGCACAGTAAATTATAGAGGTTCTCCTTGCTCTGTTCCCCTCCAGGCTACAGGCAGCATGCACAGAAGCTTCTCTCCATCTTCTTCCATGTTCATCTTTGATGAGGGCTCCATTAAACTCTCCCAGTTGTTACTGCTCAGAAGGATTTAATGACTGGTGTTCAACCCTGATAGCACTTAATAATAGCATTTACGTAAGGAATTTATGCTAAAATGGTTTTATGGTTAGCATGAGAATGTAGAAGCAATAATAATAATAATAATAATAATAATAATAAAACCAGACACAATGCCTTTTTGAATTCAAACTCTAAGGCAGACATCACTACTCTTAAAAGTTAAGACAAGTGAAAATACAATCTTGAATCATAATCTCTCATAATATCATTTTCACAATTACAATTCTGAGGAAAAAAGGCATTTTCTGTACTTATTGGTATAGAGATTATAAAAACATAAATGTGCTGCTTAAATTTTTTGTAGGTTTTAGTGAATACAAGAAGAAATCAATACAAGCAGTGTTCTATTATCAAACCTCAACCTTTCCAAACTTCTGTGTAACACCCTGGGGGCCATGACTCCTGACTGTAAGTAATCAAGCATTTTAAAAGGCCAAAGACCAAAACTTTGGTGATTAAATACCCTACTTAGTCCTGGGAGAAGCATTCAACATATGCTTCTGCAGTGGCATTATACATTAATTTTATGTCATCACATCCATAGCATGTTTTATCACTTTTAAGCAGCATCCCTTAATGTATACAACTGCCAGACAGAAACTCTGAAAATGAGAACTGATATTTGCTGGGAGGAGACATCAAGAAGATCATTTACTGTTTCACAGTGCAGTAGATGGATGACCAATGAAAGCATCCATCCCAAGGCAGTTTTCTTCTTTTACTACTGAAAGGTTTCATCGCCTTGGATAAGGCACTCAGTTAAAAAAAGATGCAGTCAGGTCTTCATGATGCATTAAACAAGGTTTGGTGTTTTCTTGGTTTTCTTGGTTGTTGTTTTTTGTTTGTTTGTTTTAAAACACATTTGAGCATTACCAAGTTTCTAAGGCAGAGAAAGAAAAAGTTTGTTTCTGAGTCATATTTTCAAGGAAGAAGCAGAGAAAGTTCCTTTGTTTTCTTATGGTCAGAAAGTTTAGTATGATTAAAATGTAAAAGCAAGCTTCAAGTAGTCCCATAAAGCATGTCCAGTCTCATCAGCATTAGAAACATTGCTCAAATCAAATGTATTTGAGCGTCCTCATGCAACTCTTTCCAGCCCATCTCTCAGCGATCTCCTCAGCATCATGGGACATACTACCAGCTCTGTTCCACGTTTTGACCATTTTCAAAAACCTCTTGCCAACCCTCCCTTGCTTAAAATTCATCTCTACCCAACTGCTCAACCAAATGCTGCCTTCCCTCTCCTGCTGCATCTCATCTGCCAATGTCCCCATCTTTTTCCTCCTGCTCAGGGCTGTTGCCACAGCTGTTCATCCAGCCAGGGAGCAGCGCCGCTGAATTTTGCAGGAGAAGAGCAAGTGCAGCCCCTCACTTTGTTAAGAGACCCTTTGCATTATTTGTTTCAGAGGCAGCCACCTTCACTCTTGGATTTCTAAATGGGAGAGACGAATTAGGCAAGAAGGCGGGCAGATGCCTGTGTAAAAAAGCCCTTTCTTATAAATAAATGTTACAGATTTTAGTTTACAAAGTAGATTAATAATGCAACTACCAGATAGAATTCAGAGAAATTTTGTACAATGCTTTACAAAACTGAGGTAGTTAATCCTGTAGCATATGAAAACAGTCACAGTATTAATGCGTGACTCTCACCTTGGCAATAGGAAGAAGTTTTTTTTCATTTTGAACATACCAGATTCCCATAAATGTGGACTACCACACTCCCTAGGCAGTGGCAAGGTCTATGCCCTCTAAACATCTGCGAGGTACTTAAGGATTTATTCACAGGCTGCCACGATGAGGCAGTAGTAAGTTGTGGTGAATTCAGCATTTACAGCACAAATGATGCTGCTGAAGTGCTAATTAGTGCTAATTTGACTTGGCCCATTTTGGACCTCTGACAATCACTGCTCTTCAAAAGCAAGCAGGTCTGGCGTATGCTCATCTGAGGAAAAATTCCACCTATTTCCCTATCTGTTATGATATTTCTAAGGCAAAACAGTAAGAAATTTAAAATATCTGTGTTTTCCTAAAGTAGTAGCCCAGGCTGGCTGCCGCTAGAGATTGATTTCTAGAAGAGAATGTTATTTGGCTTAATTGGGATTGTCAAAAGTATTAGAGCAAAGCTAGAAAGAAAACATGCCACTGAGTATAGATTTGAGTGTTGAGTTAAATACTTGCTCAGAAGTTAATAAAGAAAATAACTTTCTTTTTTTTTCCTTCAGATAAGCAAAAGCTGTTTCCCAAAGAGAGGGTCATGAAGAGAGAAGCCAGTTTTTCTGCTTTTATCCTCTGCCTTTGGGCCCTGATAACTGTACTTGCCTTCCCCCATTCTCACTAGATGAATCGGGCTAGTGAAGAAAAACAGCTTAGAGATGCAGTAGGTTCATCCTTTGAGAAACCTGATGCAGTAAACTGTCTTGATCAGGAATATTTTTTTCTACTAAGATGAGCTACATAATTTGATTCCTTGAAAACAGGGACTTTGAAGCTACACTCTGCCTCCAAATACTTGTCATTTGACCCAGAAGGCAATAAGTGAAAAATTCTGAACAAATAAATCAAAAAAGCTGACACACTTTTCCAGGCGGCAAAGCTTGCGTGTGCTAACAAAAGGCTTGATTCTCTCTGCTTTTGATCTCTGCAGAATGACAGGCCAACAAAAGCGCGACTCGGTGATCGACAGTGCAGCAGAATGAGGCCAACAGAGTCAATACCCAAAAGAAGAGAGAGTAACTACTCCAGTGACTTCTCAGGTGGATGAAACGCTGGGCACTGAACACTTTGTAAAAATTACAATTTAATAATAGTTTTAAAAATGCACTTAAATACTTTGAAGACCTAAGTAACAAAAACACCTAAATAACCCTGTTTTACGTTTGATGCAGTGCATTTGTGCCTTAGGTCTCCACTACAACAAAAGGAATAGGAAAAATATTAGATAATTTCTGATAGCTGATCATTTGATCAAACTATTGGCACTAAAAATGAGTGGCTCCAGCATCTTCACAGGGCAGTGGGAAGTGATGGCAGGCAGGAAATAGAAAAATAAATAAATAAATAAATAAATAGATACAATCACAGGATGATGCATTGCAACTTCTAATAGATGATAAGCAGGAAATATATTTTTGTTGATTAAAAACCTCCAGATCATAGAGTTGAGAAGAAACAATAAATATACACTGAATTGAAGCAGAAATCATTCAAAAGACTATGGAAAAAAAAAATAGCATTAGGAATTATGTAAAGCTCTTATCCCATTTTTTACTGCTAAACCTACCAGAAAACTAAAAGAAAACAAAACCAACAACAACAAAAAAAAACCCCAAAAAAACCAAAAAAAAACCAAAAACGAAACAAAAAAAAGAACCCCCAAAACTATGAAAGATGCAACAGGAAGTGGTGTTGTGAATTCATCCTAAAAGATCATTACATGGACATGTTAATCCAGCTCCCTGTGGCTTTTACATTTAAACATTGCTCACATGAAGTTGAAGCCTGCACTCACAGGTAAACAAAGCACCAGCCCCCCTTTGTCAAACCTCAGCAGAGATCATCCCAGGCCTGCAGGGAAAGGGAACAAACAGGGCAGGACACGACATTCTCTTTTCCCTTGATTGTTACAAAGATTACTTATGCAATAGATCAGGAGCTGGCCAAAGACATCTGACAACATGTTTGAGAACATGCATGAATATAAATCTAGCAGCATGCATTTACTTGAATTTTATTCTCTTCCTCCTTCCTATATTAACATTGAATTGTCTCCTTTTTTTAACGAGAACTGTAAAAACAGTGATAGAAGAAGAATAATTTTTACATATACACAGACACCCTGCTGATAATGTTCGGGAAATACAATGATATTCTGAGTTTTTCTTAGTGGCTTTTTACATTTTTGTTTACTCAGACGACCAATCCCTCCTAATGCCTTACCAAGTAAAGACACACAGCCTGGAAACTCTTCTTTGCAGGTGATAGTGCACTTCAGTCATTCTCCTTGTTTTGCTCTATTCCAGATTTCTCAATTCCTGTACTATCTATTTCCATGGCATACTTATACCTATGGAGTTCCCTGATAGCAGCTTGGGTAGAGTTTATACTCTACTTTCTCTCTGGTTTCTGGAGGATGAAGGACCACATTTTAGTGACTCCAAAATCAATCCAATCTCCTCAAAATGCAGACAAATACTGCAATAGCAGAAGGTCTTAGAAGAAAAAACGGGTTGTCACCTGTCTTTCAATGACCACAGAAGACTGCTAAATTAATTTCCTTAATGTATTTGATGAAAAGAAAATTTTTGAAGTTCTGATTTTAAGTTTGCGGATTTGAGGGCTCAGTTGCAGCAACAACAACTGTTAACACAGGCAGATGAGCAGCAGGAAAGGCAAACTAATTGAGAAGACTTTTATAAAGCAACACCCATCACCATCTACTGTTAATTCTCCTAAATGCATATTGGCCTTAGAGTTGTCCTGTACAAAGCAACGTTGCTGGGACTTGCGTAAGAAAAGTGGCTTTAACTTGCAAAATTCCTGTTGTGACTTAGGGACAGGCTCTTCATCCCTCTCAGCACCAGGGGGCTCCTGGAAGTGAGACACTGGAGTCCACTGACATCTTGGGAAAAACATTTCCAACATATTCTCTGCACAAGGCCTGTGGTGCTGTTAGTCTCTGCACTGCAGGAGAGGCACTCTGAGATCAGGGCTGGGCTCCGAACACTGGCCCACTAGCCTTTTCATCATTAACTAAATTCACTCACTGTGCACTACTGCAATGAGCAAAGCCCTTTCTGTGCACACCTGAACAAATTCTCCTTCATCTTCAAATTGGACAGCTCAGCAAAACACCTCTTTTAATTAGGACTAAAACTTTCATCGATAAATATCTTGCATTTACAATATGAGACAAATTTATGGTGCTGCTGCTTGTAGCGACACATTCTCAATCCCCTTTCTGCTTTTCACTGGTATTTTTCCCCACCAGTGCTGTGTGTTTGGCCAGTAACACCTGTTTCTAACCCTGCTGATGGAAACTGCAGAGCTGCTGCATAGGAGCACCATGCACACAAATGCTGACGGCACTGAGTGCAGAGGGAGTTGAGTATTGGTTGTCAAAGATGATTAAGAACTCTGTGCAACTTCATTCAGGCAGATCATACGATGCTCTAAAAATGCCTCAATAGCAAACTAAGCTTTAGAATGGGCTGATAAGCGGACATTATTCACAAAGAAAAATAACTAGAATTTGGAGATATTTTGTTAAAGGAATTTGAATGGGGACAATAAACCACGAGGATACATTTTTTTAAAGCAGAAGCAGCCCAGACAATTCTCAGATCCAGAGATCTCAGCAATCCATTTGTGTACATAACTAACGATTTTCATGCACAATTACTTTATTATTCAAAATATATTTATGATTGCTATGCGTTTAAGGTGAAATTGAATACTCAGCCTTTGCATGGTCTAGAGCTATTAAATACTAGTTTGCTGAGGTGTTCAGTGATACATTTCTTAATCGATGAATTTTACTAGAATCAAGTATTACCCTTTGTTGATGCAGCTCCAGGTTGATCAGCCATGGAAATGTATTACTTGTAATACAGATTAAATGGTATTTCTAGAGATGAAACCTTGGCACTGTTTCAAATAGGTTTTTATTTAAAAACTTACATTTTTAATTCCTTTTGTGTGTGAGAGGATTTTCCCTCAAAATATTAAATAAGCATAATGATGCTTTTGGTCTCTATTGCTACAGTAGACCCATGGCTGAAATAATTTCACTGACCTGTTCAAAATGTGAGTTTTGCTTTCATAAGTATTAAAGAGCTAGTTTTTAACAGGTCTGCAACAGAATTGGCTGCCAAAAAATAAAGCTTCCTAGGGCAAAATATATTAAAAATTTCCAATATTTGACACATGCATCAAAGAGGTTTCCCTAAAATCACCTGTGCATTTCAGCACCAGGACACCCGCAGCACAGGCTGGGGGCCAGACTTACCAACACTGTGGAAAAAAAAGTGGATCTTAACACAATAAAAATATTGTTAAATAATTTTAAGCTAAACATCTTGCACTTGGATTTTTAAACAGCTCAGAGTGTGTCAGATGGGGGATAATCCATAACGATACAGTTAAAGTGCAGTTTCAGGATAACCTGCCTCCACATCTCTCTCGATTAGAGCAACTTTTCTCTTAAGCTGTCCCCTCTGCTTCTCAAATGCCTTTGAAGAAAGAAAACTAAAAGTTCTTGACAGTGCTATTAAGGCAAGTAAATTGTGCTTCCCACTCCCTTCTCCTCATGCCAGTAGCCTGACTCACCTCTGGATATAGATGTACACACAGGGAGAAG
Source organism: Corvus kubaryi (assembly GCF_017639235.1). Lineage (NCBI taxonomy): Eukaryota > Metazoa > Chordata > Aves > Passeriformes > Corvidae > Corvus > Corvus kubaryi. Next base: position 11,932,789 of record NW_024581093.1, on the reverse strand, counting down.
TGGTTTTGGTGCATTCTCCTCCAAGTACATCCAGCCACATCTTTACAGATGTGTCCATTTGACCTTCATGGCTGACATGACTTCCAGGTCTGTCCACAGTCTGATGTAAAATGAAGCAACAGAGCCATGTTAGTGTGGTCCTAAACTAGTCCCAGCACAATCAGTTCAGAGAGCAGAGTATTAAACTGGGCAAGCTGCCCATGGCTTACAGTTTCTGCGAGCCTGGACAAATCGTAGGCAGATTTTAGTCAAGCAGGACTGGGTTCAAGAGACATTTTAGGCTTACCTATACACAAGTGATATATACCTTGCCTTTACAATACGGTAAAGGAGGATTCCCCATTTGACACATGGGAAGGAAAGTACAGCCAAATTCAAAGATGGATCCAGGTGACATGGGAAACCACTGGGAAAGCTCTCATTCAGCCTTTTAGCAGTCACTTCAGTTGACTGCAGTGCCTCCTGCTCTTCCAAGTATTTACAGACTGCTCTCTAGTATGACAAGCAGTACCACATATTTCTTCAAAACCAGCAGTAGAGACTAAGATGAGAGCTGTTGATAATTTCTCTTTATACTATTTCTTGCCTGGAAAAAGAAACCTGAAGACTGATGGCAGCACCCTTCCACTGCCTCCTTTCTCCTCTGCAGAGAGGGTCCTGTCTACTGTTTCCAGGCCCAAGGGAAACCCAAATCATGAGCATCTCTGAGTATGCACACACTATTCGGTCACTAATTCTGAGACCAGCAGTGGCATGGATACACGGTGAAAGAGTTAACTGCAAAACCACTCTGTCTCCACTGTAGTAACACATTACACCAGCTTCATTTTGTAGCCAAAGTTTAATTTGTCCATAACTTTGACAATAAACCTGATTCATGAATATGCGTGACCATATCTTAGTATGCTCAATCTATATTTACATCATAAGATTACTTGCTTAAAGAAAAAAGAGTGGTAGATTTTGATGAGAGTTTGGAGATGTTCCTTCGAAGCCAAGAAGGGCTTGCATCAAGGGTACAGACAGTACTGGTACTGTGTGGAAGGCTGTATTCAGTCATGAATTTTGATTTGTTTCCCTGCTCTCACCTGTTGAGCAGATGCCTCAGACACCATCCACTTCCTCCCTCCTTTCCTTGTTCACCTATTTGGATTGCAGACCCATGAAGCAAAATCTTTTATCCAATGGCAGTATAACACCTTGCACAACACAAGCCTATTATCTGAAACCTGAAGACCCACCTCAGGTATACGAAAATGTACAGGAGTGAATCTGTCTGGAATGATGGCTGAATGGATTACTGAATGTCCAAAGAATGAAATGCCAAAGGCTTTGAATATCATCAGTTGATGAAGGAAACTCCTCCTCTCCAAAAGTCATGTATAAAGGAATGCATAAAATAGCCCTCACATCATTAGAAGAATTTTCATTTAGCTGCCACAGGACTGCACATCTTTGAAAGCTTAAATGGCTTTTATTCCCCATGAATTCAGAGAATTTTCTTTTAGCTCCATGTGTAATTTTAAATAATTACACATGAATAAATAAATGAAAATCAAAGAAACTGTCTCTGCTTAGAAAACCAGCTTAATTTGGCATGCTCTGCTGCACACTTCTAAATGCTCAGAATCTTTCAGGCTTTGCTTAAACCAAATGCCTCCATACTGTGCAAGTAATCTTTATAAAAAATATTAAATTAAATTTGGCACTAAAAGTTAGGTGTGAAATTCTTAAATTGTCTCCTGAAAAAGGAGTCATCAGGTTCAGATAGGGACTGCCATCCTTGTTGCCTCCAAGCACACATTTATTCAGAAAGTAAAACTCACCAAGAAACATCAAATTAGGTGCACAGTAAGTGTTGTCACAAGTCTGCCTTGCCCCCTGCAAGAGTCACAGTATACTTTTTAAACTGTGCTTATGAGCTCCACTCATTGCATGGCTCACACTGATTCAGTCAAGCTATTACTGCTTGTCCCCTTCCTGGAGCAGGCTGCTCTCCACGGTGCCTCTGCTGACTTTTGCTGCTTTGTGGATCTCCCAGAACCTGCTGTGCCATTTCATTGCCCACTCTGGAAACAGAAAGTGTCAGATTTTACTGATCACTCCACCCAGTTCCTTTCAGTAGCTACCAGTGGACTTTCTGTAACTGGGCAGCTGCTGTGTCCTAACCAGGACAATTTGTGGAGGGGACCTCAGCTCTGCAAAGCCTTTCCTCCCTACAGCCTGAGCCTGCTGGCTAAAGGAACAAGTGTTGAGTCCTGGGGACTCACTTGCACAGTTCTCCCGCCTGGAAGGCTGTCTCACAGGTGTTCAGTATGACTATGATGCCAATTCTTTGGAACAAAACCAAAACACAAAAGAGCCCAATCAAACCCCAAAACAAATAATCCCCAAAAAATACCCATAGAAGGAAAGGGGAAGAAGTTTAATCTATATAACAGCACACAATTTCTTGCAACTATAAATGCGCAGAGCCTGATTTTTCCTGAAATCAGGTACTTTTAAAATATGTTATAAAATTGGAAATAATTAGCAGTTATCAGTTATCAAATCTATCTAAACATTAGAAATCCTGAACTTTGAAACATTATAAACACACATTAGAATGGAGCCATGAAGAGCTCAGAGGTTTTAAAGTTCTACCACTTTCAGGACAGTATTTTCAGAGCAGTCTGAACTGCATTGATTAACATTTCAAACCCACGTGAGTCTCCCTGGAGTCCGTGGAATCAGCTCTCCGTCTGTACAGGGTTTTCTACTTACAGGAACTAAGGATCTGAGGACCAGACGCTGCACTGGCATGTCCACTTCATTTCAGGAGGAGTCTGACAGTGTGGTATCACTTAAATAATGAAGTACACATCTGGCAGGAGATTGCTGAGGTTGGCTAAGTTTGTACAAGGTCAATTCATCCTCTAAGCTTCTGTATGCTGCAAATGAAGCAAGAAGTTTACATGGCAATCAGCAGAATCCACCCATTGATCTCAGGGTTTGTTTGCCAAGTAGCATGTCTTTCTTTGTAAATCAGTTTTGGTTGTATAAAAATAGGAGGGAATGGTATTGTATTGCTCTGAGACATTTTCTGAAACTTACCATTAGCTAATTCATACATATTCAAAAATATGATGCTTTTTCTTTTGTAAGAAAGTAGAAAATTACAATTCACCACATATGGCAAATGGAAAAGTGTACATATCTCTTCACAGACCTACCCCACTACCCTGCTTTGCAAGTTATTGGCTAGTCTTAACAAAAGGTGGATAATCCTTGAAGTAAGTGTAAATAATACAGCATCAGGTTTTGAAAAATGTGTTTAGTTAGTGCTTCCACTAATTTTCACAGAAGAACAATACATGCTCAATATGAAATGTGAAATTCAGTATCCTAACACATTATTATTAACTCACTTTACAGAATAGGCATTAGTTCTGATAAAAAGTTTCATTTAGAAATTCTTCCTATGTTAAAAGAAATAGCTGACATTTTTATAAACTCAGTGTAACATAGAAATGAGACAAACATAATGAAAAATTACTTTTATCATTCAGTAGTCCACAACATTAAAAAAACAACTTGGTGAGTAAGGGTTGTAGGTTAACATTCAGATCTCTATGATTTTTCTCATTGTGACGATTATACAAAGTAGCCTTTCTCCAGAGGTCATGGAAATCAGCTACCTTCACTGCAGCTCAGTGCTCTTACTACAAGCAGTCTTTTCATATGAGTTTCTGGCATTCAAAAAAAAACCTCAAATATTTTTTGCAGGTTTTCTTATTCTCTGTAATCTGAAGGTACTAACTTCAACATTGTTGTTGTTGCTTTTTAATTTGTTGATGTTAATTTAATGTTGTGGCTTTTTTAATGTCTCCATTTGTCAAGCATTGATTTTTCATCAATGCTCCTGTCAGAGCATGGACCAGCTGCTGTGTCTCATGAAGTGACAGAGAGAGAGGAGAGCTCACCCTCGCATGGGTGCAGACGCAGACACTGATCAGCAAGATCACCGCTCAGTCTCTCTCTGACCCTCTCCCCCTGACAGCTTGTTCTTCTTGGAAGTGACAATGTCAAGTAGATACCAAGGGAATGGGGCAGAAAACACCATCAGAACCCTCCTTCTGATAGCCCACCACTGCCGTGCCAGCAAATATCAGGGCTCCATAACTGAGCTTGTGTGAATAGGGCTGGCCCCTTCTGCAGAGCAACTCAGAGCTTCAGCCACCACAAGTGATACTTTCTGGTCTTGTTTCTTCGTGTCTCTTTCCTGGGCTTTTGTCCTGAAGTCACTGAAAATCTAGAGGAGAATCTTAACAGAGAAATCTGTAAAAAGATAAATATTTTCCTTTCATGGCTTTTCCCACTGGTCTCAGTTTCATGTTGCCATCCTGTGAGAAAGGTCGGTCTCCTGTCCACCCAGGACACTGTAATAGGCACTTCAACACTGTAACTTCCCATTAAAACAATGACCTTTTCAATGAGCTGCCTTTTTAAAATCTTAGTTTTATGAGCCAGCATTTTAATAAAAGGAGAAAGTGCCTCTGATGACCATGGAAAGTTCTAATATGTTGGCACCAGTCCATTATGATGCCAAAGTAACACCCCAGCACCCAAATACAATTTTAAGTATCTTTCATCCATGCTGTGCTTGGTTGTTTACCCCAGAGAATGCACAGAGAGCCAATCAAGATGTTTTTTTCCTGTGGGGCTCAAGAGCTTCCCACATGCCTTATCACCAAAAAGATGTTACTCATGCAACACGTTACCATGGAAAGGAGCCACTTCATGCTTTGCTCATGTTGCACCTCTTCCTTTTGTTTTTCTACCTTGAAAACAAGGACACTACATTCTTCTATGTGTGGAAAGCACTAAGCACATTCACTTTAGCAACATTTCTGTTTATTTTCTTTTCTGTTCAGAGCAGCAAAAGAGATGTACTGTGAGATCAGTTTGTGCTATTATTTGATTTCCTTCTTTCCTCTAACTTGGTCAGTCACTATTACTTTGCTTTCTTAAGATAGACAACTTCTCTTGGCAAGATTGTTGACAGGTTCATCTCCTCTGATGTCTTTCTTTATAGAAAAACTACTACTTGGATGGGGAAAAACAGGTACTAGTCCTTTTAAGAGGTGCACAAATCTGGAGATCCATGCACTGACCATAGACTGCAACAGAAGCCCAGAAGCATTCTGGAGGCACAAAGCCATCCTATAGCCTTGCAGCCCTGGTGACTCGACTTTTCTGACAGGGATCTGGAAGAAACTTTACTTTAGCAATGACTATCCTAGAATCATCATTAGCTTAGGTACTTTGTATTAGCTTCTCCATAGTGCAACCAGGGACCTGAAACTGAAAAATCAGGGATTTTGACAGGTGTTTTATCTTTTTTGGTCTTCTGGATAGTGACTAACAACCCTTGAGTGCCCTGTCCATGTGATCAGTCAGCACATGCAAATCTCTGGGACAAGGTCTCAGCTCTGCAGAGTTACATGCCAACAGACACAAGGTGACACACAGAGCAAAACAAATTTGTCCTGTCTGTGGCAGCACCAGAAAACTACAGCAGTGCCATGAGGACAGAGAAGGACATGCAGGCTTTACACAGACACCAAGGGACTGGACCTCTACTTGACATCTTTAACTTCTGTGCCTGGCCTGCAGCTCACAGCTCCTCTGTTTTGCTGGGGACTGGGCAGTCAGAGCCGTAAGACTGGGAAAAAATAGCAGAAGGGGTTATCAGGGTGATGGAGGGGCCCAGACCCTGTCTGATGGGAATGTGGGCTGAATGGCTGCTGCCACCACAGAGGCACCAGCCAGTTTTGTTATTCCGCCTCTTGCCTGAAAAAGAAAAGCTGGTTCCTTATACTTCAAAAGGCTTCACTTTGGGAAAAGCTAATTTTGCACTGAAGCACAAAACCTGCACACCAGCTGGCCATGGCTGAATTTTTTCCTGAATTAGACCTACCTGCGAGGAAGAAAACCATGTTCAAGCTCTATCAAGAGAATAAGCCCCAGTTTGCCTTGGTGTCAGGTGAGATCCAGCCAAGAATCTCTTGTAAATAGCGTGTGTGTGTAATTAGTCCAAGCATCTCTTCCCATATTGGATCCTGCTACCCACAAATTTGAGAAGCAAGAAGATAGAGGCTGAGTATCCTGCACTTTCAGCCTGTGCAAGCCAGGAGCAGGACCCAGGCATCTTTACAGCCAGGCAGAGCACTTCACTACTGGAGAAAGTAGCAGGTCAATATTGCCAAACATGATCACATAGGAGCAATTATATTTGGCAATCTCTAACAATAATTTTAAAATGTTCTCTTCAGTATCATCATTGAATTAAAATGGTAATTTTTTTTTTTTAATCCACTGTCATTCTCCTTTCTAGCTCTAATTATCTGGACTGCATCCACACCATGAAGCAGAATTGTGACAAGAAAGCAATCACCCCAGAGATTTCTCAGAAATTTGCTTTCTAATTGGGCTGAAAATGCCTCAGCTTCCTGCATTGCATTTTACACAGATTTTCTATGATCACAATCTATGAAATGCAGAAATGCAATATCATGATCGTGTTGTCACACCACAGGACCTTATGGTGGTAGGTGCTGTACATAAATTTAGGTAAAAAACCAGCTTTTGTGCAATAGAATTGAATACTCGAGGGTAAAATTAAAAAGAATAAAATATTGGAGAAAGAGGTGAAGAAAATAACCTTGAAAGGAATAGGTGTTGTACTGCAAGCATGACTCTGTAATTCTATTGCAAAAAAAAAAAGAATCATTTGTTGGTGAATATCTAGAACATTCCAGACTTATTTACAGACATGTCATTTATGTCATGTAATCTCTCTCTCCCTTATTTACTCATGGTAGAATGGAAATAGTACTTACTACACCTTCCTGATGAAGCATGATTACAGATTCGCAGTGCTTTGCCATCACTTGCTTGACAACATGGCTGTGAGCTACCATTGCTAAAGACACACCGTGTTACGTGTATAGCTGATACAGTATTGACTAAGCTCTTCTTTTCTGTTTTTAAAGTTTTAACTAAGCAATGCTTAATGAAATTTGCCAGCCTAACTGCTCCTGTTGTCTCTGCTGGTAATGCAAAAGCAAACGGCTGTAAGTACGGTACCCTGAAGGCAGACATTAGGAGTTTCTCTGTTGAATCCAGCAGAGAAGTTTCTTGCATCTCCATTGAATGCCATCACGCTGTGATTAGTTAATCATTAAGTACATAGTGCTTTTAATTAACTGCCAACTCTGCTTGGGCATCTGTTCTGAAAATCACATCCGATCATGCTTTTCCCAGTCTGTGGCTATGGAGCTCTTCAATAATACAGTTGTTGCTCCATTCTCCAGCTCTCTCTGCTACAAGACAGCTCAAGTCTGGAGTGTCCTATATGAAATGAAATATAAATGAACTATCCTTGCAAGGGAATAAAAGTAAATGGGAATTAAACAAATTTATTTGCCTCAATAGGTAATAAATGCCACTGTTATAAAGCAGATCAGGCCAATTAGCTTTTTTTTTCTGGAAGAAAGAAGAGGCTGTAACAGCATTTTTACTCTTCAGTGTCATCACATAATTTTAACAAATACCCATTTAAAAACAACAACAAAACTGTAATCTTTAACTGCAGAATATAATCCTTTCTATTTTATAAGGAGCAGTGAGATTGAGAATAAATACAACAGATTCTCCAAAATATTTCATTTGACTTAGAGTGAGCAAAAGATGCACAGTGTAAACATTCCCTTACAAACACTACATTTCTCCATCTACGTAGCTCAATTTCTGTTGGCTTCAAAAACTTAATTTTAAGATTATTTTAAAATAAATCATAGAATGGCTTGGGTTGGAAGGGACCTAAAAGATCATCTTGTTCCTACCCCCCTACCATGTGCAGGAACACCTTCCACTATGCCAGGTTGCTCCAAGCCCTGTCCAGCCTGGTCTTGAACACTTCCAGGGATGGGGCAGCCACAGCTTTTCTGGGCAACCTGTGCCAGGGCCTCACCACCCACACAGTTAAGCAAATAATTTCTTCCTGAGATGAAATCAACACCTTTGCAGCATATACTTCAGGGAAAAATTAGATCTCAAAATATCTTAGGTAGCAGATCCTGTTTTAAAGGAGATAGGAAAAAAACCAACAACATTTGAGCAAGACCACACAGTGAGAGTGGCAGTAGGCAGGGCAACTTCTGCTGGTTCTGTGAATCTTATTGAAAACCGGGTCACACAACACCAGAGGATGACTGAGGCCATTTGATGGCACAAAATGAAATAAGGGCACACACCTGGATCATGTGCAACCCTGATTGTGGGCCACAGGATTAGCAGTTCCAGACTAAGAATTTGCTGGGTTCTTCAGCTGAGGCACAGAGGGCTGGACCCCTCAAGAGCTCTGGCCTACAGAAGAGCAGACTGACCCTCCAGGCTAGCAACAGAGCAGGTGTTTTATGGCACGAGATGGCTCCCACTGTGCTGGGAGCCACCTGCTCCATTATCCCGACTGGAGCTGGTAAAGCCAACCAGAAAGCAGCAGTCTCAGCAAACACTCTGGTCCAGGTGAGATGCTTGGTCACTCTGCATGTGTGTGGGCCATGTAGAGGCTCCTGGATTCATGGCAATGCACTGAAAAAAGCTGTCAGAGTGGTTACGTGGATTGTTCTACTCAAAACTTAGGATGAGACATGCAGAAACCCAGTGTTCAGGATAGAGCACCAGAGCACAGCAACTTCCCTTGCTGCCACTCCCACACCAGCGTGCACCACCTCAGAGCTGTTACTTATCACGTATGAATCCAGGCAAGAAAAAAGGTAGAATTCACAGAGGGCCAATTATTTCTGTATAGAAATAGATGTTAAGGAAAAGGCCACTTTTTGTCAAGTGCTAAGAACAGAGAAGAATAAACCATCACTAAGCTTTAAACTTGTGGTTCTTTCAGGAATGGAGTTAAGAAACTTGAATGAACTTTGAGACATAGAATAAAACACTCCAGTTAAACAATAGCCAGTCTATAGCAGACAGGCACGTAACCACTATGGTTAATGTAAAAACCACTCACTGTCAGATACACATTTTATATAATAACCCTTTTTCAACAAGTTCAAAGCAATTCTCCTGTTTTCTTTAAAAATTCCACTGCAGATGTCAAGATGTGCCAGCACATAGAAAAGATGTATTTCATAACTATATAAAAACATGCATTTCTAATTGTTTCCATACTGAACTACACTGAGGGCAGCACTTTTATTATGGAGTTCAAGGTATTCCTGGGAACAGGCTATTTTCTGATGACATCATAAGAACCCTATCGCTCAGGCAACAACTTGCTACTATGGCAACCACAGCTTTTACAGATGCTGAACGCCAGAGAGGTTAAAACACCATTTGGAGGTTTGTTAGTTAAAAGTTTGCCAGTATTTGATGCAAGCAGCAACAGAGAGTCCATTGCAGATGCACAGCATTGTGAGGTTTTCTACTCATAACTGGAAATCTGAGAGCAATCAGTTGTATCTTCCAGCCAAGGAGTTCCTGGGGTAATTGCACTTTCAGATGTATCCTTAAATGCCACTGCAAACAGAAAGACACTTGAACACTAACTTTGTGATTTGGGAGCAGCTGGAAGAGAAGGACTGCTGCCTCATCCCTAAAAATTTAGAGATTTGGATGTCTGGAGTTTTAATACTCTCAGAGCAGAGACCACACAGACTGTGAAGACAGCCTGTTATTATATGAAGACATATCTTTGGGAAAGTGGATTATTTATTTTTCCCCCTGACTGCAAAGAATTATAGAATATGAGATAAAAACATCTGGTTTTGTAAACAATTGCTATCTGTTCTGAAACTACTGTCAGATGAAATCAGTCAGTTACAAAATGCTTTAAAACTAGAAGCCACGTTACTCTTCTAGAATTTAATGCGTTTTACTAGCTGCAAGCAAATCTCAGAGGTACTAGAAGGTTGTCAAATTACAGATATCAACCTGGCCAGTAACCTGCCCTCTGCAGGACATTGTACAATTTTCTAACTTTAATCACAGGTTTGTTCAGCTGGCTTTGTCCACAACCAGTACAGCGGAGGCTTGTAGTCAACATTCCTAGTAAATCAGATTTCCTGAATTATAAAGGCTCATAAACATTCTTAAGGGCCAGAAACCCCTCTTAAGCTTGACTACCAGCAGAGTATTTTTTAATTTTGCAGTAGCAAACCTCAACTCACTTAGATCCTTTAGTTGTACTCTCTGGCAGGCTGGAGAGCTGCTTGGGGTGGCCTGGCATGAGAAGTAAGAACAGGAGCAAGAGAGGGGTTTACACATTTCCCCTTGAAGCTTCTTTTCTTGGCAACACCTTACCGTGAAACTCCTTAACTAAAACTGGTAGAAAAAGGGCAATTTGCTTGTCAAAAATGCAAAACCTAAGGTATACTGCTTATCAGGAATTTGCTGCCACATTTGAACTAACTGACCACTACTGGCAGCCTCGGAGGAATACCTAAAGCCAAATTATAACACTTATTTTTGGGATGGTCTCAACAATGGGATATTGAGATGCAACAGCAAGCTTGGAGAGTTGCTCCTGTTCTGGGTCTGGGTGAAAGCCATCCGACCACAGGGCAATGAAGACAACTTTCAGTACACCCACCTACTGTACTCCTGTATTTTTTTCCATATGTATACTATTGGGCAATTTTTAGTGTTCAGGGCATTTCCTTTTTAGTACAGGAGAATATTAAGGCCATTGCTGGGTTTCGTTTCCGCATGTTAACCAGGAATCCTGGCTCCTATTGGCAGCAAGCACCCTCTCCATGCAATTCTCCCCCATCATCTGTGAGAAAAGAGATGTGGAAGAGGCCAATTACCTTTTGTAGAGAAGAAAATTACTTGCTTATAATTGAGTTCTCTGAGCATGGTGTCCGCTATTAGAGCCACACTCATCCTCCCACCTCCCCCTGAGAGCTGGGGTTTTATTCCTATTTAAGTTCTAATTATTATAATTAGTCTGAAAAGGATTTGGGAGTTAGGGGCTATGATATGCCATATAGACCCCTCAAGGCATCTTTTTGTACTAACTCATTATGACCAGTTCTAAACTTTACCATTTAATCTAGTCATTCAGTACCCAAGGTCACAACAGCTGAGACCCCCTGAGCATCAATCCATAGAGACTCCCACCTTCAGAGAACTACAATTAAAAGGTAAATAATTCCCTTGCTGCCTTCTCTGTGAGGCAATGCTATAAGTCAGAGAACAGGATCCAACCTCAGCCTAATTACTACGGAAATTCACGCAATTGCAATGAAAAAGTTGGCGAATGCTCTTGCGTTTATCCAAACAGAAACACAAGGCCAGCCACAGTTCATTTCAAACTGGACAACACTCAGGCTTACAACAGCCAAGCTGTAAACTTTTTATCACCCAAACTCCAAAAAATTCTGAAGAACTGTGTTCCAAGAAAGCCAAATCATTGTCACAATGTGCAGGCTGTGTTCTCCACCTTGTTAATTCAGGATGCAATTATTTTCTTTGTGTCATCACAAAACTCCTATGGAATCAATACAGTACTAGTTTGAAATTATTTGAATCAGTCTGTGCTTAAAACAATTTGAAACACTCAAAGCTGAATTGACGCTTAAGTACAAATTTTTAAAAATATCAATGTCCAAGCTGACAGATTCCAAGAAATTCAACAGATGCTGGTATTTTCCTGAATGACAGCAGCCTACAGGCCTGAAGACTGTAAAGCAAACCAGTTTGTCACAGGGCCAGCAGTTGGAGTCATACATCACAGAATGGCTTGGGTTGGAAAGGATCTTGAATATCATCTCATTCCAACCCTGCCATAAGTACTTTCTACTAGTGCAGACTGCTCAAATCCCTGTCCAACAGGGCCTTGAACGCTCCCAGGAATGGGGCAGCCACAGTGCATAGTGTCAGTATGTGGAGAAGGACAGACTTTCAAACAATTCTATTGTGGATTTCTCTGAACGATAAATTAATTACATCTGCAAATCAGAAAAATTTATCCACAATTTTACCAACAAAATACACTGTACAACAATGTAATACTTGCTAATTTTACATGCTCTTAAGCACAAGTACAAAATTCAATGGCTGTATTGAATTTTTAGTGAGTGTCTCTCTGAACCAGAATTTGGAAAGTGCAAGTAATAATGTACACCAATTCTTAGGTAGATAAATACAACTTAAGTACATTTAAAAAAATATTAATAAATGAACTGTCTTCTAAATACATTCTTAATGAGCAAATAACTACTTGGTACTTTATTGTAAGTCAATTACAATGTAGCATGAGAAATGTCCATCCTGGTTTGGTAGAACACACTGACATCACACTTGAAGACTGGACAACTCTAAATCTTTGATTGCAAACAAGTGCATGCTGGGGGGAGGGGTTTTTGTATTTATTCTCATTTTCTGCAAGAACTATGAGTCCCAGTTCTTTGGCCTGAAAGCAAGCTGAATCTCTACCCTGGGATCACAGGTGTAACAACTTCAGCACTGTTCTCAGCCATACAACGTCCTCCTAACTAGGCACACAATTAAGCATGGTAAGTAATCTTTGCTCTAAAGCAGGGTTCACAAAATGAATTATCTTTCTCCCAGCCAACATTAGCATCACGCGAGGGACCAATATGAAGAAGTTTGCACTGTTTCTGTCTGAGCTCTGTGTTTGCAGGTGACAAATAAACTTCAATTTCTAATGCTGCTGGGTCAGAAATAGCCTTCTAATTTTCCTAAATTAAATTGTAAGCTAGTGTCATTTTTGTAGCTAGGTGCATTAACTACAGAAGCAATATTTCAGCTGCTCCTATTTCTCCCTGTAAGAAAATAAAGTAGGGGACAACGTTGAAAAAAAAACGTGGTGGAGTAAGTCAGATATTGATACCCTAATCTGGACATGATCTTGTAGCTCTTCAAATGGCTGAAGCCCCATACAAGAATTGTGGCAAGACTAAAGATTAGTCCCAACCATTATTTACAGTTCCTGAAAGTCATTTTTGCTCGTGGCCATTCATCTTTAACTACATTGTCAGAGGCACACAGATCTCTGAAGGCATCATTTTGGAGTCTGAAAACAGTTGTTTCCTCCTGTTAACTAGAAGGTTGTATGTTATGTGCTGCTCAAAGCTTTCCAGCACCATAGACAAAACTTAATTTCCCCTTCTAAAAGACGAGGAACAAAATCATATATTTTGTCTTTACCATCAGCAGCAACAAAACCCAACACAAGGGTGCAGGAGCCTGGGAGGCCATGCAGTGCCCCAGGTGGGGTTGTCAGCTCTCTCATATCTCCAAGCTGCTTCCCTCCTATTGCTAAGGACACCAACTGTGAGAAATTCAAAGCCCAGTGATAAGAGTTAAAGGTGTCCAGGCAGGAACCAAGCTGCCCTTTGCCTGGGGTCTGAGGCCATGATCCCCAGCTCCTTCAAGAGTTTCCTTTTTCCCTTACACCACCAGTGCCCAGAGAGATGCCTGCTTCCCCTGCCCAATCTCAACCAATCCCCTCTGCACTTCCACCCTCTTCCCTCCTCAAGAAAGGCACAAATCCCTTTAGCCCCTCTCCCTCATCTCATCACCACAAGATGCAGAACCCTCTCTTCTCCCAAGACACAGAGGCTTGTGCTAACAGCCATCTCAGTCCCATCCTGCTTGCTTCCATTCTTCCATTTCCCCTAAATAGCACCAAAATCATGAGCTTGGGGAGGATCTTGGGCTCACTTTCCTCCACCCAGCCCAGCTCTGCTGGGAAGCCAGGCTGAACACAGGCTACTGAGCTGTGTTTTCCTGAGGGCTGGAGGGAGCACCCTGCCCACGCCTGCTCTCTGGAGCCACACACTGCCCTTTGCATCAGTGACTGCCTGAGAGCAAAGGGCTGTTTCCCTCCAGGAGAAGTTGTGTGTGAAATGCCCAACAAACACATACAACTTAAGCAGACTACAATTACAAATTAAAGGAGAAACTTAAGGTGCCAAGGCTTTCATTTGTATTCATGTCAGCAAACTGTCAATTACGTGAAAAGCTGCATTTTGTTTTTTCTCTTACGTGGCTTTTACAGTACTTTTTACTTTAAACCAGAAGACAAACATGGAGAAAAATCTTCATAATGAAGCTTGTTTACAATGTGTTTTCCTGTCTGTCATCCCCTCTTTTACTTAAAGGTCACCTCAACCAAAACTTCACAGATTCACTCCCAGGTCTTCTTGTGAAGTGTTAAGAGGAATCTATACCATGTAAGATCGTAAAAATACTGCCTCCCTCTAGCAGAGTGGTTAAGTTCTCATTTAACAACAAATATACTATTTAATCTCTCCAGTCTGATATCTAGCATATTCTATAATCATTAAAAGCCACAAGTCTCTTCCATAAAGCTGCTCTCAGTACATCATATCCCACAATTGTTAGTTTTTTCATCTTCCAATAGCTCTGTAAAAAGTCCATTGCTATAGATATCTACATCCCAGAGGAAGCACTTTCCTTTGAGCTACTCTGTTTCATCAAGCTATTAGATGACCTGAAGTCCCTGGGAGCACCAGATTAGTGAATCCAGACTTTTGTGTGAGTATTTTATTTCTGACATTCCACCTTCTGAGAGATGGTTGTAGGTGAATAATTCTTCTACTCTGTCAAAAGATAAATTGGTTTAATTGAATGCATTTCTGCAAAGAGATTCACATTTGACACCCCACCTGCAGTGCTGCATCCAGCTCTGGGAGCCCCAGTATAAGAAGAGCATGGACCTGTTGGAGAGGGTCCAGAGGAGACCATGAAGATGATCACAGGGCTGAAGCACCTCTCCCATGAAGACAGACTGAGACAGCTGGGGTTGTTCAGCCTGCAGAAGGCTTCAGGGAGACCTTCCAGTACCTTCCAGCACTAAATGAGGCCTGCAGGAAAGATGGAGAGGGGCTTTTTACAAGGGCAGGTAATCACAGGACAAGGGAGAATGGCTTTATACTGAAAGTGGGCAGGTTTAGGCTAGATATAAAGAAGAAATTCTTTACTTATCAGAGTGGTGAGGTACTGGAAGTCCAGAAAAGCTGTGGCTGCTTAAAGAAAAGCATCACTGATTGAAGAAGCTCCACCATCTGCTTTCAGAAGAGAGGAATATCCTGTTGTACATCTTCCACACCTAAAATTTAGCCAATTTTTCTCCTCTAGTCAATGGGGCCTCAGCTCTGACACAAAAATTACCTGTGCTGTGCCTTTGGTCCCAATCATATTCATAACAAGTCTCCAGTGCTTGCCATTTGTAGTCCACTCTGAACACATAGAGATTAAATATAAATCACCCTGAACAACTGAAAACTGCTCATTTGTACAATTTTTAAGATCTCCCCGAAAACAGGACTCTAAAAATGCAGAAAATGTACTTTAATCATGGCCAGCAGCCACATGCTATTTTCTAAGCACCAAACCACAGGCAGGAAAGAAAATCTGTTATGTACTCAATGGTAGTGAAAATTCTGGTTTATGGTGATTCAGCTGCAGATAAGGAGATAATACATTTATCTGTCTGTATAAAGAGTGAAAAATTTATTTCCAGAAAGGATGCAAAGTATAAAAAGCATTTGCAATATAAATTTATTTTGGAAAAAGTTTTATAATCTAGTATGTACACTGAAGACTTTTATAGCTCCTCAGGTTTTCCGTGCGGAGAACACACACTGGGAACCTTTATGGGACAACAGAAACAGAAATGTAGCTGATTAACTCATTCCCCTGGTCAAAATGCTCTGCTACAGTAAACAGTTTTACAATTGCCCTCAATTTAATTAAGCTTAATTTAATGGTTAAGATACTGCCCCAGTTGGACCAAGTGGCAATGCTCAGTCAATACCTTCTGTCTGGTTGCCAGGACATGGCTCCAGGGCACAACACAGCAACAGCCAGTGTATTTCTCCTGATTTCTGTAACTATCCAAGACCCCCTCTCAAACCAACCATCACTAGACATTCTAATATAGGACTGCTAATACTAAATTTGAGATAACAATGTTACCATTGGGTAGAATCACCACAGTTTGGTTGCCAGACCAGCACCAGGAGCTGTTTGCCTCAGCAGCCCAACTACCTTTGAAATTAGCACCCTTCTCTCATCTTTATGAAATCTGGCTAGCAGGAGTTGGAAGAGTGTTGTCAGGAATGTTACAGCCAGACAGACAGTAAAAGAGCTAAGACATGGAGTGTCTTCAATACCAGTGAGTTATTTCAAGCATGGAGTGGGGAAAAAAATGGGTACTTTATTTTTTCAACATCTAAACTGGAGGGGAAAGAAAGGAAGAGAAAAACAAAAGAGTTAACTGAATTTCTCATATACATAAAATCTAATGGGAGAGAAAATCTAATAGCCATAACACATTTGGAATTGTCTTAATCACAGAAATGACACTGGTTATAGCTTCAACTATCTAAAAAATAGATCAAACTTTTTTTTTCTCACAAACATACATAGACTTCCACAACTAATTGCACAATTCCAATCACTAAAAGTTGTGACACTTGTCTCTTAACATTTAGTTTAAGAAAATTTAACAGTGTCCTTGACACTGTTAAGGAGCTTGAATGACAAGCTAAAAGAGAAGGAAATAAAAATGAAATTATTCCTAAAAAACAAGTTAACATTTACCTTTATTGACATTTCAGAAGAAAATTTGCTGCCTTGCATGTGTTCTTAAGGACAGACTATCATAAGTGCAGTTTTCACAAGTATAACATGGCAATACCCAGGCTATTATTTAAAAAACCCTTCGCATTGGGAACCAGCCTGAACTTCCACCATGCCTCCTTTTATCCCAGTTCCTAACTCCAGCAAAATGTCATGGGTGAGCAGTAACTTCTGGGTCTGCGCTGAGTCTCAGCTAGAGCAGGGATAACCTGTGAAGAGTATATTCCAGCATAAACCACAACCATTTACTTTTTGTAGTGACCATTTTGAAAAGAGCCAGTCCTTCAACAACTTCCTCTGAGAATGTCACCCTCTTCTAAATACACGAATATCTGAGAGTCCTAGGCTTTAGGGATAGGTTTCCTGTGTCTGAGGAATGTAAAAACTAGAGAATTTGAGCTTCTCGCAGTTTGACAGGCGTGTGAGTTGTAGTCAATTGCTCTGGGTTTTTGATTCATTTTTACAAGGAAGAAAATTGTGAGCAAGATCAAAAAACAAATGCAGAAGAATAAAAACCTTTAGCCAAAAGAGTTTCTGAGACAGAGATGATTTCATTCATGGCTGAGGATATTTAGGTGCTGTGTTCTGCTTTCCTTAAATAGCATATCTTCATTCCTTGGGAAACAATGACACTCCCTGGCATTTACTCCTGCAGGAGTGAATTTAAAAAAAAAAAAGAAAAAAATCCAGTGAAATCCAGTGTATCTGCCCACCTTTTGTCGATGTAAACATCAGCACAGAGATAAGGTGGACAGCCTATTTATTCTGCTTTTGGTTGAAAATACCTACTAAGGATTATCTCTTATACTTGTGTTTACCTCAGCTGATAGCAGCAAGGTGTTAAGTGTTGTTATAGTACATTTAAAGTATTTTAAAAGTCACCTACACTTTACATACGCTATGACCACTCAAACCATTCCAGTTTGATGACTCTGAATACCCAAAATTATTTATAACTGCAGCAAATGGCTACTAAAAACCAAAACTTCCTCCCTCTCTCCCCATGCTTCACACATAAATTCCTTCTCCACACCACAGACCTGCCTCAGGACCCTCAACTTCTGACACCTACACAGGATTTTTAGGATTTTAGGATTTTTACATAGGGCCTGCCTATGCTAAACACTAAGAACACATTTCCAATGAAAGATGCATCAATATTAGACTAAAATCATTAGGGGTGTGCTGGAAATAACCGTAAGAACCCCTAGTGCTATAAACACCCAAACTGCAGAATTAACCTTAAACTTACAAATAAACAGCTTTTACCAGCATGGAAATTAAGTGGTTAATATTAACACAGAGACTATTAACTAAGTCCAGTAGTGTGGGTTAAGATTTTGGAGTCGGTAGTGTTGAAACAGAGTTAGTGGCTGTTTGAAAAAATGGTTTCTGTCAAAAACAACAACAACAACAACAACAAAACTGCCAAAAACTTTTTCATCCTCACTCCTTTTTCAGAAATGACCAGAAGGAGATGGCAGACAGCAGAGAGTTTGGAGGAAAATATTTTTACATAAGAATTTCTGAGAAAATGATTCTATTAATTAAAACTGTGCAGAAGGTGAAATCTTCACTTATTGGGGCCAATCCAAAGTTATGTTCTTTGTTCCCTGCACATCTTATAAATATTATTTTACACAAAACAGATTATGAGATTCTGTCACTAGAGAAAAGATCAAGACTGTGAGGGGAGAAAACCATTTGACTTGGGGAACTAAATGTTTTGAAATATGTGCGTTTAATTAATTCCAAATCTGGAATCTGAATTAAGTCTGTAGTTTAAAGGGCTTGTTCTGGAATTATGAAAATATAGTATTATTCACGACTAAAAGAGAAGTTGGTCAACCTTAATTTACAGGAAAACTCAGTTCATTCCTAATTATGAGACCATGACCAGTTCTTAAATAGTAAATTTGCTCCCACCCTCAATTCAAATACATCCTTGTAGCATTCATTTCTTCTGAGAAATGAATACAAATTCCTTTCCATTTGCACTTAACATCAGTTAAAAGGGTGGCTGCATTCAGATGCTGCCAGTAATGAGCAGAATTTAAAACACAGGAATAAGAAAAAGATCAATTTCATCACAACTGTCCTGTAGTCAAAACTACAGGAGAGGTCTGTACTTCGACGAAGCAATTAGTATCATGGTTTGGTAGAACTTAATTCCAAATTTTGTTCTATTTTGTTCCTATTTGATATATCAGTTCCTTGGAATGACTATCTTAAATATTTATTTTGCAATTGTAGGAGCTGCTGGAAACTGGTTACCCTTTAAAAAAACCCTGTGTGTTACTCTGACTCGTATTGGCAGTGGAGAGTAAGGCAAGGTGCACCCCACGTGAACCAAGGGGCCAACCCCTCATACCAGGCCCTGGGGAAGTTCCAGTGAAACCACTTGAGGGGCCATCTGCCCAGCTTGGTCAGCTTGCTGCAGCCACCAAAAGAGCAGATTCAGACAGGGGAGATCATAACACTCAGGCCATTTTTACAAGGATTGATTTACCAGCTTGAGAGACCCAATCCAATTACACTGAATCCAAAGATACAGTGAATCTGAAGAGCATGCTTCCTCTGCTTTATTGACACAGTTGTTTAAATCTAAATTATAGCTTTAGAAATAATTCTTGAACAGTAAAATTTTGTCTTTCATTTTAATATAATTAAGAGATAATGTCAATGGAACAGAACCTTGCCAGGAGATAATGAGCTCATGCTGACAGACAAATATCAAGGTGAAAAAAGCATTTAGTAAAAGCATATTTTTTAATCCAGTAATTGAAATTCCTGCTATACCAACAGATCTGCATCTAAGTACAACAGACCAACAGACTGGTGAAGTGACAAAGCTGGTACCATAAATGTTTGTCAATCTACAT
The DNA here is from genome assembly GCF_017639235.1 of Corvus kubaryi. Taxonomy (NCBI): domain Eukaryota; kingdom Metazoa; phylum Chordata; class Aves; order Passeriformes; family Corvidae; genus Corvus; species Corvus kubaryi. The sequence goes on along the minus strand of NW_024581093.1, from coordinate 11,913,215 downwards.
TCTCATTGTCTTTGGAGATTGTTTGTAGGAGCCAGGAATAATGGTTTCCTCCACCCTGACAGAACATTGTTCTTTTGCACATGGAGGCATCCTTTAGAACATTCCCTTTTGGAAACCTGCCAAATATCAATAAAAGATCCCCTATCTCAGTGCTCAGTGCTCACCATCATTCCTCTTACAGGGTCAGTTCTCATGCAACATCTGATCCACAGTACTGTCTGTTCAATATCGCTAAGATGTTTTTGATATCCTGGTGGAAGAAAGACTCCAACACCTACCAGTATAATGGAAAATCAAGTCTTTACATTGAAGATTCTGCTTCTGTCATAAAGGACCTAGTAGATTAAAGAAAGCAATGATTCATTCCTCTATCTTCAGCCTTTTGTGCTGTCAAAGCAGTGGTTTGGCAGGTGAATTCTTAGACACCACATCCAGGTATTTTTGATAAAATTTGGTTTGGTTTTGAGAAAAGTGACCTGTATTAGTCACTACACAGGTCATCTTTGAATATCTGTACCTAGTGGATCCTACATATTGTCCACACTTAGACAGGCACAAGATGGCCTAAAACACTGATGACTAAGGTCAAATCAGAGAAAAAAGAAAAAAAGAAATAAAATTGTATAAAAAGCAAATTGAGACCAGTAAGAAAAAATGCTTAAAGCATAAAGCATGACATATAACTGTAAAAGTAGAACTAAACAGCACTGGCACTTTGCTGTGCTAAAGCAGAAGAATTTACTATTTGGCAGCAGTACACAAAATAGGAGCATACAATACTATGTGCAAGGGCACAAGCTAGAGTTGGTCTTGGATGAATTACAGGCAAAATGAATATTTAGTAGGCATTAATAGCATTGCCCTGCTTAGCAATACACTACAGCTGGCTCAGGTGCTTGGAGTTTAGGAAAAGTGTTTAAAATATTAGAAGAAATACAGAGAGGCAATAGAGGAATTAGAGGGTAAGATGTGTGAGGAGAGACTTCGGGAGCTAAACTTACATAGTCTCAAAGAGAGAAGACTCAGGAGGCCTCAATCACAGTCTATAAATACCTTCAAGGTAATAATATAAATGAAGGAAGGGAATTCTCCAGTCTCAGAAGATAGCAGGACAAGGAGCAATGGCCTGGAGCTAAGGAAGCAGGAGCGCGGGGTAGGTTCCAGGGAACAGTTCTTCACTCCGGCCTCCGCTGTGCCGGATGAATCCACTTCAGGGAGGAGGAATTGCTCTCCTTCCCCCGGCTCCCGGGCACATTGCCCACACACATGCACACGCGGCACTTGATGCATCCGAGACTGCTCCAGTCAGCCAAAGCCCCCCAGCCTGTGCAGCTCCGAGCTGTGCATCAGCACGGACACAGACACACGTGCTGAGGGCTCCCACTGTCTACATGGACCCACAGGCCTCCTCACAAACACATAGTGATCCAGAGTGAAGGCTTCCATTAACCCAGCACCACTTCCCTGAGCAGAGGAAGGACTTTGTGTTTCTCCATGGCTGTATTTCACTTAACTGTAATGTTTCTGGTCTTAGAGCACTGTTACAGAGTTTGGTTTTGCACATTCTGCAAAGGGTGAATAAAGCTCAAATCACAATGTTAGCAAATGTGGTGGTTTGACTTCCATTTATCCACTTGGTTCTGTGGAGAACAAAAACCCACAACATTTTACCAGTTAAACAGAATGAAACCTTGTGCCACTTGTCTACTCCTAGGATATACCCATGCAAACAGTAAAAAACTTCACTCCTCCATTCTTTCAGGAAAATCTTTTTGTCAGGAGAAAAGATTGTCCCAAGATTTTCATCTTTTGTGCTAGTTCATGACCAAATCCCAACTTCAGTTTCTCTGGCTATTTTCTTATCCTCCAATCTACCTGAAATTATGATGGTGACAAATCACAAGTCCCAAAGCAAAAAAAGGACAGTGAATTCTGCAGATGCAGAGAGCTACTTGCATCCAGCAGAAGCCACAGCACTGAAAATGAGGAAGGACTAGAGTGACTGAGACAAGAACTAGACGTTTCTGAAGTGGCTTGACTGACTGACATGGCTGGTGGCAGAAGAACGCAGGCAAATCACAGTAAAAAATAATCATAGCAGCAGTCTCAAGTACTATGCAAAGGCTTCAAACTAGAAGAGTAAATGGACATACCTCTTACTCCAGTGACCCACAAAGAAGTCACTGTCGTTCTTGTACATTAAAGGATGGTTTCCCAGAAAACCGACTAATCAGCTCCTCTTCCATGGACAGAAAAAAATAAAGCTACTTCACTTTCTAGAAAAAGCCTTTCAGTTGTACTGGTGTCCTAATGTAACACTTAAACACAGAACAAAACAAAGGCTCTGACACTTCACGACATCTTGACTGTCCAATCTGTTTATGTTGCCCTTGCTCTGATCACAGGGAAGAATTTCTAGTAAAGGGATGTGATGTGCATGCTGTAGGCACTTAGAATAATAATTTTATTTAACAAACAGTTCTCTGGTTCAGAAAACACCATCCCTCCTGCATCAAGCTCCCCATCTACCAAAGCTAGCATATTAGTTGGGTGCCAAAGAGGAATTCAGGTTGCAGCTACTACACCATGGTTTTCTACAGAACCAGATTACCTACCTGTGACCTGGTAAGACATGTTCCTCCTTAAAACAGTAGAAAGAGGTCAGGAAATGCTTTGGATTTGTATCAAGCTGGTTTTTCAAGCTTCTCCACATTTTCTAATTCGATATGTCCAGAAACTGTGCTTTATATTTGGAACCTTGCTGGGAGCTTGTATCTTGCCTCAGCCCAAAAGCCACCACGCCTGTTAACACAGATTTATGTTTGAAACCACCTAAGCTGTTATTAACATCAGACAACTTAATTACAGTTGGACACTTCACATATGGTGCTTGGCACCTCTAGAAAAAACAGACCTCTCAGCAGGGCACTGACATACGTGTAAAAACTCCATAGACAGACTGTCCTGAAATGGTAACCTGTGAAAGACTCATTGCCTTGTTAAACATAATCACCTCCTTCAAAAAGGAAGTCAGAAGAGAACTCCTGTACAGAGATCTATTAGTTTTAGAAGGTGGTGTTTGTGCTATGGCATCCCCCAAGTAAATACTGTTATAAAAAAAAGATTTGAGCTGCTGTTAAGACAGATATGTTTGAGGGTTTCAAAAACTGTTTTCTACATTTATAATTGAACATACAGAGCAGTATCAGCTCCAGTGAGGACTTCCCAACTCATATTTGCATCTGCAAGTTACAGCTTAAATGTACTAAAGCATATATTTGTGTAAGCTACTATACCACATATTGACTGAAAGGCTAGGCAGCTTTGTAAATACACACTGAAAAAATTATCTGTCTTATTTGTATGTTGTCAAGAGACTGGCACCACTTCTGGGTACAGAAAATACATTTTTAAAACTCTCTAATTATGTACAGTATTTAACTTGAAAGACCTGTAGCCATTTTGGCCTCTTAGGAAAAAGAGCATACATGTTTTATAACTCTAAAATAATGATTTCTAATAGAATATTAGAAAGTATTGGAGCCTTAAAAATTACATAGTCCAAATTAGTCTACATCAAGCAAGGCATACGTGGCATCTATAAGAGTTCAGTTGGTGACCCTAGTTTTCACCGTGAATTGCTTCTGTAGTAGCAATTCTTTTCCCCTAACTTTGTTTTCTTTTAAAGGTAGCAAGTTAAGCAAAATAATTTTTGCTTTTATATATTCAAAAGCAGTGGAATAAAATCTTCATTTTTGTGTCTATCAGAACACAATATCAATGACCACAGTTAACATTTACACTCAGCAAGCTCCAGAGTTTTCAATACACACAGAACACATAACTCAGTAGTAGCTCTTAACAAAGGGCAATTTTATTTTTTTCATGTACCAATCACTGAATAATTGTCCGTCTTAAGTAGCTGTTGTGGAAAAAATATCGCAAGATAACAAGCAAGCCTTTTAAGGTGAAAAAGGCTGACCCAGTATTAGAGTTCTTTTTCCTATTATTATGCAATCCTGCTTCCTAAAAGTAGGTAGCCGGAGGCTATCGAGTGATGCAAACTGATGCACAACTATGTCACTGTCCTTTGGCATCCATTTACATCCATCTTCCTCCTTAGAGTAGTATCCTCTGTGCATCCAGACTGGATTTTTTATTTAAGACACATTTTTAAATTGACATTTACAATCAGAGGCTATCTGTGTCTACTCTCTAGACGGCAGGGCACATTTCTCAAAACGGGGGGAGAAAAAAAAAGGAGAGGAACAAAATGGGGGAAATGGGGGACACAGAGAAAAAGAATATGGCCCAGTAAGTACTGAGGGAATCTCGAGCTCTGGAGAGATGCGTTCAACTCTCTGCTCTGCCAAATTCCCTGCATAATGCGAGGAAATCAATTAGTACTTTATCTGTGAAATGGGGATACTCAATTACACACAAGGGGATTATGAAACTAAATAAATAGTCACAAATTTCAAGTGATTTAGTCACTATAGAAGTAAAAGACAAACAGTACCAAGAGAGAAACATATTAAGATTTCTGTTCTACACACACATGCACAACAAAATGACTCCAGTGGTTCTTCCCCCTGCAACTGAAACAAACTCCTCTACACCACCAGTTTCAACTACCATTTCCAGTGGCCCAGAGAGCAGCTCTCACACTGTGTCCCAAATGGCCTGCATCTCCAGCATCAACTAGTTTGAACATGGATAAGAGTAGCTTACTAACCAAGAAGCTACAGCAATGTTTCTTTCCTTGCAAACATTACCAGAAATGGGAGAGAAGTTGTTGTCTCCTCAGCTTCCTAGGCATGAACAAGCCTGCATCTCCAGCTGATGAAAGCTGGAAGATTACCTCTGGAAGTGGGTGCAGTGAAGACAAATTTAACCAAAGACTGCAATCTGACCTGGAGAATTACTGAGCTGCACATTAGACTATTGTTTCTGTACAAGTAGAACAACTCAAAGATTTATAGTGAAAAAAATAGGTATAACAGGTGTCATTAACAACTCATGAGCTCCTAACTAAGCACACAGTGTCACATGAGCTACTGTATTTAGCTTCTGGAGTTAGCTTGGGAACCAACCCACACAGTGCCATGTGCTGCTGCTGGCAAATGATCTTTTAATGGCAGCAGCTATGTGGGGTTGCTTCCATTCAGCTACTTCATTGCAAGATGATGATAAATGATAATGAGAAATTATTACAGCTATTGGAAGTATTAGTAAATATTCCTACTGCTTGGTGTTATAAATCTAGACAAGTCTTTGAGACTGATGTCAATCCGCATGACGTGCACCACGCAGTTAATTTTACATTTGATAACTTGAATTTTGGGAGCAAATTCAGCACTACTGGAACAGGAATCTATTAATTCTTTAGAATGCCATAACAATATTTAAGTCATCAGTGAAGGAACTTTAAATATATGATACAGTACCATCTTGACAATAAAAAGTAGTTAAGGATTGGTGCAGTGTGCCAATTTTTCTTTCAAGCAATTTGTGTCCTCTTGTTCTGTCACTCCCCCTCTGATGGCAGAAGCACACCTGTATCTTCAATGAGGGCTTTTAAAATGTTAGAAACATTGAATAATTTAGGTTAGAATGGAACCTTAGAGAACATCTAGTGGGAGACAAAAAGTAAGCACATGAGCTCCTGCGAAGATTAAACTAAAACCACCAAACCAATCAGTTTCTCGACCTCAACCTTTGCCAGCTCATGAACCTTAGGAAGGCTCAGTGATGACCTGGCCTGGTCAGTGATGCTTCCTGCTGCAGCAGAGCCATGGAGAGAGAACTCTGGCCCTGCGCTTGCCCAACATCTGCTCACAGCCTGTGCTCTTGGGGGCACACATTGGATGCAGTGAGAACACTTTCCAGATGGCTGAAACTTGTTTCCCTTAATAGTGTTGTCACTATGGTCTTAAATCTAAAGAGCCTGTACAGGATTTTTGCTGGCCAAGAAAGGTCATTTATTAGAAAGAAGTCAAGGAATTACATTTTGGGGGGGTTTGGTTGATTTTTTTTAAGAAGATGCCAAATACTTTGTTGACAAAATGTTTCCCTTTTTATTTGTGGAAGGTTTTTGTTTTTCTTGTTTTTTTTTTTTTTTTTCCCTTTACTTTTTCTTCTTTTTTGGTCAGCTAGGAAATCTTGCAGGCTTTGGGGGTTTTTAGTGATCACAATACACATATTGAACTAATATAAAAATATAACCCAGCATTTTCAAGCACCAATAATTCAATTCAGGCATATTAATAGGTTACCTTTTTCTCTAAATACTGCTGAGCGTGCTGCAGGCAGTCATCAACTTGAAATTATTTTTATTAAAGAAGGATGTGTGTGCCTACAGCACACAACTCAAGAAATGTCTCTAATGAGGCAATATGAAACCATTTAGTGACAACTGTGTTTGAAAGAGCAAAGCAAAAATTAAAAACTACTTGCAAGACACCTTAATGCAATTTCTTGAATGCAGATATCTGGACTTATCTCAGAGCAGTATTAACACTCCTTGAGTCAACAACAACACTACTATCTCCTCAATAGCTCATATCACTCTAAGAGCTTAAATTCTCTCAACTGACATTTGCTGTCACTAGATCAGCTTTTAATTATCTGAAGTTATGACAACATATTAAATGAATTCACATCTCTTCTGAGCCTTGAAAGAAACTCATGTTTTGATTGCTGTGTTATTTTAAGTGATCACCTCTCAGTCCATTACTACAGGGCTCTGTAATCATTCCTTTAATCAGAATGAGAAGCTGATAAAATATGTATTTGGAAAACATTAATCTTTCAAACTAAATTTCTGACACGTTTTCAAACTATAATAATTATTGAAAAAGGACAATGTTCATCTAAACTGGGATGTGATATAACTAGCTAAAATTAGAAATACTTTTTGTTAGTCTGTTTTCTATTTACCCCATGCATTTTAAAATAACAGTTCTTGAAATTGTAACAAATTTGAAATCAGAAAAAAAATTGGAACTTGTTTATATTTCTATTTTCCCCCCATAAAAATCCCAAACAGCCACCACCATCAAAAATATACAGGTTTGTGGGAATTTTCAATTTCAACAAAACTCACATTTTCCCACATAATACACTTTTGACAAAAATAATCTTGCAGGGAAAAATTCAGAAAAGCTAAGGAGTACACAAGGGCAAACAGTCAGACTCAGCCACCCCTCTCTATGCAGTGGCTGCATAAGATGTTGAAGTTCTTAAAAACTCATTCTGGTCATACTCAAAATTCTCTAAGACAAAGACTTTTATGTGGAGGTGCTTTATTCAAACTTCAGTGCCCACTATAAGCCATCAATGAGGTTTGTGGTCTGCTAATGCTTCTATAACATATCCATTGTTCTCAAAAATCTTATTCTATCAAAGGATAATTTATCCTGCTTGAAAGATGAGACAATGCTTCCAGTTAAAATATTTCGTATAAGATTTCTCAAATCACACCTTCCCTTTCCCTCGGTCTAGTTCTTTTCCTGCTAAGATACTATCCATCATTTAATTAGTTTTTACTTCTCTTAGACTTGATTGCACCCACCCATAAAATTACTGATGCTGCTTGAGATATATGGCAGTTGCCTCTGCAAAGCAACATTAGTTCCTTCTGTCCTCCTTCCTCTTTTACTTTCAGATTTTCTCCTGGCCATGGGTTACAACCACCTGGCATTACACGACTCTTTGCTGTTACAGAGAGCAGCTCCAATTTCAACTGCTATCAATTATTGATTCAAAGGAAAACTAAAACTTAATACACCACTGATGCATTTACTTAAGTCTCAACCAGAAGCAGTCAACTTTGACCCTTAGGAGAGACATTGGTGTTATTTTTTCGTTTGGAGACCTAAAATCTTAATGAAAAGCGGCTTTGACTACACAGTTGTAGCCACTGCAATTAACAGTTCATAAGCAATTCCATTATATAAACAACACCAAAAAACTTCCATTGCAATTGTGTTGGGTTTGTGTGGCAAGGTCGAAAGAGAACAGTAAATACTGACACGGAAACTAGTCTCTGTGAGAAATGCTGAGTACTGCAGTGTGAAATCATTTCACTCAGCCTAGTCAGAATTGAAATCACAGCCTCCACAGCCCTCCAGCAAAGTGGGAAAAGGGTTAAGTTTACACAATTTGTACAGTGCAGGAAGGTAGTGCTGAAGGGAAAAGAAGGATCTCATAAAATCCCCATACACAAAGCTTCATGAAATAGTTTCTCTGCAGAGATTCACAGCAAATCCACAGCACCAGACAGCATTAAATGGTCTAAATATTAGTTCAAGTGCGGATGTGAAAGCCATAACTCAACCTTAACTTAACCATAACTTCATTTCTCAGCTTTTTAAGATGTCCTCAAACAGAAAACCCCTTCCAAGTTTTTCAGAAGAACACAGTGTGCACTGAAAGAGGTCCTCAAATTGGTGTTGTAATTAATAGGAAAAGCTGAAAGCCATGCAAGCCAGTAACAAATTTAGAAAAGAAAAATGTGATTTATCAAGAGCTATCAGAACTGTAATGGAAGATCAAGAAAAAGAGCAGTTGGCACATTAGTGATTAATAATTTATGCCGAGCAAATTATCCAAATTTTTTATACAGAACTGACAAGTATACAACATCCATTTCCTCTTTGTTACAGGAATTCAGCCACACTTCTCCCCCTGCACTTCTCTCTAAAACATCAGGGGTAAACACAAAAGAAAAGAAAAACACTGCAATATTCAGGCTCAGAAAAAAGGATGCCATATTGAAACAAGCAAAACCACAAGAGCAATGTTAACTTATGATGGTGAAAGAGGCAGAACAAACAGCAAGTCACAGCCCCATTCAGGAGAGGGAAAGCCCCCACAGCACCTGCCCTTCATCCCAGTGCTGAAGACACCAACACAGTTCAGGCACTCCCTGACCTGTGTCACCACAGAACAAACTACTTGCAAATACTTGAACACTCATAACTGTAATAAACTTACTAACTGAATTTATGAAAACATAAAATAAATTAGTTTTACATTAGGAAGCACTAAAGCCAACATGGGTCATACAAAGCTGTACAGGACATATGGAGTTATAAACATCTGAACTTGAAGATGGATACAAAAATATGTGCATTTTGAGAAATGAATAAGAATTAAACCCCCAGCAGTGGAATAATAAAGAATTGAAACTGTTTATTTTGGATGCTTAATCTCAACTCAGCTCTTCATGCAGCTGGAGAAGCTGGAGCACAGGAACTCCTAAACTTCACACACCTGAAGTTTGTTCCTATATCCATTCCAAACTTGCTCATCCACTGGGTTAAGACAGGAATGGGCTGACCTTGCTGAGCTGGTAGGCTGCACTCCAAAACTTGCCTACAGAGAGGGTGCCTGGTTTTAGTCTACAAGCAAGAAAAGGCCTTTGGGACCTAACCCAACCTGGGGTGGGTGGATGGCAAGGGTCACAGTGGGCTCATGGTGCCACCCCAGCCGTCCCCAGCTGTCCCCCTTCTCCAGGCTACCCCAGCAGTTCTGTCCCAGCTCAGCCCAGTGCAGTCATGGGACAGAGCTCCCAGGAACTGCACCTCACCGAGCTTTCACTGTGATGGGGAGTCTGTGCAAAGGTGGAAACCAAAATGTTTACCAAAACCCACCCCTGGGTCACACCAAAAGAGACACTGCTGTGACAGCCCTTAACTCTTTAACAATCACTGCAAGCCTTGAATGCAAATCGACCTCTACCAACACCAGAGCAGAAATATGATGGAAATGCCCAAACTGAATCTCACACACATAGAGTCTGTCAGAGCTTCCTTTCTAATTATTCTCCTTGTTCTCATTAGCTGGTGCACTGCTACTACCTTGCACAACAAAACCACAGGAGCTTGTGATAATTAAGGTTTTTCCAGGAAGTGTTTGATTCCACAACAAAAGCCAATTCAATTTTGTTTTTCTAAGCTGAAGAAACTGTTGATGTTTATTTGAATCAGAAGTGTGAAAAAGTTAGAACTCCATAAGCATTTGCATTAAAATTCAATCTTCACAAAGGGAAAAAACCACAAGCTGTCTGCAAACTTTCCAAAAATACGTTTTTCATTCTTTATTAAGATATAGTGATTAGTTTGTGTTGCAGAGATGAGTGTTTTAAAGAATTGTCGTGATTAGATTGCACCTAGATGCATATATATAATTTATATACTTAAGGCTTTGATCTTTTGCAAAGAGTTTCAGAGTTTTCTGTGAGTATTTTCTCTGCAGTTGCAACTTCAGTTGTTTCTTTACATCACCAGCAGATGGGGCTCACTTATAGCTGAAATCACTGGACATTACACAATTTTATATTATGGACACAAATTATGTTGTACACACACATATTTCTACTGCATGCACATTCGTTTTCAGAGTATATTTGCACACTTTTCATTTCACGAGAAAAATCTATATTTTTAATTTACTGATACAACTGGTTATGGATTTTTTAACGTTATTTTTAATAACTGCATTAATCTCAGAACTACTTCTACATTGTAATAACTGCATTAATCTCAGAACTACTTTTACATTGTAAGCCCAGTTTAGATCAAGCTGATAGTAGCAAGAAGAGGGGATCTATTGCTGTGTAATTAGAGTGCCAGCTTTCTAACTAGTTACAGGTTCGTGGGAGCTGTGATGGGGACTATCTCATTACATGCCTTAGAATCACAGAATGCTTTAAAGCCTGCTGCATCCAGTTCCAGTGAAAACAACAGCAGAAAAATCAAATGCAATGCTTTTGGGCAGTGCTTCAATCTATTAAGAAACCTCCAATATTGTTTTGATGTACCAACATCCTTCCCTCCCCTTTTATTTTTTTTAAGGTCAAAAAAAGGAGGAGTGAAACCTCTTGCTGTATAGCCTGGAAATTCAGTCAGGGAAATGCCCTATTTTTATCACCTACTTTCTCTCTTTCTGAAGGCTTTCCTCGCTACATTATTTTCTCCCCGCTTCCCAGTTATACATGAGCAGTAATTCCCCTAGAAAATAACTGAGCTTCCATTTTAGCTATTCAAATATCTCAGGACGGATTTTGTGAGTGCAGAAGGGCTTTAGCCTGTTCTCTCAGTCCAAGTAAGCAGTGCTGGGAACTCTCTGGTTGATGTCAATCAGAAACATACTGTGCTCAGGTTAAGCAGCAGCAGGGACCCTCAACTGCCTATTTGATAGAAATATTCCATAATAGAAGACAAATAAAGGAGAAAAGAATTGCAAAATGCAAGAGAATGACTTTGGGTCCATCAAATGCTCACCACCACAGTGGTGAGAAAATAAAACTAAACTTATACCAAATGCAAATCTATTTCATTATTCATACTTTAGGGCCATAGACAATATATTAAAAAAATTCTGTGACTTCATCTTTGAAGACTCCAGGGGGCTTATCAGACCTGGCTTCTGCACAGGCTAATCCTAATTCTGGATTAAAAACTGTATCTCAAACAAGAGCACCTCTGACTACATGGTTTGGCAGCACCCACTTGATTTACATGGTGCCTACTGCTGTAGTGCTCCACTGATATTTCTCAACAAACATAATCACAAGAGTATCTTTTCAGACAAAGACATTTCAGACAGCAATTGATTAGCTCTCAACACTCATCAGATTTTGAATAAAACCGGTATGCAGAAAAGAATCTTTCACACATCACCAATACACAGTGACAAAAGTCAGCCCTAAACCACAAATGTTCTGATGCCAGTTCATTTCTCTAAATGGGTGCCTGGAGTGAAAATCCCTCAATCCTAAAACAGGACTCAACAGAAATATACAGAATTTGCAAATCATCACTTGTTAAAGAGCCTAAAAAGCTAATATTGCAAATAATTAGGTATTTTAAAAATATTAACCTGCTTCTGCAATATTTTCTTCTAGTGGATGCTGAATTTAACCCTGATATTTTAAATTTAATTTCACACTAACATACTTCTGAGATAATCTCTGAAACTCTAAATTAAGAGAACATAAACACTATGGAAAGCAGCTTAAGACTTTGTGGTGATGTTTCCTAATTTCTGCCTTTTACAAATTGTTGTTAGAGTTGCCACACTTTTAGAGATCTTTATTTCTTTCTTGATACCAGAGAGACTTTTCTGGCTGCTGATCTAGAAGGGAGGTGAAGCAGTTTGCCTGGGCAGCCACTGATCCCATGGTGCTGGCCCTGCCTACAGGCAGGACTGCACAGTCCCAGGGAGGAGGAACAGGGGCACAGTGGCCCAAAGTCGCCACAGAGAGGAAGCAGACAACTGAACAGGCAGAGTCTGTCACAAACATCACCCACGTAAAATCTTGGGCTACAGCTACAGCTGAGCAGAGGCATGAAAATAGAAAATGAGTAACAAAACTCATTAGGGAGAAAAGAAGGGAACTAAGGTCTGATCGTCAAAAAGATAAGAGAAAAAGGGAAGAAAAGGATTTACTTCCTGTTTTGCCATGTCTCCCAGAAGGCTGAAGTAGTGAACACAGCTACTTTCACACAAAGAGAGGAAAAGAGCAGTGAAGTGCTGGGGCTTGTGTGAACAAGTAACAGACATCACCACGTACAGTGGTGAAAGATGTTCAGAAGCATCAGGTCACCTGGATTGCACTTGCTTTTTAGCTGTTTATATGAAAGAACCCCAGTTTTCCAAATCTTCTGGTTCTTCCACTATATGACCAATATCTGGTTTTGTAGGGTAATGTTTGTGCTAACACTGACTGACAAATATTTTGTTTCTCCTAAGAAATCCAGAGTAAGGAGCAGAAAGATTTTAAATGAAAAACATGGTCAAAAGTTCCTGTAGAGGCCAATTTCCATCACATTTCAACTCAACGTAGGCAGGTGGTTAAAAAAGCTTAACAGTGACTGTCTCTTTCACTAGCAACAGCATTTTAATTAGTACATTGTTATTAGAATGGATCTGGATTAAAAAACCCAAAGTTATTCTGCAGTAACAGATAGAGAAGGCTGAACACAACCAAGTATTTAATATTCCAAACTGAGACTAACACCAAAACAGCTGCTCTTGAGCAACTTGAGAAGTTCACTCCACTGAACACCTTTGGTACATAGCTCAGTTTATTTGCTTCTGATTTCAACTACTGAATCCAGGAGCAGAAGTACATGTTTTTCTTTTATGTTCCAGACTGGCACAAAATAGCCCCAAAGGTACATCTTTGAAATGTAGTTTTTGTGTGTTACTGGAATATGCCTAAATGGTCATCAGATCCAATTGCTCTCATTTTTCATGACACTTATTATAAGCATGCTTTTCAGCTTTTTCATGTGGATTCTTTTGGTTCCTTAACCCTATGAACAATCTCCTATGAACAATCAGAAGCATTGCATACAATGCAATCTGTCACAAATTTTTGTTTCACATATGCATGACCAAGACATTATTTCTGTCTCTAAAGGCTGCAGAGCCCTGGTAGACTGGGTGAGATCCAGACAGCCCCATCTGTGGCTTTCAGAGTAAGGCCTGTGACCCAAATGCATCTGAAAATGTGTTGTCTTCTGCTGTAACAACCCTTTGGTAAGGTGACCACCCAGAATAAGTTAGAACACTGCTGCAATAGTTTTACATTGCATTCATAATTTGACAATTAACACTTTGACATAAGTCTTTGAATATGCTCATTCTTGTGGCTCCAAAGTGCAGAAGAGTTTTGGCACATCAAATAAACTTCAGTAGACTGACCTTGAACGTCCATTTATTCTTACAGTACACCAGCTATAAAGAAACATACTTAAACATAAAGCCCTTCTCCGAAGAGCTTACATTTGAATGCTTGACAAGACCATGACGAGCAGTAGGAAGGCAGAGGGATCCACACTGAGAAAAGGAAGAATCGCTGTAATAGGATCACAAGACAACTTCACTTAGCAAGGATACAGTTTGCAGGTTTGTGAGCTTTCCAAGAACTAATTGCTGCTCTTGTGGGTGAAAAAAATAAAAGTGAACACTTAACAGTTTTAAATGGAGCTGAATAAATGTGGAGGAAGAAATAATGTTTGATGCAAAGTGTGAAAAGAAAAAGGTCTCAAGGCTCATATAATTTACAGAGAAGGCAAACAAGAATTGACAGGTCACAGAGATAGGCTAGGCCAGAAATGTAAACAGTTCTGAAGAAGCAAGAACAAGCTTAAGAATTTCTCTTGAATCAGAATCTGAAAAGGTGAGAAAAAAAGAATAAAAAGTTAATTTCAGGACAACATAATAAAATATTTAAAAGGCAAGTACTGAAATGTGGCATTTGTACTGAACACACTTGGTTGTCAATGCAAATGCCATAAAGTTTAACATTTTAGTTTGAACAGATGCTTAATTGTATGCACTTAATGAAGCATCATAAACCAGGAAGATTCCTGATATGGTTGTAAGCAATGTGTTACACTGTGTAATGGCAGGGAAAGATATAGGAATCTCAACCTGATTACAGTGAATGGGGTATGGCATACACAAATAACCAGAGCTGATATGGTCCTGATTTTTAAAAAGCCTTTAAAAGTTTAAGCAGGCCAAACTGTTTTGTCTGGAAATGACAGTGAAGGTCCTACAGTTCAGAAGGCAGCACTGGCCTTCACCAAGGCAAGAAACAGGCCCTGAGTTATCTCTAATGCAGTCCAGGGATAGTTATAGCAAACAGAGTGGTGCAGAAAAAGCAGTAACCCTAGAAAGAATTCTCTAATGATGATGAAATTCTTTTTATTTCTGTCCCTTTCACAATGTGAGTCATAAAAAAGGCTAATGACACTTAGAGTACTAGAAGATTCTCAGAAAAATACCCCTTATCACAGATTATATCAAGTTCTTTTCATTTACTGGAGAAATTGGCGGCACAAAACTCTTTCATTACTGTAAAGTGTCCTTAGTGTCCTCTGAAAATTTCACATTCAAATGTAATGACAAAAAGTATGCACTTTGGTTTTATCCATTTTACATACTTATCCCTATCAACTTTTGGAACAGTTTGTTAAGCTAAGATCATATCTAAAGAAAAATTTTCAGTGGCTGAGAGGCTTATGTCATTATGGGCTGCAGCACCAAGAGAAAGCAAGGGTACAAACAGGCATAGTCCTTATCTGCAACTGCCCCTTCAATAGGAAGCCATCAAGCAGCTAAAACACAGGAAAGGAAGATGCTTTAAGTGTGTGGAAGGAAAAAAAGAAGCCAATAGCTGCTGCAAACAAGAAAATAATGGAAAACACAAAATCAGCTGCTATCAGTGTATGAAAAAATAGGTACTTGAAAGTCTCAGGGGACTTGAGCCACTGTGCATCACAATACTATTAATCTCTGTGAACAAGATGATAATGAAGTTTCAAGGGCAATGGATGCACATAGACATCACTGGCTCTTTCTTTCCCAGAGTTGTTTGCACAGGTGAAGTCGAAACCTGTTCTAGAAGTTCTTGCCATGGCACAGATGGAAAGGTGCCTGCCTGCTCTGCATCTCCCTCATGCACAGTCCCTGTATCCCAGCACAGCTTGTCCTCTCCCCACTCCTCTCCAGCCAGGAGCCTTCACACACGACTTTGCTCAGGTGCTTTGCCAGGGAGACGTCTCAGCAGCCTGCCAAGAGGAGAAAGAGTGCAGGCAAGGGGAGACACCAAACACAGCAGTCCCAAAGACTCCATAGGCCCTCAAGAGTATGTGGGAAACTGGTGGGCTCTGCTCAGCACTCTTTTTTCTTCCTCAGTGGAAGGACGTGCCATGCCAGGTCTCCCGGTTCTGGGGAAGGGGGATGCACAGGGAGCCAAGGTATGGTGTTACAGACTAATGCTAAAGCTCAAGAGAGTCAACTCACAGGTTGCCAGGACCAGCAGCTATTACTTTTGGTGTCACCTGGAAGGTGTTGTGATATCAATATATTGCAAATTGCTGTATGAGGACATTACACAGCACCTCTGTCTCAATCAGCAAGACCTTGATTTTTCCAACCTCTGTTACAGAAAGTATTAGATCTGTATCATGAACACTAGCACATTATAAATAACTACATTAATTATCTGAAGAGAAGTTAATCGAAAGGTTACACACTATGCTCTCACTGACATTGTTTAATCTTTATGTGCAATATGCATACTAAACAAATCTAGCTCCCGTGCCAAACAGCCAGAAATACAGGACTCTAAACACAAGACTGCTGAAGTAGGATAAATTCTCATACTTGAGATTCAGCATTTGTGCATTTTCTGAAATCTTCTATTCTTTTTTTTTAAAGAATCCAGCTATGGAAATACAGTTTGTCAAAGGGCTATTGATCTGTATGTACACTCCTCCTCCCACTTAAATGAGCTGCAAGGGGGAGCTGGGGTGCCTGTTAAACCTAAACCACTTACATCTTTTTAAAGGTAGCTCGTAACACGTACTTGAAGAAGGGCTGCTCTGCACGTTCCCCGGCCCGCAGCTCCTTGATGCTCCCGGCCATGCTGCAGGAGGCATCCAATCAGAGCGGCTGCCACTGAGGCCAGGGAGGCGGCCAGGAGTTTGATTTTCTATTCCAGCGGCAGTGCAGGGGATGTAAGGCAGCGCGTGTGTACGGCACGAATAATGAATTGTACTAATTCACAGAAATTCACTTTTTTTGCTGTCACACACTGCTCCTTTTTCTATAGACCAAGACTTTGAAAGTTCATTTTTATGTTTCATTTACTTCCCCAGGGTGTAGAGACTGCTAAAAATATCACCATTTCTTCTCCTCTGATAACAGATTATTTATGCAAAGGCAGAATAATTATTCTTGACATACTGGAAGACTCCCCCTGCTCCCCCCAACTACCCCCAGCTAAGGTAGTTTTAAATGATACTTTCATGAAATACAGCAAAGGTCAATATTGTCAGCTAAAGCTCAACATTGAACATGAGTCTTCCGAACTCAGGATACTGGAAATCTTGTTAAAGGAAGGAAATTATTTTGCAGTTGTATAGGATATTTGATGTGAAAACATGAAGGGAACATGACTAGGACAATGAGGTTTCTGTAACCAGTTACCCCATTCAACCCTGAAGAAAATGAAGTAAGATCTGTATGGTGTAGAAATATAGTAGCAATTAAACCAGGCAGAAATATATGTGGGGGAAATCCTGACAACTGGCATCAAGAGGTTAACTCTTCTTTTCTTTTTAATCAGTAACTAGTTCTGTCATCTTTTGGTTCAGTGCAAAAATCTCCCCAGAGAAGCGCCTCCATTCTTTGAATGTCCATAAGGCAATTAGGTTTTACATTTTTAAAACTGAAGGGTTTTACAGGATGAGCCAATTTATATGTTTCCATAATAAGAAAAGACTCAGGGCTACTGAAGTATCTATTTCAAAATGGCTTAGGTGGTGCATTATTGAATCTTACAAAGCCAAGGGGCTTCCAGGTCCCAGAGTCTTTAACAGTCATTTTGAAAGAACTACCTGGGCAGAATACAGAACATCTTCATTTTTGGAAACCTGTAAAGCAGCCATTTGCTATTTGGAGTTCCTTCAACATGGGCAGTATAGAGCACTGTAAAGAGAGGCCCTGGCTAGAACACAGGCCCCCAGAGGTGGAAGGGTGCTCCCACAGCACTGGGTGGTTATGTTTCTTTGCTCAAGAGCTTTTTTATTGTCTCAATAAATGGTGGTTGAGTCCCAACCATAAAAAACAATTGGGTGGATATAGCTGTGAGCAAAAATGGGTGATAGCTTTCAAACTGGAATAGTGTAACAGCTCTATCTACCAATTAAAGCCATTCAGTGAACAAATCTGATGATTAACTGGATATGTAATTAAGCCTTTATTATTAGTCTAATTGGATGGTTAGGGGAATTATTAAAGCTGTTAAGATTCTGTGTAGCAAGCTGACTGTTCAGTACAGGCAATATGAAATTCAGCTCATTACAAGCAAGGCCAAATGAATATATTTGAGTGGAAATTTGAGACAGCTGCATCCAAGTCTTTCAAAACAAACCCAAACAAACCTTAAAGTCATGAGTTCAGCTCAGCAGAGAGAGATATAATGCCCCACTCAAATATGCATGGCAAAAAGCCAAGCACAGACCCATTTCCAGGAGGCTAAGGAGAGGGGACATCTTCTGCTGTGATGCTGGCTAAGGCATCTTCCCTTCTCTCAACTCCCATTCCCATCATTCCTGACACCAGGATAAAGAGGAACCTTTGCAACAGAGGCATCTGACCAGCCAGGCAGCCGGAACACAATCCTGAAGCATTATGAGGAACAGAAGACTGTTGATTCCTGAAAGAACTTGGTGCTCCAAAATCTGGTCTTGGGAACTTAAAAGAATAAGAGAGAAGGAATGTGCAGAACACTGTGTAGCAAAACATTGAGATTTCTCTGAGCACTTAGTCCATGTTCTGCCTGTCCCAGGTCAAAGTCTGGACTCAGCAAGAGTAACATGCTGAGCTGAGAGTTGAGAACCAGGCCTTTCATGTCCCTTACCAACAGCAGAAGTCACTCAGCCTTGCCTATCCTTACCCAAAAAATTAATAATGAAGAAACTAATAAGGAAATTGCCAGGCTTACCTGGTGAATGAGAAGGTAATTTAAGTAGCATGCAGGCAAGAGGAATGATATCTGTTCAAGAGTTACCTCAACTAGCAGGCACATGTTGTACCAAGGGAAGACCCTCAGTCCTGTGTATCAGCAGCCCAAATATGCAGCAAAATTCTAAAGACAGCAGAGATATAGACACCTCTTCCGCCTGCAATTAACATCAGTGGAGAACCCCACCACCACACTCCAGTTGCAATCAAACTGTTTTAAAACTGCCAAAAGCAAGATGACAATGCTGTTGCACGCATACAGAATATATCTAACTCTCTGTGGAAACCAGAGATAGATCTGATATGCTTTAACACTCTGGATAAGATAAATCTTGTAAGTGACTGTAAAAATTATGCAAAATGTTACAGAACTCACAGTGTGTGTTTTGAGTCTGATTTAAGTTCTTCTCTTCCTCAGTATGAGCTACACACTATTAATGTTATGAACAAATTTCATTCAGGGGTAGTTTCCTCAGTTCAAAACCATGCAACAAATACTATTCTGTGTGAGAAAGTCTGGTATGGACCAGGCACCCATACCTCCAATTAAATAAACACAATGAAGTGAAAGAAAACAACATATGATTCTATTAATTCAAAAACTTAACGTAAGAGTAACGTAAAGAAATTGCAGCTAAAATATATGGTGGCCACAAATAAATTAGCATACATTAGAGAGCATATGCTAACATTAATAGTCAAAATCTACGGATTCCATTTTGTCTATACATGTGAGATTAGTTTTGTGCTGCTAAAGATCTCTTAAACCAAAATAAAATAGCAATGTGTAACTCATTTAAAATAAAAGGGCATGTTAAGTATATAAAAACCAACAAAATTTCAGTTTCTCTTTGCTATAAAGAATTGTACAGCTAAAGATCTTAAAAAGCCTTCTCTTATCCATTAAATTACAACATTTTCTACTTTCATGTTTCCTTATTTTGTACAGTATCATGTCAATGTTTAATTAATAACCAAAGAAAAAATTCATTTCACAATTTGAAATCATTTACTTCTTGCATTTAAAAACACCTGAAGAACAAATAATCGAAAGATTTTCTCAAAAACTCTTCTGTAATGCAATTTGAGTTTCTGTATTCAAATTGACATAAATATAATTAAATCTTCTACTTTGAAACCAGAATCCTGTGATGTAAGAAAACATAGAAGGAAGGCGTTCACTACAGAAAGGCACTTAGTCACAAAAATACACATTAAGAGAACATATATTAGAAAGGGCCTTGGAGCAGCTGCAGTTAGAAGAGCAAACCAAGAGAATGTGCTTGCAGGACAACATGGATAGAGCATTGTTCAAACAGAAAGAAACCCTAAAGCATCTCATACAGGCGACTCAATAATGTGACACATAAAGCTCTTCAAAGGCACGTTTCTCTTTCTGTCCTCGATAAAACCTCAATAAGACAACAAAAGAGGTGGAAAGACCATACTGCACACAGCATTAAACATGGGAGAGCTCATCTGGGCCAGGCCTCCAGATGTACCTTATGCTATGAATTTTCCCAGAAAACATTGGAAAAAATATCTCCTTCAAGTTATTGCAATGCTTCAATTTTATTTATTTTTCCAGTAGTTAAACATTTCATGTTTATAAAATCCTTTGAAGTTTATATAAAATAAGTAATAGACTTGTGTGAAAACCACTGTCACAGAGTTAATTATAAGCAGGCACTGAGCATTTCTACAAGCAAAATTGTTTTCTGTTCTTTTAGGCTCTGACAGGAAAATTGTAGGCTGATGAAAACCAGTTGGTAGCTCATAATCCCTTATTGCCAAAAACCGGGTGTGCATATCTGTACTGGTGTGTCTTCACAGACCACAGTGCCTCTGCCTACAGCAAACTGCCAAAACTGAACTTTGAACAGCTCAAAGAAAAACACCATCTTGTAGCATGAAAAAACCAAAGGAAAAACAAATGAACTGACCAACCCCACAAATATTTACATTTTGGTGATAATTCATCCTCTCTGGGTTGAGGTGAGCGTTTCTGAGGTCAGCCTTCCAGGACATTAAAGCAAATTGGAAGACTTCCATACATTTTCATAAGTTGCCAAATAAACCTCATGAGAAGAAAAAAAAAAAAAGAAAATCCAAGACCACTGGAAAAAGAAAATACCCCCGGTATAAAGATGACATTGCGACTTATTGAATATATTGCAACAACCCTCAAGAGAAAGCTGAATCAAACCTGCTATTTCACTTCTTTTTTCTCCTAGAAGAAAGATGAAGACCTCTCATTCATCAAAGCAGGCTACTATATTTTAAAGGAATGTAGGAAAAAATCCTAACAAAAATATTCCAGAGTAAGAAAATTTCAAGTGTCATCAGCTAGTTTTTTTCCAAGAATCATCCTCCCCTTTATTACAAAGCACACACAACACACATTTGTTTAACAACAGAAGCCATCCCTTGGCATCCTTGCACAGAAGGGGCTCTGCAGTGAGTGTCTGGCTCAGGGACAAGCCCATGCTCTCCAAGCTGACCAAGGGGCCACAGGCATGGACAGCTGTGCGCTCCCAGATCCAGAAAGGATTTTGCCCTGGGCTGCTGTAAGTAGCACCTACACATCATGGACAAGGCTGAGTGAGTTTCTTCTGCCCCTCTATTCAATAGTCTGTAAGGGACTAAGACTCCTTAGTAAACAGCAGGTTAATTAATACTATCATCATCATTTAGGAAACAAAGATTTTAAATTCCATTGTGCATATTTTAGTTTAAACCTGATTTGCAATATTACACAAAATCTTTCTGAAGTGGAAAATAATTGCATAAAAAATAATATATCCTCAACAAGTTAATAAAATTTTATTCTCAATAGAGTCTCTAAAAATATACTCAGTGATGCAAATATCCATGACAAATAAAGCATATAGAAACAAAATTTCTAAAGCTGTGCAAAATATTAGGCAGGGTGTAGGGCCAGCTGGAGAATGTCATTCATTAAAAAATATACGTGAAAATTCCCTGTCCCAAAGGCTTCTCATAGCACTTCTAATTTTAATAAAAAGAGATTTCATTCATTTCAAGTTTTGGAAGAAAGCTGTAGATGGAAGCAGTGCCTTAAGAGACAAAGAAAGAAAATATTTTGAAAACCTATTTTCATCCATTCATACTAATTCTAATTCATCTTTTTCCACATAGGAGCCTTGTAAAAGCCAAGAACAAAGAGTGAGATATCTTTCCACTGTATATTGTTCTGCATTGCTTCCTACATATGGGTATGGTCTTTAACTGACTCCAAACCCGCTCCTTTAATTATTCCCAAGAAAGCCTAATTTCAAAGTTTTGCTGTAGTGCTTTGAGAACTACACTAAGTGTCTTTGTCAAACAATTTGCCTGTATTTGTCCCTTTACACTGTAAGGACAGCACCTGTCATTGTTGTCAGACATACAGGGCTCAAAAACAGAAGCGTCTCAAGTACACAAAATAACGTGATTTCATCAATGCACACAGTTTCTGATTCTCCATGAAGTCTGACCCACACAGCATGATGCAAAAAAAGGTATTAATATTTGAACTTCAAAATGACAAAACATGACCTATCTGAATGAAATCCTCTCTTTGGCAACTTAATGCTTTGAGAATATAAAAAACTGGATTGACATTGGGAAATTTTGTAACTTGGTATGGAAGAGCAAGACACTCCTCAAAAAGCTTTCCTTAAAACCATCAAAGAGTTTAACCAGAGAAAAAGTACATTTTCTTTCTACATTAATTTTACCTGCTTGACTAGTAGGCTACTAGAACTTTTTGTATTTGGAATTCACTACTTGCAGCAATAAAAAAAGCATAAATCTTACAGAGCTACACAAAGGTCAAATGAGACACAATAACCTAAAAAGTATCCTGAGGCATTGTAGGTCTGGGACACTGAGAGCTGCTTCCAAGCTCATACCTTTTATATAGCCCAGCCTCTGTGCATGACAGATATGAGAGTTCCCAGCTTCTTATTCTTCCCCAAAAAGCACGAGAAAGTGAGTACTGAGAAAGTAAAATCAAGCTTGAAAAGGGAATGCATGATTCTTAAAAACAACACCTTGAAAACTGAAGACTAAATGGATTTTTTATAAAATAACAGAACTAAAAAAGAAGAAATGTGAAATATTCATATATTTTAGCTGTCCCTCAAATATTTACAGCACTGCTTTCCCCTACATCCATGAAAATAGTTAGCAGTCACTGTAGTAGAAGGTGAAAATACAACTACTGAAATAAAATTATGTTGTTGAGACTCTATCAGAACCATGGAACATTCTTCACATAAGGGAGAAGCTTCTTGAAGAAACATGACTGGGTGAATGATGTGCTATAAAAATCCTAGAAGACCATATATCAAGAGTAAATGCATCTACAAGTAAAATTCAGCTTGAGCTTCAATTAGCCATAGTTTAGAAACAAGGTAATTGAGAACTGCTATACAGAGCAATCCCATCTATGATTTTAAGTGGCTAGAGCAGAACCTGTCAGCTTACAAGAAATGACTGCTGGTATACACCAAAATAGGGAAGCTACTCAGAAAAGTGTCAGTGCTCAGGGTATCCAAGAGTCTCTTGTAAAACGTGAAACAAATATGGAATTACTAGAAATCCAGATACAGCTTCTAATCACTAGATTTATATCTAAATTTGTATCACTAACTCGTCCTGGAACCCTAAATTAGTGGTCCTTGCCTTAGATACCTCTTGGGAATTGTGACCTACATCAGCAGGACTAGCAAAGACTCCTGATGTCGTGTCTGCTGGTAGCTGAAAAAGCATTTACCACATCCCTAAAATCAAAACCAAAACCAGGCAGCCAGAATAAGACTGAAGAGGGATATGACAATCAAACCAGTTTAGAGATATTTTGCAGTGGAGAAATGAAAAAACCTTTTTCAAAATAGCACAATTAAATGCTAGTTTTTGTGGGAAGCTCAAGGTAGGGTTTTCTAGCATGTGTCTGGTTTGACTATGTCATTCTCATCCCACCCTCTGCATCCAGCACTCTTCCCAATAATTTTCTTCTCAGGCTGAACTCTGTAAGTAATTACTTTTTACCCTTTATTTCCAGTGTCTTCATTGACTAAAGCTAGAGAAGTCTCTGCCCTTGTCTTTCTTCCATATCAATTTTACAACCCAAGAGCATCGGATGGCTATTCCTGCAAGAACACGTCAGTGGAAGCTCTGAAGCGAGCACATTATTAACTAGACCAAACCATAATAACCCTCTGGAACACAGTTCAAGAATTTTGGCCAAACTTTTTCAGCTATTACTTGCCATCTCCTTGTTCAAACATTCAGCCAATACATCAGAAATTGAAAAACAGTCCATAAGAAGAATTTTGTACTGAAAAGTTTCTGGTCTGCAGTGTGGGGTGAATATTTAGGAGAAGTTGTTGGAATAAATAGCTATAATTTTGGCATCATGTAAAAGTGTTTCTGCTTTGCTGGCATAGATTTGTAAATCCATGCATTTTTTGCAGTTGTTACATGAGCAACAGCTCTCAGGATAAACACTTCTATACGAGTGTGGTCTTCAAGCCTTTTACTGTGAAATAAAGACCTTGCAAGGTCAGCTGTAGAGCAAGGGCAGAGCCAGCAGCTCCATGCAGAGGCATCAAGCTGCAGTATGTGTAGTTCACGTGCAGGACTCCAAGGAAACTCTGGAAACAGCAGGTCAAAGGAGAAAAAGGAAGAAGCATTACAGCATCAGCTGGGTCATGGTCTTAGCAGCTGAGCAGCAAGAGAGGACGTGAGGACTGCTGCAAATGAGAGGGGAACAAAACCACAACAAAATACACAGAAAACAAGCTTTCTGTGAGCTCTTGAATACAGTCTCAAACCCATCAGTGGCTTGTGACTGATTTTTAAAGAAGGAGCTAAATGTGCTTAGCAACCACAAGCAGCAAACACAGCACTGAAAGGTCAAGAAACATAGCATAAAAATAATAATCTAAATGTAAAGGGCAAATTCTCACTTGTGGTTTTTCTGCTGAGCAGACCTACCCCTTAATCAAAACTGTTCAAATAAATGTACAGATTAGCCTCGATTATCCAGTCTCCGGTTATTTGAAATTCCAGGATAAGCAAAGATGTATTGCCTTACTTACTTGCTGAAACTATTTTTACTAGGAAATGTATTTTCCTTAAAGATTTTAAGAAATGTGGTTTGCAAACCAAAACAGAAGTTGGGGATATCCTCTAGTGTTTAGCAATGATATTGCTCAATATTTCTACATAATGATTTCCAGACCTGTGTCAATGTGCGTAGACAAAGGCAGTGAAGGGCAGAACTATTGCACTGTGAGAAACAAGCCCAAGGTCAAAAACAGGACCCAGGTCTCCTAATTTTAATTGTGGTGTTGCATAGATCATGTCTAAGCTGTACAAGGGAGGACAAAATCTTCTAATGAGCACGGAACAAGCTGGGTCCTAGCACAAGACAAGAGCAGCACCTTGTCCTGTGTGAGGCAGCGCGGTGCCTGTGGGGCCCAGTGCTGCGCTGGCACACCTGTGCTGATTTGGGACTGGATCTATATGGCACCATGCAGACACAGGATTCTGGGAGCCCTCCCCAGTCACACTGCATCAAACCACACCGATGGTTCCCACCTCCTTGCTACCCAGCAGAGCCATTGCCTGCACTGTACACACAGCTGCAGAGGGTACTAGCCAGGGGCAACACTCAAAATATGAAACAAGCACCCCTAACAGCCTCCATTTGGAAAACCTAAGCTAAATAGGTTAATTTTTAATAAATTACAAAGTATTTCACCGTTCTTGCTGACTTCAACATTCTCTTATTAGCTCAACAACACTTACAGCAAATATTTCAATCCAAAGGGAGATTTATGCCCTGCAAATTTATTTTTTTAGGTCTTGGTCATCTTCCTCCCTAGCCTTTGAGGTTAAACAGCTTAAATGCAGTTGTTAATCATCTCCCTTGATGAAGCTAATGAGTACCTCACACCCTCATCTGAATCCTACCTATTGGGAAGAAATCCAAAATAGCACCTAATTTAGGGCTGCCAATATAAGACTACCAGATTTCGGACTCATGTTAAAGTTCATGTTCCAGTCTATGTACTCAATCTTTGTCTTTTCATGTTCTTACTTAATTTTTGCTACACAATTATCTCTGCAGATATGAACTATCTGAATAAATCTGCAAGGCCCCTTCCACACACAGAATTATATTCCTCCTAAACCTCTATCCTTTCCAGAGAGAACCTAATCCATTTATATGATTTATCCCTACTTGTTGATCCAAAAATACCTGACTTCTCATTATATGTTTAGCAGTGAGCTCAGAAAGCAAACAGTCCTTACACAAGAGTTTGAAAATACTCCAGAAATACTAAATAAATCCTTTTTTAAAAATTGAAAAACAATTTAAAGAAATTTAAATTCACATGGAAGTACATAATTAATTTAATTGTAACATTAGGGCTAAATAAAAAATTTAAATTGTTTGCATTGTGAAGCAGGCATAAAATATGTGCATTAATTACATATCACAGCAGTTTGATTCTCAATTATAACTTGATAGCCATATTAAAAGAGGGGGTTTAACACACAGGTAAACAAAAATCAGTTTTGAAACCGTAATCTGTAAACATAAACACACAAAAATACACACAAAGCTACCTATGGTATAATCCAAATTATTGCTATTTGGGTGGGAGAGACAGTGAGGATATTTTCACAGGCAACACACACATATTGTTTGCTTGCATAAACCTCACACAGCACAGTCATGGCCCTCATGTCTGTTAACACATTTTATTTGGTGTCAGGAATGGGTACATATTTGTAACAAACAGATTTGGAAGCCCTGGGGTTTTTTTGTTAATTTATAAATCTTTTACAGGAGGTCAGAATTCCTCAAACATATGACATTCATACAACTAAACAGATTCATATATAGTACTTTGATGACCTGATTAAGTGCCAGAGCTCACATACAAACACAGACACAACCAAAATGAAGATAAGGTAGATTCTTTTGTCAAAGATGTATTTGAGATTAATGGCAAGCTGACAGACTGAATGGGTTCCACTGCACAGAGGCAATTACTGCAGTAGGTAAAGCAAGTGATAAAGATTTATTTAGTACAAGGCTGATATTCATTAATCTCTTTAAACCCCATGTTAAGGTTGTTTAAAGTACTGTAGTTCTTCTCTGGAAAGGTCTGTTGAATCTATGACAGAAAAGGCAGACCTGCATAAATGCAGTGCAGGTCTCCACGGACTATGACATTTCTATACCTCCACAGGGAGGCAAGTATTTTAGATTAGTTTGGTTAGCACTGCAGATGCAGCATGCTGATTTACTAAACTCTGATGCAAGTTCCAAAAATAATTAGCTTATCAAAGATCCACTTTCCTTCCTCTCTTTTATTAGTGTGCTAAATATGGCATTGTTGCAAGGAAATCATTTCACGAGTATTCAAACACTAAGCACAGACTTGTCAAAACTGAATCCTTTTTAAAAAGAGCTCAGTTTCAGTGCTTGCCTCTTTTGAAAGATACTCATATTACACGAGTATCTAAACAAATGTCACTCAGCTGTGTCACTCCTTCCATGCTATTAGGAAAAAAAAGGAATTAGTAAGCGTTTCTGAAAGTCATTTTATTGATCCAACATCATCAGAGCCAGCAACAAAACAAACAATTAAATGGATGCATGGCACACAAGCTTTTCATGAACCAGCCTTGAGGTGTCACATAAGAAACTTGTTGAATGGAGAAGAAGCTAAAATTTTGTACTTCTATAGTAGATTTTCTTTGTTACAGATATTCATTTAGGAGAGCTTTTTTTTTTCCCAAGGAAAAAAATATCATTTTGATTTGTCATACAGAAAATACTCCCTTTAAAATAGGTTAGTTCCTTCAGTGTGTGAGCAAGACTCGTTTCTCAACACATCACTAAGAAAGAATATTGTTTCAAAAACCACGGTCAAGGTTCCCAGTTACTACTGGCGTGCATATAAATAATCAGCAAGACACCCACTGCCCCTCCTAATTTTTTATCTTCAGAAAGCATATTAAAATGATTTATTTCTAGCCTGCTACTCATAGCGAATGCAAGTCAACCTCTCCTTACCTTGCCAGTGACAGGGATATCAACAGAACCCCAGGTACCAACTCCCTAGTGAACTGTGCCTGGGGCAAAATCAGCTGCAATAATTCCAGCAACTGGAAATAAAAAGGAATGTTAACAGTAGAAGCTAATCCAGCACACATTGAAGTTACATCAACGACTTACACTATGTAGCAGATAACAATAAAAATCACCAATTCTAAATGCAAAAATGTATTCTATGAGACTACACAAAAACAATGAAACACATTTTAATCAATCTCAATTAGAAGATACTTCAAGCCTATATTAAAACTTTCTTAAACTACCAGAATCATGCAGAAATGGATAAAAAACAGCTTTGCACATAAAAGGAGAGCATGTCAGCAGGTGCCATCTTTGTTCCAATAGTAATATATTAAACATTTTTTGTTACTGCTTTTTCATGGTATTTTTTCCATAAGTTTTCATACTGTAGGATTACTTAACCCACGTTAGTACAAAAATAATGGGGTTGGCCCAGTGTTTCTCTAACATTTTTTCATCCACACACTTCCTTATCTCTTCCCTGCTCCCACTCTCTCTATGTGGCCTCTACAATTTCGTATCTTCATTGAAATGCCTTCCAGAAATGCCTTTGTGCTGACAGAGTTGCCTTTTCCAAAAGAGCAAAATTCCCCAGAGACTGGGGCTTCCAGATCTGAATGCTTAATTTCATATTCCAGCCTAGCAAGGGCAAGGATTTGAAAATATTGGATCAGGTGATCAAACTACAAGGGCTAGTTATGTTGAAATATTCCCTTATTTTCCAATGCTGTTTCAATATTAACATCTATCAAAATATTTTTGAAGAGCTGTATTAACATTTCATAAGCCTAATATCCAGTCTATCAGTAAATCTACCCATGGAACTCTGTGCCAGTTATTAAATAAAACTAAAAATAAAGAATAATTTTATCTTGTCAAATATCTGTTTTTCAAAATAATAATAAAACCCAACAACCCAGAACACTCAAGTCATAAAACAAGCAAGCCCCATGGAAACAATAACACTTCTGCCCCCCCAAAACTGAACCCCAAACCCCCACATTTCGCCTGTCAAACAGCAGCAAATATTTAGTAGCCACAAGTTTCTTTTATCCCAGTTATTTATTATTTGCTTTCCTTTCCTTATCCATGAGGTAAACAAACTACTTTTTCAAGATACAAAATTGTAAAAACACAAAAATAAACCAAACAAAAAAACCCAAACAACAAAAAAAAAACCACTGTGCTCTGAATTTAAGGGAAAAAATATCTTCACATCAAATACATCACACCAGTGTTACAACCAAACTCCATTGCAAGTTCGGTTTGCATTCAGCTTGGAGAAGTTCTAATCATAATTTTTCCTCAAATCCTCTATGCTGATTCTTGTACTTGAAAGGTGTCTTTATAAGTATCCAGGCCAAAATCTAGAAATCAATTTATCTGACTGAACCAGACTTATATAAAAGAACTATTAGGTCTCTAATATGCGAAATACTTCCTCCTCTTTCAGTTTATTTCTTAAGTGCTCAAGAATAGAGTATTTTCATAGAAGGAGAATTCTGTCTTTCATGTCATCTATCTTCAATTTCAAACTGTCTCCAATAAAACTATCATATAAATGTAATTTCATAAATCAATTTTATTCTGTGGGATTGTTACCAATTCACAAATTCTGTTGCTGTTTTTGTTGTTAGTAACCTGCTTGTCAGTAACAATCAATGCACTCAAAATTTTCAGTCATTATTGCCTTCTAAAAAACAATATAAAACCCAATTTCCTAGATAGTAAGTTACTTCATAACATGGGTCTCTTTCCTGCTTTCTCAATACCAATCACAGAGTCCCTTTATTACTTGAAATACCTCCAATATCATAATTGAGTAAAAGTAAAAACATCAAGGCCAAAGAAAAACCAATTCTTTTTGGAAAAAAACCAATAATATTCCCTACTTGATTTTTTTAACACCAACACCAAACCAAACCCCCAAAAGAATGTATTTTGTCCTTCAATGATGCTTTCAACATCTGGTATGAACAGATAGATATGCCAACAGAATTATTTCTTAGCATTGCACCCTCTTCTGACAGGTATTCTCCCCAACATCACATCTCTTCTCCAACGAGTTTGTCCTTGCAAAGGAATATGGGAAGGCTCTCCTTTTGTTCAGGACAGATGGGTTTCATAGGAAAGGTGTTGAAAGGGATTGCCATGAAAGGCACACAGCTGACATGGCTTATGTCTCTTTAAGGTTTTAAGATACAGGAAAGAGACTGGGATGGTGGAAATCAGATTCAGGCCTTGGGAAGCAGCCTCTGACCTCTCTGGGCATTTCCTCCCACTCAGTTGAGCAGAGCCCTTGTCCCCCGAGCCCAGGGCCTCCTGATGCAGGACTCAGCCAGGAGGTGCACGACAAGGCCAAAGGGGCTGCACTGGAGATCCTGTGTGAAAAGCACTGTTTAAGCCCAGCTAACAAGGAAGAAGGACTCTGGATCTAGGCTACCTGCACATGAGTACAGAGCAAAGAGCAAAACCAGGACATTGCCTCTCGTCCTGTCACTGGAGACCAGCAAAAAGTGCCTTGCCCTGATTTCTTTACACCCTTCCTTGAGGGTACATTGATAAAATTCCCTGAACTGTCTCTTCTCCAGGCTGAACAGTCCCCTCTGTCTCAGACTTTCCTCTGGGGTTAGATGATTCAAAGACAATTCCTTAATCATCCTTGTGGCCCTTCACTGGACTCTGTCCAGCAGGTCCATGTCTCTCTTGCCTACACTGCTGGCTAGCACAAGATGGCGAGAATTCATGATGCTGGAAAAGTTGTTATGACAATTTAAACCATGGTCATGTTACTCATAAAAGGTGAAATCACCTGTGAATTTATTCATATTCATCTAGAGCGCTTGCCAAACCACAGCACCAGACAATCACTTTTTCTGTGTGAACCAAATCATTTACAGAAAAGCTATTTTAAACACTGCTTATAAGAATTTCCAATATTTTCATGTCCCAATACCTCTCAAGTCAGGCTCCCTCAGTGCCCTTAGTCAAATGATATCAGCCTCAGAATGAGAGAAAGATTTTAACAAATACATTTTAGAAATCTCAAAGTGATTAAAGTAGTTTTTCTATGCATAGTAATGAGGTGGTTTTCAGGTTTGCTCTTAAAGGGCTCAAAGCAAGTTTTAAGATGTGATCTCAGAGCTAAAAGTGACATGCTCACTGGAAAGCTGGTAGTGTCCCCTTTACATTGTTATGCAGAAGTTGAATGTTCCTAACAGACCGGATTTTGAAATACCTGGCATTAATCTCATCATTATCACTAAAACTGACCTATACATCAGGCCAAGGTACTCTAGTTAGAAATTCCACTTAAGGGAAGTGGAAAATATTTACTGGAAGGGGGATTTAAAAAAACAAAATAAAAATTTTTCATTTAAAGGCAGAACCGAAGGTTAAGAATAATTCTAAACAACAATAGCAAAGTCATCTCTCACTGAAGACACCAAAAGTATTTAATAACCATTTTTCCACGTGGTTGTGTAATTAGCACTATTTGTCTGTACACAGGTGTTAAGACTTATGCTAGAGACCGGTATCACTGTGCAACTGTATGTAAAATATGCTCAGTCCAAAGATTCAAAGGAATTGCAAAAATTCTGGTTGTTTAGAATTAGCTATACCTTCTTGGTAGAATTTTTGGTATCCTATATTTAAAATGGATTACTTGAAATTGCTGAAAAACTAAAACTAAAAAAAAACAAAATAAGAAAAATCTAAAAGATGCTAAAAACACAGGACAACCACAGGCTTTTAGGTCTAGCTGTCAAGGTCAACTGATATCATTAGAGTTACATGAACGAGTTACAGTAGGGAAATCATGTTAGGAAATATGGGTCAAGTTATCATGCAGTAATAAAGCTGTTACCTCCAGACTCAGTTTTTGAAATATTCTTTAAAATCTGTCATGGTTTAGCATTTTTAATATTACAGTCATAATTGAACAGTGAAGCATGCCAACGTTTATAAAGGGCCACTTAAATATTTATTCTTATATTTTAAAGAAAAAAGGTAACCAAACAAAAACAGCCTCCCCCACCGAAAAATCACAACATTCAAATCCAAAAAACTCTCAATTTAATCCACATCGACTTTGTCCCTAAACATGTACAAGCAGAAAAATAGAAAAATAATTATATATATATGTGTGTATATATATATATACACACACACATACATGAAAACATACCATGTTTGTGGACACTGAAACATTTAGGATAAAGGGATTCTTAAATGTTTGTGTGGGTACAGTGTAGAGCAGGACTGATAAGACCATTACAATAAAAATACAAAGACCAAACCGACAAAAAGAGTAAATCCCATGTATATAGGAATTACAGTGCCAAATTCAGACAAGGTGGCAAAGTGACATAATCAAGTAGATACAGCACTAAATCTAGGGCACTCTGTTACTACCATCACAAGCTCAGTCTAAAAATTAGGTTGCAACATTCTCAAATGTATATTCTCATTTACAGTTTAGGGAGGCATTTTCAAAGCACTCTGTGTTGGCATAACTACTCCCACTGAAGTCACAAGGACCTTAACAATTGATTTCTAAGGAAGCAGGGTTAGGCTGAGCACTTTTGAAATCCCACTGTAAATGATTTACATGGAGAGAACTGGAGCTTGTATGGCATCCTTAGGATTATAAGCACCTCCAAGGGCTTAAAAAAAATGAATGATTAGATACAATGTGCTCAGTATACACCAAGTAAGAGCTCACAGAAGCCCTTGGACATTCAAACCTGCTTAGCTAAGAAGAAAGTGTGCAGATAAACTACCCGCCATTTTTAATAACTGCTACTCATACGAGCAAACTGGTAGTTAAAGATTATCAAAAGACAGCTACAAAGGGACAACCAAGAGCTCTATACATCATCCCCACAGATCTTTATTCTCTCCTGCCTATTCCCAGCTCAAACACTCCTTGGTCCCCCTTGAAAATTCAAGCTTTAGCTTCTTTTGTCCCCTCTCAGCCTTGTGTGGGGGGGGACAGAGCAGAACTGCCTGCAGAGGCAGATGAGGGGATAGCCAAACCACCCCAGAAGGAGGACAGGACAAAATCTGCTCATGCACTGTATTGCCTGGCCACAGCGTGGGTTTAACAAGGATGCAGCCCCAGCTCAAAAGATTTAGATACGTATGGAAAGATCCAGGGTACTCCAAAATACGGTATCAGAAATGCTATCATCATTTCAGTTGATCACAGCAATTAGCTGAGCGGGTTTACCTATTTTTGTATGATTTTATTTTTTTACTTTTAAAGAAGAGAGTCAAATGTAAGATTTTTTCCAAGTTTAATATGAAAGCACACATAAAATCGTTTTATATGTTGCTTAAATTTAGGCCTCAAAATAGTAGCTTGATCTCTTTTTCAGAAGCTAAATACAATGGAAGCCATTTAAATGAATAATGCATTTTTTTAATGGAAGAGAAAAGTAATATAAGTGGGACATGTTAATTCCCAGGCATGCAAAATTTATTGTCACTTAGGTGCCCACTGGGAATAATTTATGCATCCTCGATTAAGAAAATATTTTTAATTTGAATTTGCATATTTTACTCATTACAACTAACCTTGACACAGTCCTTTTCGGAGGTGCCATGCCCTTAGGTGGGAGTTTACAAAATGTCCACTTACCAGGAAGAAATAATGAAACAAAAGGTGCACACTTGTTTTCTAAGGAGAAAAATAATATTTGTCTGGACAATAAACACCCTTGGCTTGCAAAGTTCTTTATGTAGTACAATTAAAACTGGGTTAGAATTTATTCTTCCTTCTTTAAAGGAGTCATTTATTCCAGAGTTTGAAATCAAGCTAATGCAAAGATAGTATGGTAAATTCCAGCACAAAGTAACAACTTAAAAAAAAAAGAAAATCACAAAATCATAAGGGCCAGGTAGAGAGAGAAAAAACTGGCAATAAAACTAATCTCTCCATCATCTGCCATTACAGCAATATACACACACCAGTGAACAGTTTCTGGAAAAGCATTTCTTCTGACAGGTCAGCAACTGTGAAGTTCTAAGATTTATAAAACCAGATTTTAAAAGTGTTCCCATTAAACCACAGTCAAAGTCAGCTCTTAAAACACTTGTCTCTAAAGCTTTCAGAAGAACTTATACTGATTCAAAAAAGAAAAAAAAAGTCCTCAAAAGGCCTATGGATAACAAACACGTTTCCCTTCCCCATCTGGGCTCTGCTCCTCTCCAGGTGAGAACACGGCTGCAAGCTGTTTTCTAGGAAGTAATGACATCCAGTTTCAAACATGTGAGGAGGTCCTGCACATCCACAAGCATTCCTGAATAATCCCTTATATTGGCACCCACACATAGCTTTCTAAAAGAAATTAGTCCCATTTTAACTGCCACAATAGAAAAAAACCCAAAAAGTAGGTAAAAAACTGCCTTGAAGAGGACATGAAATTCCAGGGCACCTCCAAGGTGTCTGAAGTTCACATTTTAAATGTTCTTCATTATGAATTTCCTACAGAAATAAGTTGTTATTAAAAACCTGCTACATTCTTAACACTAGATCAAATGCATTATAATCTTACAGGCCTTATAGAATAGCTGTGCTAGACTGAAATGAAGCTCTGCAATGGACTTCATTTATCAGATCTTCACTCTTAAGAAAACCTGACAGTTTAACAGCTTATTTCATAAGGAGGGCTGCAGATTTCAGAACTCCTTACAAGAAAGACGGCCGAAATGTCATGTAGGTTTCAAACATGATTGAATTCATCTTGATTACCAGGATGTGTTGGCATTGTGTTGGTTACAGGGTGAATGCTAGAACACTATTTAATTTCCAGGCTGCAATCAGACCCATGCTGGTGTACTCCAGTGAACACAAGACCCCACCATAGCTGCTACAGATGAGCCTGTCATTTACCAGGTAAGATTAAAGGAGTCAGGACTGACTCTTAGCAAATTAACTAGAACCTCACAAATACCTCATGCAATACATTTAAAAACAAAGTGGAAGAGCATCTTTTAGAGGTGTCTAAGAATTACCTAAAGAGCACACACTAGCCCTGCTAAGATGCTGTAGTTTCACAGCCATAGTGTGACTCAGAAAATCCACTTTACTATCCTCACAGCTGTATTTTTACAATTATAACTTGTGTGAGCTGCAGCTAGCCCAAAACTTTCTCTTAACTTCCCCACAGGCCACCTCTCCCGTTCTGAATTAATTTCATACTGAAGTTCATGAACAGCATAGTGTTTCCCACAGTGCTGCGTCACCTGCCCAGATCCCAAAAGAACTTGTGTGGCACAGAGGAGGGATTTCTGCTGAGTCTGAACCTAACTATCCTAGAATCACAGAATGGTGTGGGTTGGAAGGGACCTCAAAGCTCATCTAGTTCCACTCCCTGCCATGGGCAGGGACAACTTCCACTATCCCAGGTTTCTCCAGGCCCCGTCCAACCTGGCCTTGGACACTTCCAGGGATCCAGGGGCAGCCGCAGCTTCTCTGGGAGACCTGTGCCCGGGCCTCATCACCCTCACCGGGAAGAATTTCTTCCCGATATCTAATCTATGCACCTCTATATCCAGCTTGGCTGGATATATTAAGATCAGAATGGCAAAGCTGAGGCCTTCATTAGAGGCAAAAACACTGCTTGTTTTGCAGGACACCTTTCAACTGAAATACGACAGTCCCTTGGGAATACCTCTGCTTGTATTACAAGTTCTCAGCTGCAGTTTAGGAAAAAAAAAATTCTGCAGAGTTAATTTGCTGTTTGGAGGTGGAATTATAGAGCAAGGTGTTTGCTTCTTGTTTACAGCAGTAGAGATGGTGTAAAGGCCTTATTTCTCTGTATGTTTAATACATATATTGCTGCAGTTCAAAGCTTGCTTTGCTTATACATAGACGTTTTCAGTTTCCTGTAATACATACCTAGCCAGGATTTTTTGTTACATTTGCAATAAATACTTAAAATAGAAGGATGCAATAG
This sequence comes from Corvus kubaryi, assembly GCF_017639235.1. Classification (NCBI taxonomy): domain Eukaryota; kingdom Metazoa; phylum Chordata; class Aves; order Passeriformes; family Corvidae; genus Corvus; species Corvus kubaryi. The sequence goes on along the minus strand of NW_024581093.1, from coordinate 11,877,533 downwards.
ATATTAGATATACTACCAAGCCATTTATAAATGGACAAAGAAGCCACGTCAAAGCAAGAAAATAGCTCCTATGGGATCAAAAGCATCTCTGCTTTAATCTGACAGTTTCCCCAAACTGCAAAAGGGTAACTGCCGGTATTTCACAGATGCACACCTGAGATGGCATAGAGAGAAAAAAGTGACTAAAAGAGGGTGTGATAATCAAATGTTGTCCTTAAAACAGATATCTCTAAATAAATGGATATCCCTATAACTGCAACACACACAAAGCCATCCTTAGGAGTGTAGTGCAGAGTATGAAACAAACGTTTTCTCAATAAAAACTCACATATTACACTACTTCTGCTCTAGGGTGAAGATACGTTCCCCTCTCCTCCAACATATCTCTTATGGCATGTCTGTGTGCTACAGAAAGCTGGTATTCCAAAGGAGAACAATTTCATAAATTTGAAAAGATCACTGGAAATATCACCAATAGAAAAGTGTTGTTGAAAACATATTGTACATATTATTTCATATGAATAACAAAAATCCAGGAATCATGCCTGATTTTTCATATACAGAGACACAAAATGTAGAGGTTTTGCTGAATCATTGTGCTTGATTCTTAGAAGTCCCTTTTAAAGAGGGACTCCTCCTAAGCATGTGCAGCTTAACCTTATTTCTGAAATTCCACATTTCTCTATACCATCCTTAAAGTATTAAACAGCTTAAATACAATCAAAATAAACTGTGCAACATCACTTTTAGTGTTAGATATTCAAAAAAAGGAAGACTTGAAATATTTACCTATGCTTACTATTTTCAAAAGATGATTTCCTGAAAAATATATTAAATAGAAAGATAAGTCAATGATGATAAATAATAACAGAGATACATTTTGCAAATTTTTTACTGAAAGGAAAAAATAATTGTGTAAACTGAGCAAAGGAAAGAAGAAAAGAGCTCCTTGTTTTGGCTGGAATAAAGTAAATTTTCTTAGCAGCTGGTTTAGTGCTGTATTTTGGATTTAGTATGAGAAAAATATTGATAACACACTGATGTTTTAGTTGTTGCTAAGTTGTGTTTACTCTAAAATAAGGACTTTTCAGTTTCTCGTGCTCTGCCACTGAGCAGGTGCACAATAAACTGTGAGGGAGCGTGGTCAGGACAGGTGACCCAAATTGGCCAAAGGATATTCCATACCATAGAATATCATGCCCAGCACATAAACTGGGTGCAGTTGACTGCAAGGGGCCAGTGCCCTATGATTATATTTTATTTTGTTCCAATTATTAAACTGTTCTTATCTTAACCCACAAGGTTTACTCTTTTTTTGGCCCTGATTCTCCTCTGCACCAGGGAATGGGGGGAGAAAGAATGAGCAGCTGTGTGGTGCACAGGGGTTAAACCATGACAGAAGCAAAAATAGAATGATGGAAAAAATAGAAGATAGAAGATGTTTATTTTAGAAACTTATTCTTTTGCAGCATTTCCCCACTGAATTGTACAAATTAAAAATAAAAAAAACAAACCTCTAAAAGGTGTGTAAATGAGAAAAAATTACTCAATATTAATTAAAATGAATAATCATGCCATTGACAGTTTTTTCTCTAAAGGTTAAATACTTGAACCAAGAACAGTAACGTAAAAGTTCTTGGGCCTCAGAAAGCATCGCTTTCTCAAGGGAGTTCTCTCCCATTTCCCAGACTGACGTAGTCTCTGCCAACATCTACATCAGAGCACTAAGCAATAGAGAAATTTGCTAGGAAGCATCTCAGTGTTTCTGTAACCTGCCAGAAGATAAAAGATAGTCTTGGGTTTGCATTTTGACTTACCTGACTTTTTCCTGTGTTCAAGAAAAAAGGTGACATGATACATGTTGGAGGGGAGAGGACACTTATCAGCCCGGGCCAGATGATCTCTCAGAACTCTCCCAGAAAATAATCAACTTTTTTTCCAAACCTCCCTATCCCACAACGTCGTGAGAAAAAAAAAAAAAACAAAACACTAGAAAGGAGTCATTAAAGTTATTGTTTCTAGTTCAGTTAGTTTGAAGACATTGGTGTCCTGAGGAAAAAAAACCCAGGAAATTTTAAAAGCCCCAACCAACTAAGAAATAGCCCTTAATGGCACCAGACCATTGCTATCCAGCCCCTGTCACTCGCCTGGGAGTTCCCCAGCAGCGCTTGACTCACTTCACAAGGACAGAAGCCACCAGCTGCCCCTTGTCCCAAGAGGTGCTGCCTGGCCACGTAGTGCCCATGACTACTTTCAGGGCTCCCCAGCAGCATTCCCAAAGTGTCCTGCCCAGTGCCTCTGTACCCACTTCTCCCAGGGGCAGATCCTGCTCACCAGGAAGAGCCGCGGCATCGGCTCCCTCACACTCAGCCAGACCCAGAGCACGACCAGCACTAAGGACCGCAGCACTCAGTCTGGCTGATAGAAGCTGGCAGTCAATTCACTCTCGCAGCAGTGGAAGGGATTATAAATTTGTTGAGAAGTCTCTTTGAAACCATTTATGACTACTGTAAATGCCACAGCAAATTTTAAAACTACAAAAACTTTCATCAGCCACAGCCAAAAAGGTTGCATTTTTAGCATTTTGATCTAATTCTCACACAGACTCAGACAACAAACTGAATGCACAGGGTCCATTTCTTCTAATTAATGACTTATAAATTCTGATGTCCCAGACAATTAAAATTCGTCTTTTCTTGTACCTCCCAGAAAAATCATCTCACCTGCTGAGAGGACAGAAAAAGTGAAATATTTCATCAATTTCAGTACTGGTTTCAGAAAAGAAGTAATCTAACAGAAGTTATATAGTTCCAGTTATGTGATTCCTTAAGAATATAAATATTTAAAATTTATTAATTCTCCTTTGAATGAATCTCCTGATTTCAAAAAATAATACCTGAATAACTCAATTTTGAGTATATCATTTTACTGTGTTTTAATTAACCAAACTCTTTACTGACATTTTCTTATTGTTCTCTCTATGTGGACACATCCTTTATAAATTGGTTTACTACAAGTCTACAACACTTCTACAAGGAACAGACCTAAATGAAAGGGGCAACACTGACACCAGCCCATCCCCTTCCCAAGGAAAGTGGGTGTGAATGTGCAGGGCTGGTCCTGGCTTAGCAGTTCACTGAATTTAAAGTGTCAATATTGAACACGGTTTTTGTGAGAAACAAAAGATTTTAAATTGTTTCGGAGTCACAAGCACTTTAGCATTGCTGCTGCCAGCTTTGTAGGTGCTAAAGCAGTCTGGGCTCAGTCTTTGGTACTTGTTACATCATTTGGGAGATTTGGAACTAAGCTCCAGCATTGCATATAGCATAATATTAAATCACACACAATGCACTACAAGCAATCCTCTGCTGGCCCAATCTACTAAAATGATTTATGCACAGAAAGTTTAACTGTACAGCAGGGACACTGCAGCACATTTGCACCTTCACAAAGAACCCTTGTCAAGCAAGTCACCAGCATAAATGCTATTTGGGCAGGTTTAGACCAGAGTGAGATTTAGAGTTTTGAAATAAAACCAGCTTCTTTCATAACGAAAGGACAACCAACATTTTATACAGAAAGGATGCAGTTTCTTATGCACAAACATATAAATACATTTTATGGCAGTCACCTAACAAAAAAAACGAAACCCCGCCAGCATTAAATAACAGACCTGCCATAATGCAACCTGTTGTTACTCCTTGGAGTGATTAAAATATGACTTCACCATGCTGAAGTGTCTCTCCTCCCCCTCACACCAGCAAACCCTTTCTTCTTCTGTATTTGTTATACATTCTCATTTATATTATCTATCTGTCCATCCTTAGATTGCAATCTGCTTAGAACAGGCACTTTTCCTTCTTGACCATTCAATGAGCACTGCAGTTGGTGGTACCGTGGGCAAATATTAAATAAACCTCTCTGAAAAGAGACAACTGTAAGAGGGAATGCTATTGTGTAAAACAACCATTCCCACAGAAGAGAGCTAAGGTACTTAACTGAACTGACTATTCAAAATATTGAAACACTCCTCTTTACATTGTTTGCTTATATGGAAATATACACAGGGCAATTTCAGGGGCCTCATCCTGGCCAATATTTAGAAGCCCAGACTCCGTTTTAAGAGGAATTGTGACTTGTATAACTGTTTTGGGAAGTTAATCAGTTTTAATCAGCCTTTAAAAATAAGTCAACATCAGAAATGGTAGCTGGGTTGCGATTCCTCCTTAAAAAGCTGATTATGGAGTAAGGGAAAGATTTGCAAGCAAAACTGCATTTCATCTTGCAAAGGGAGCAATGCATGAATGAAAAACGGGGGCTACAGGCTGACAGTATCTCTAGAGCACCTGCATTCTACCCTGTTGTAAATTTAAGTAACCTTGCAGCATGAAGTACCTCTGAAATTAGAAGCTATTAGGAAACACTTTCTATAATATTTGTGTTATTACTTGCAAGTTCATCTTTTCTGATTGAGGATTTTCATCTAATTTTATAAAATTTGCCAGAAAAAATATTTTTGAGAAGCTTCTTTTAAGTGGAAAAACAATTCCACAATTAAAAACCTCATGAAATGATTTTAAAAAATTACATGAGTTGTATTCAGGTACAGCTGTGAAAAGGGTATGAACAATTTGCTGCAAAGATCCACTCAAACCCCCTCCAATCCTGTACCCTTTTGCCCTCAGCATCCACCTTCTCCCCTGTTGAAATCAAGAATGCAGAGTGGATATTGAAATTAACTAGTACAGTAAGTGAACTGCAGAATTAGTACCAGTCTAGCAAATTAAACAAGGGAATAACCTAAATTTTTTTCCATTTTCCTTTTTTTATTTCCAACAAATTAGAGGGCTCCAGTAGATTTTATCAAATACTGAGCTCCCCACTCTCTTTCTCAAACTGTATAAATGCCTTGAACTCCCAAAAGAACATCACCATTCCTTAGCCCCATGTAGTTCTCTTTCATTTACCCACTTCCACAGCACCATTTTCAAAGACTTATTTTAGCCAAAGGGAACAAAAGTGGAAATCCTGAAAGGAGATCTGCAGATTTTTCCAGAATTTTTACTCTGCCCCCTCCACCAACTGTCCACAAGACCTCAACTCCCCCACTGGCATATCCTTTATGGATGACTCCTGAGGCACTTAAAGATTAAAACAAAGGATGAGCCTCACAAGTCTTACACTGCAATGCTGGCCACAATAGTTTAGTCACCCTCTCTGAACACAAAAAAGAAGCCCAGCCTCACCTTTGAAGTTGTAAGCCTTAGTCAAATTCCAGAAAACAACAGCCATACATGACTATATATTATATAATTTATTTTGTGAACTGCACAGAGACACACATACACTACGTGATCTGATCGGACACAAGTGCAAAATGTGGGTATCACCTACCAGGTTGAAAGTGTTCTCTTTAAAATGTAGTACTAAACCAAACAAAATTTACAAGTATCCTCATGGAACAATGCTAAACATTTAGAAAAATAAGGAAAATGTCTCTTTAATGGGTAAGCCATTCAAAATTGGGCCCCAAGTGTTGTGCAAGGCAAACTACAATAGAGCGCCTGCAGGCTGCTTCAGAACTGCACAGGCACTGAATGCAAAAAAGAACCACAGTGCTTCCACGGTGGCATCAACTCCAATTTAAGCACAATAATAGGGCAGAGCACAGTATTCTGCACTTGCATCACAAAAAGAAAAGACCAGCAATCTCAAATTTTGTGTACAATCCCTAAAACAGAGGCTAAAAATCCACAACAAAACCCCACGATCCTATTTTATACTAAGTTCCCCTCACTCAAATTAAAAACATCTACTTTACATATGCAACTGATTAATTAATTGCAAATCTTGCTTCCCTATAATATAAATTCTCTTTGCTTTCAAATAATTCATAATTTCCAACCACTCCCATGGCACAATTTAACCTAAATAAATCCATTCAGGTGTGCGCCTCTCATTAGTTATTTTGCAGAGTAGTAAATTCTAGCTATGTATTATGTGGTGAATTTTGTACATAGATATGACAATAGTGGTACAAACGGGCCAGTTTTGGTGATTAATTTCTTCTGGTGAACTGAAACCTTTACCTATAGCCTCCTTCTCCAGGAACAAGACCATAGCTGTGCTACCAACTGTGCCCAAAATGGTACCTTTAGAAGAGGCCATCACTGGTACCTGCTCTGTTTTGATGATGCAGACACACAGAGTATGTCACCCCAGAGTACTCTGCTCCTGTAAAAAAAGGACATTTAGAAAGATGACAAATCCAACCATGTATCAAGCTGATCCTAAAATAGCTTGCTAAGTCATAAAAATGCAAATCTTGCCAAGCTGGCGAGACTAATAAATAATAGAACATCCTTTATCAAGTCTAAGCTGTGCTAGACAGAAGCAAGTAGGATTTGTTTTGTTGGGGTTCTTTGTTTTGGTTTGGTTTTTTGTCTGCAGAAAAGGTCATCTTTGTGAAAGAAGAGGCAGAGATGATTTTAAAGAAGGAAGCAAGGAGACCACTGGAAACAGAAGTCCAGGAAGAAAATTGATGAGATAAAGCCTAATGAAAGCCTCTGATCATTAATCTGCAAAGAACCCAGTACCTTGTTTTTCAACACCTGCTAAGAAAAAGCCATTTCAGTGACGTTATCTGAGTGAAACAGATTAGCCCATGGGATGTTATCTTGATATAGCCATACACGTGTTCATGTGGTTTCTAAAGCTGAAATAAAGGGCATCAGTACTATTTAGTCCAAGGTCCCAGGTTAAATAGGATGTAGATTTCCACTCAGTAGCACCTCTCCAGAGCTCTCTAGATCTTAGATGCATTAGAACATGTCTCTCAAGAAAATTACCGTGTTTAAATCAAGACTTCAAGTGACAGAGAACCTACTGGGGCAAGATGTTCCAATGGTTAACTACAGTATTTTCATTATGGTACATAGGGCAAAACCACTCTGCTCAGGAGACATATCAAAGTCACTAAAAGGCAACAACCTAATCTGCTAGCTCCAACTTACTTTATGAAAGAAATTCAGCCTAAAAAGACAAGGCATATACACTCTTTCTTAAAGCAGGGTGTGGCATGCTATATTCCACAAATGGGCATAACCTCCTCTTATCTCCTTAATTATGGCAAACATGTCCATCTCTGTTTAAAATACATAGCCATTCCTGTGCAACCCAATGTGAAGTTTTAAGTTTGAAAATACTCTGAAGTTCATAATTTCTGACTGATTGAGGCAAGGAAGGAGACACAAGCAAATACTTTTCATTCAAAAATATTGAATAGCACACAAAATAATAATCTAATACCTTAATGCTATGCAAGCCTTTTGGAGCTGAAACACAGCAGCTTTATAGTAACATGAGCTGTTTAGGACAAGAAGAGATTAATATTTTATCCCAACTGAATTTCATGTGGAATTTTGATAAGAATGTAATTTCCCAAGCTGACTAACAAGCCAGGCCTGTGAGGAGGTGTAACACCCCTTCTGTACATGAAGCAGCCTCAAATCTATAGTTATCACACATGTTAAAGAGTTTACTTTCATATATCACCCAAAGTCAGCACTCCAGCTACGCACTGACTCCTAACACTGGTCTTAGCACTGTTTATAAGCAGAGTACTCTTCAATTTTGTTTTGAGCATCATCTAAATTCTTTGCACAGGACAACTTGCCTGAGGGACATCCCAGATAAGTGCTCATCTTCTAAAATCTGGCAAGATTACAGGAGAACAGCATGTAGGATATACTACAGAAAAAAATCCCTTCAACTGGCTGGGTAAAACATCTATTCAGACTTCTCCATCTCTAGGTTATACACATTGTGTATGTATTAACTGAAATATTTATCAAGTCAGCTGCATTGTGTTTATAATATAAATGGGCCTGTACTGAAAACTTGAGACAAAAAGATATTTTATGTAAGATATTTCAATCAGAAAAAAACCCTCTTCAAACAAAAATGAATACTTATACAGAACAACTTAAGTGATTCATTCACATCAATAACATTCAAATAACATTTTTACTTGTTCTGAAGCTTGTTTTTAATGGAAATCCACATTCATCACATGCAAACAGGTTATGTAGAAACACCTATGAAAAATAATTTTTTATTTTATTTCTCTGTAATCATGATTTGTGTGCTCCTTGTCTGGAGAAACAAAAGTTTTAACATTTTGATTATGAAAGAACATTTAACCTAATAGAGTACTGCAACTTCTGAATTCTTTTGAATTTGAATTCTTTGAAAATTCATTGAATTTTTTTCCACTTCAAAACATTTACAGTGATGTAGTGCATATTTTAGGATATTCAGAATGACATAAAAATCACTTCAATAACATGATGCAAAGCACTATACTAGCATCAAATCACTCTAGTGGATCAATATAATTCAAAGAATTTTTAAGAGGAAAACCTCACAAGGATCATGTAACTGCATCTGTCAGATAGCCCACAGCTCTTTGCATCAGTTTCTTGTTATGCTCTTCTCACTATTAAAGCTTCCAGACCATTAATAGCCCCTTGATATTCTCTTGGTGTTACTGCCCTGGGGCCCCCAGAGCTTCCTCGGCTCCCTGAAAACCACCACAACCCCAAACAAAACAGCCTCCAACAGCTCAACACCAGCACAGCTCCAGTGACCAAGGAGCGGCAACTGTAAGAAAAAAAGTGTGACTTTTGAGCACATTTCTCAATGTAGTGAGGGTTTTGGCAGAGCAGGATGAGCAAGTATGAGGGTTTTCTCTAAAGGTAACATCTTAAGTGAGCTGCCCACCATTGTGCAACAAGACAGGCCCCTTCCAGCACAGTGCGGGCAAGCAGATGAGATAGAACGAAATCTGGGATGCCAAGGAAAAAGTCTTATCACATGTGACTCTACCTCTACCCCCTGGGAGATGGAGACTTGCTGTGTGCCTGCAGCAGGAGGAATTTGTAATGCCATGGGAACTGTCAATGCACCAATGCTGGACTGCATCCCAGTGACTAACAACATGCAGAGCATGGATATACAGAGTTTACAGTGCGGTAACAACACTCACACACTTGTACCACTGCTAACAGCTACTATGTTCAGTGGTGGTTTATACTCAAGAAAAAAACTGCAGCAAACAACCCCATGTGAAAACCCCACATACACAACACCATCCAGGAAGAGTAAAGGCAAGGCCAACAGAGACATTATGTGGTGGTTTTCAAGAGTATGTTCTGTTTACCTGTTCAGTGTTGCACAAAGGTCTAAAATTTAACAGGCTGACCTCTTGACTGAGCAAAAAGATTTTCAGAAGAATTCTGACCTCATAAAACAGACCATCTGTGTATCTGGGATTCTCAGGTATGTATGTTTTCATACGGAAAAGCAAAGTCATCTTGTATTCTAAATTCAGCCTAGATTTCCAGTATCCAGATAACACATTCCAGGAAAAGCCAGACACACTCAGTTACATTTTCATCGTGGTGGTCCCAGTATGGGCAGCAAATCCAGCATAGCTACAGCATGCAACATTTCTGTACACAGTCAGCTCATCAGTAGTGACTCCTGCTCGAAGTCCTAAACACATGTCAAAGTTTTCTTCTAAGTTGAGGTAGCTGGGCCATCAGACTGAGAACCTTAGTCAGAAATATGGATGGTAAAGCCAGAATTCAGCTTCAGAGTGAGTCTCAGTTAAAAAGAGAATACCTTTGTGATAGACATATGAAAGCTGAACAGAAACCTGCCTTGTGCATTGGGCATATACATATGCATACACAAATAAAATCTGACAATGACACAACCTGCAATACTTCATATCAATCCTAGACATCATATATTCCTGACTATATCATAAATCATAGTAAGCACCATGACAATAGGCAATTTAGAAAGTTGCTGAACTTCTGCAGAGCATAGAATATCTGTATTAAATAGAAGCTACAGTTTAAAATCTATTTTTAAAAGCATTTTCCATTCTCTTTGGTAAGTTCTTCTCTTTTTCACCAGAAAGCAATTATCAACTCTCCTTCCCCCACTACCCCTGCATAGCCAACAACATAATGAAACAGAAGCTATAGTGCTAATTGATAACTTCTAAATTCTGCATGAAATATAATTTAAAATAAAACTGATTTCATTCTATCTAATTATCAAATTTTTATATAGTTCTTTAACATGTATAAGCTGGTAAACCACCTTCCATATAATACCCTGCACTTACCAATTAAATGAACTGAAAGGAATGCTCAGAAAACCCCAAACCCAAGATCTGGGCAGATAAGACAACTTAATAACTCAGAATTATAAAACATTTAAATTATTATTAGGATTAGTACCCTCTTAGCAAAGAGGTGGCACATCAATTTTGAATTAGATGTCTATATTCAACAAGACACCTAAGTAAATAAAGTGTGTCATTTTAATATGCTTACTTATACCAGCATAATTTTCAAACTTTAAAAAAGCCACAAAATAGATGTCTCTACACGAAAAAAAAATAAAAACAAAATAAAAAATCTCCATGGCTCAGACCCAGCCATCAGATAAATTCAAAGAATCAAAAAAACATGCATTTGAATTGCTCCTTTACAAGTGGCCAGTGAGGCACTTTGTGAAAATTACTGGTTTTCAAATGATATTTAAGTCTCACTTAGAGAGGAAAAACTCTTTCAAAGAATAATAGATTTTTTTTTATTCTATCTTCAATGGTCAGATTTCCATAATATGAACTGCTTGATAGTCACTTTCCCTTTAAATTATTTTTTAACCATACAGGCAGTCACATCTGATTTCTGATTCTCCTTACCTTACTTTTCCTTTCAATTACTTCAGTTCTTAATACGAACAATAAGAGTGCTCATTGCATGTCCTCTGTGGGACTCCTGGAACTTAGATACTCAATAGACAGGTGCATAGATAAGGATTCAAAGTCTTTGTTCCACTGTCCAGACAGAATATGTTTAATCTTTTTTCTACCTTTTCTATGCCATTTAAACTTTAACCTAGTAGTAACTTTTACTGCCTTGATTCACAATTCAAAGGTATAAAGATGAAAAGTCCTTGCCTTGGAACGTAGCTTGAAAACTTCATTCTTAGTCTGTATTTCTTTTGAACTTCTTCTTGTGGTTTTTGTCTTTATTTTTCCAGGGTGCCAACTTTGCAGTATAGGACTTTCCAAACCTAACAGCAGGGCTACTTGGAAGGAAGAAAAGTAGAGCAAATTTGCCCAGAATTAGCTCACCTTAATGGAAAATATTTAAATTACTGACCAGGGTTGATTAGAGCACAGTCGGTCAATTTCCACCCCCCATCTTCTTAAATATGCTACTAGTGACAGACTGCTGTATATAACTGTAAACATACACAGCAGCCCAGCAAGCATGGGACAAAGAGCCAATATAAAAGAAAAACCATACTCTGTACAGCACATAACACATCACATGTAATTGTGCAGGGAAAATAATTTACAGTCATGATCACTGTATAGAAGTAATGTATCTGTGTCCCTAAAAGAAGAAACCTTTTACAACAGCTGAGATAGATGTTAAAAGCATCTCTTTCAGAACAGATAAATATACACATTTCTGGAAAACTCAAATCTCTTCCAGAACCGTGAAAGATGGTGCTGCCAAATGTTACACCAGCTCAGCCACAACTCAGTGACTGTGCTGATCCAGTAATGCTCCAAGCTGCTGAGTGAGGTGCCAGAGGCATGGGCACACTTGCTAACCTGGCACCCCGCTCCAGAGGGACAAGCCACCAACAGAAGGGTGAGACACCAACCAGCTCAGCTTGCTGGAGGTCGCCTGAGAGAGCCCATCTCACTACTTCAAATTTCATGTGGGAGCTATCCTAAAAAATAAAAGGTTTCTCTGATTCTTAAAACGTGCTGCCTTTCACCTCTCTCTTGGATTAGCGGGGGAAAAAAGCAAAGCTGGAAATGGTGTATAATGCCCATTATCTGAACTGCTTTTCAGAGCTAATAGCTGGAAGAACTTTTGTAGCTCCTTTAGACCTTCTAACAGGACTGTCACTCAGCTGTGAAAAGCAGCACTGCCAGCCCATTGCTAAGGGAAAAACACAGCAAGGCCAGGAGGATGCTCTGTGCCTCTCCCAGCACAGCTCCCCAGAGCCCAATTACCATATCCTGCAGCCAGGAGAGGGGAAGAGCAAGCTGTGTGTCTGGGCATGGGGCTTGCTCAGTGACCACGGGAAAACAAAACCAGCTTTACAGAGCTGAAGCCAAGGGGTCTAGGGTTCCTTAGAAAAAGACAGTCTACAGAAATAGTGATCCAGATTACCTGCAGAATTTTCCAAGGCCCTGCAACATTTTCAAAGAGTGAACTGGATCACTTTCATCCATACAACACCAGCAGCATTCATATATTTACTTACTACACAAGGATTTTAATGTGTAAAAGGAAAAATATAGCTGTGCCCATCTAGCATCATTTAATTAATTGCTGTCTTTTCATTTCAGGAAATGACAGCCTATCCCACTTCCTTAAGGAGCTACCATTAAGTCTTAAAAATTATATATTGTGAAAACTAGCCCAATTATTGCTTAGCATTTTATCAAAACTCCTACTTTGCAAAAAACCCTGAAAGTCAGTAAGTTGCTTCAAGAAAACATCGATTGCTTATAGAATGTTAGCACATCATTTGAACTACTTGAGAATTACTAGAGCACTGTTCTTTACTTAAGTTATCTTTGCCAATTAAAGAGAGATCAAATGAATACCCCCTTCAACAAGGTGAAAGCCATCAAAGAGGCAGGATTACAGCATGCAGACTGTCAGGTAGCAATGTGATTACCAACATAAAACCCAAAGCTATAAAAAAGCATTTAAAGTAATTATGTAAAGGATATGCCCTTACTCTCTATCATTTTAAAACCATTTAACTCATTATTTAAATTTACTAACAGATGTAAACTCTTTTCAAACACAAAACTGATGTCCATCGCTGCATTCTCCATGCCTTGGAAGGAATTTGGATTTTAATTTATTGAGCCATACAAACTTCTGAAGTGTTTCATTCACCATTCAGTCTAGATTTATAACCAGGTAATGAAAAAATTAAAGGGCATACATATACTCTACTTACCAACATCTTTAATTAAAAAGCCATTGTTGAACAGCTCCCTTTGCTTAAGCAGGTGGGATATGAGGAAGCATCACAGAGATCTAAGAGTATCTCCGGAGAAGTCAGAAGAAATATTCTTTCTATCTCAAAAATCCTGAAGTCTTCAAAAATCTATTTAAAACAAAAGAGCAATTTAGAGTATTAGTTAACTCTGCCTTCATCAAGAAGAAGTGAGTCAAAAGTTACAAAGAAAAGACACGAAAGATCTAGGACAATAACAGACAATTGAGAAATTGTCAAAAACATGAGAGGGAACAAAAAACGAGGGGTAAAGACTTGACTGTGACCTATAAATTAAACTGCCGTAGCTCTTACAAAAACTTGTCAACCACTTTTTTATTGCTTTCTTTCCATTTGTAACTTTTTCTTTGGATTCTTCACTATTCAAACTAATATACAGTCCATACAGACTATACAAAAATATGAGGTCTGAATCTTTCTCATTTAGAGTTAATTATAAGATTACCTGAGAATCATGGAAGTTTATACCAGAGTATTGAATGAATTCTGGAAAATGTCCACAGAGACATTTTCAATACTCTAGGATATCTATAAAGAAGGCCTGACAAGTTTTAAGTTCTGCTGTCTATTTGATTCATTACTGAAAACTTATAAAGTATGTTAAGGCTACTCTTCCCTGGTTTTCCTGCTTGATTTACAGGTGATACACTTTCAAATTTAAGTCTTTAACAAATACCTCTGTCTCAAATATTACCCAAAGATATGCTTAGATATTTTATGCGCAGATACAAGTCAAAGAAATCCACAAGATTCAGATTTTTGAATCTCTTATTCCCTTTGGTATACTCAGTCTTCATTTTTGTTATGCTCATGCTGGCACCAATTCTTTAATTTTCCAGCTTTCACACTCTGCCTCAGACCCCCTCAAATTCTAATACAAAAGCAAAAGCGAAAGGATCATCTGTGACAAGTCTTACAGGAATTCTTTACTTCATAAAGAAATTATAAAAGGAATAAACCTGTTTTAAACCACATTGGATTTTTTTTTTAAACTTGGTTAGAGGGGATAAAGGAAAAAAAATAAAGAAAAAAACTTCCATTAAGTCCATTTCCATGGCATTTTTGATTCCTTCCCCTCCATTGTCCCAGAAGCAGAGAAAATCTGCATGTTTTCTCCATGTCATGAATCACTCAAGTAACACAGTCTGTTCTAAGGTAATTCTGAACAGTGTAGAAATTTCAAAGCGTATGCAGCTAGTAGTAAATTGAAAGAAGGCAATCCTAAAGTATAAATATTCATTTTTATTTAGAGACAAATTTGTCTATTTATATGTTTTTTAGTAAATGTGCTTTTATTTGGTAGTCTTGAGACAGTCAGGAATCATTGTGTTACAATCTAAGAGTACATATTTTATCTAACAAGAAGTTAAACACCTTTCAGTGCAAGTGTTCAACACATTGAAAAAAATGCTTCCTTCACCCTTCTTATGAAAGGAAGGTAAAATCCTAACATATTTCCCCCCATATTTATCAAATCCCTAATTATATCTCAGGCACAAGCATGGTGCCTTGAAAACAGAGCAAGCCTAAAGTGGTAGTCAATAGATTGATTATTTAGTAAAGCAGGATACAGATATAGGCACCCTACAGTTGACAAAAGTGTCACCAGTGATATTGATTCTCTAGACTGCTTCCAACAGGTTCTTGATCATTCTGGCTTCACCTACAACTTTCCATGGTTTTTGTTGCTATAGACAATAAACTCACAAAACATCCCAGTTGTATCAAGAAAAACAGCCCATGTCCTGTACTCTTAATTCACAGATAGATATTTAGCCCTTTAGAACCTATCCTCAGAGGTATAACAGAAGCACAGCCGCCCTGTAAATTTACAACTGTGTTTTCTTTGCATCATGTTAACACACAGGGAAAAAGTGTTGCTCAGGGCTTAAGGTGTTGAACAGCAATGCATACAAAAGAAAAAGAGACAGAGACTGGCTTCCCACTTAACGTAACACTGAGACAGCCAGACAGTGACCAACTTAGTTTCTAAATCACTTTCTCCAGAAACACCTTCACTAAACCTAGAGGATATAAAAGAAATGAAAACCGTATCCTAAACTCCAGCTGATTTGCAATCCCTACCACAGAGAAGAATGCTGTAAGTAGTTATGACAGCTCTTCAAGGACAATCATCAACATTTACCAGTGTGCTGAAATATGTTAAAAAAAAGAGATGCCATTACAGAGGATCATGAAGTCATCTACAAGAGACTGCAAATATAGTACTGTTAACCTGGTTAAATTGAGCAAGAATTGTACATTGAGACATTTCAATCTCCACAGGAGGAATTACTGACATGTAAAATTGTAGCAGTGGAAACGGTACCTTCTGGTGTCCTCTTTTCTTTGGTGATGTATATAACAAAACCAGTTAAACTTCAGCAGGCTTTAAAATATTAGCTTGGCATAATATACCAAAATCTGTGAAATGCAAACTGTGGGAAGGTAAAAAAAAAGGACACATATACCATCTTTATGTCTCCCCCAAGCATCTACTGCTGCACAATAACTCCTGGAACAGGCAAGACCTTTGGGCTGAACTTGTAACTCATATGTATGTTCTTACATCCTTAATGAATACTGAAAGGTGAAAGTACTGTTGCCATTAGCTGTGGCCACTCATCCTATCCTTGATGTAACAACACAAGAGTAACCAACAGACTCAGGCTCTCGTCCCTCTGTTGGAGCAATGTGAGTTTGTGATCCCAACCACACATCCTCACTTCTGACAGCGGGGCAGAAATTCCCTTACCAAAAACATTGATCAGCAGGGCTCCTTGGGGGCAAGGAGGTTTTTAATCAAGTAGTTTCAGCTGTGTTTTCCTGACTCAGGAAGGCTGCAGCTGTGGGAGGAACTCTGCTCCATGCTATGGTTGGGTGTACCCCAAGTAACAGCTCCTGCAAATGTATTGAGCAGCAGAAGGAAAGGAAAAAGTCAAATGCAAAGGACAGACATCCTTGACTTGGGCAGCTTCTGATGGGTGGCATTCAAATAAAGCATATGGAAAATTGTAGAACAGTTGTGCAGAGGTTATAAAATTATGTCTGAAATTAAATTTCTCCACTACTACAAAATGATAGTCCCAAAGAACCCTATTGATTGCCTTTTCTGAACCTAATGGTAGACGGCAGCAACTTTTATTCTCTTGGTTAACGTGATCAATGTGTTTAATGCTTCTTAAAGTTTATGAATTGTAGCTGCTCTTGGAGCAATGCCAGACTGGTCAGTGTGGGTGAGATGAAAGGGCTGGAAAGAATTTGCTAAGATTTTCACTTGTATTTCATAGACTAGTTAAAATAATTATAGAATTTGCTAAGATTTTCGCTTGTATTTCATAGACTAGTTAAAATAATTATATAGCTCAGCAAGGCTTTAGGATTAAATATTTGATACATCTGAAACAAGAGAAAAATAAATAGCACTTGCACCTAGTTCTGGACCTCTCCTAAAAGGCTTCTAAATGGCACTCAGACTGAACTGTGCTATCTCTATTTCTAATTTATTTTTTCAGGAAGCACCAGTGAGCATCTGTTTTCAGGATTTCGATATCCTGTCAAAGTGAACTACTCTGTGTCAGTGTCTTCTGAATACCTTGAATGACATTGGAGGTTCAGAAAGTATGTAATGGGGACTGCTCTATAACATTATAGAATCTGTGCTGAAACAAAATTTCCCTTTGTACATTGAGCCCAACAGAGATTATTCTATGTCTTCTTCTAAGGTTGAAGCTGACTGAAGCTCACTGCCACCCAGACCCAAGCAGACTCGACTGGGTGTTGCACTAGGTTCATTTTAAGAATAAGTAAATAAAAGCAAATCAAAAAGCCCTCTTCATGTCCTGTATTTTCTCTATCTGAAACCCATTAATTTAATCCTTATTAAAAAGAAGGAAAAGGAAAAGTAACAGGAATTCAACAGGAATTCCTCGAAGCATCACCTCCTTTACCACACACATTAATTTGTCTTAATGCTGCATAGAGAAAGCATTTGTACCATACCTCTGGTTGTACTGGTGACTATTTCCAGGTTCAATTTAAAATGTAACCATGAGAATATAAAGTGTTTTAACTTGGAGGTCCAGCACCTCTCTCTGGCTAGGAAGTCAATATTTGAGCACATGTTAGCACCTGGCAGCAGAAAGCCCAGTGCTGGCCATGTCAGCCAGAGCCTGAAACAAAATCTGAAAAGAACTTCAGCAGAAAACCCGATGGCAATAGCCCATTATGTTCCTCAGGTGAGGAATGCAAAGTAAGGGCTTCCTGTTTTGGGGAGAATTATTTGAGTATGAAGCTACAATATTGGTGCAAATCGGATTTCTGAAGAATAAAGAACACATGCAGAGTGCCCAGGAAGATGTGGAAAGCTCTTGCACACATAAACCAAAGAACAAAAGATTGGTCTTGACTGTACTACCTACACCACTTTGAACACTACAGAGCAGTTCGAACAGAAACCTGGTACCTGACATTTCCTGGAACTATCCCCAGGAAGAACTTCTGATTTCTAGAAAACAAACATAAGCAGTGGTCAGCAGCACTTGTTAGTGTAGCTCCCAAATGTTAATAAACTTACACTCTTCTGTAAAAAGAAAGATGTCAAATTTTCAATTTTGGCTAGTATTAAACAAAACTATTTAATAGCAACAATCAGCCTGCTGCTTCACTAGTTAAGGAAAAATAGAAATAATTCTGCATTTCTAGGCATGCTTACTAGTAGGCAAATCCCACAGCTTTTTAACCACCACTTAAGCAAGCCATTTTCAATCTCTGTAAAACCTTTCCTGTCTACTTCGCATGCCAATTAGGCACCAAATATCAAGGTCATTTACTTTATAGCTGAAGCTCAGCTGCTTCTGTCATGGATGAAGGACATCCTGTATATGGGCTCACACAGCTGCATTATTCCATTCTGTGAAAGCATAAAGTGACTGAAGCCACCTTAGCCCAGCAGCCTCTCTTGCCATTTCTGCCACACAAGAGCCTTACTGTGCAAAGAGCTGCAAGAGTTCCAACAGCCAGTGCCCTCAGTTATAGCCTAAAGGAGGTTCAAAGAGCACAAGGAAAAGTAACACCTTAGGAATCAAAACCATGACATCTCAAATCTGGTACCACATCTATCCCCCCCAAAACTCATGTGCCCTCTCACTGCTTAGTTCAAGATAGTAAAGTCAAGTTAAATGTTAGGTTTTTCCCTAAAAGATAAATAAAAAATACATTTAAAAAAAAAGTCTAAGGGTCTTCTCAGAAAATCAGTTTTCATTTTAGAAGGCTTTATGTAGAGAGGATGACATTATTTGGGTTTGGTTTTATTTGTTTGTTTTTTAAATCCAGACTTTTTTCTTTACCCACTTGTCACATGGCCATGATCTGAAATGTTCAAGACAGAAATACTTTGCAAATTTCTTCTTATTAATTAGCAAGAAAATGCTGCAAAGAAAGTTCTACCTTGAAACACTTAATTCTTTAAAACTAAGAAAAAAGCATATGGACAGACAGCAGTGAGAACAAAGCTGATCTTAAAGAATATTCTAAAACTTCTAGAGTCCTGAAAACATAAAACAATCAGAGATCATAGAATACCAGAAGTACAGATAAAAAACACAGTGTAAAGTCTTAAGCAAAGAGGACGAAGAAAGGTAAAAGATCAAAAACTCAGTCAAGCTCAAAGCAGACACCCAATATAAAGACTAAAAATTTTAGAGTTTATGTAAGAGTTAGTAAATGTTCTTCTGAAGAAATGTTTTGTAACTTTAAGGAAGGTTTGTTCATTTAGTAGAAGCCTTTTATATGTTACTCCATTATTAAGGATTATCTAAGGAATTACAGCAAAAGCACTCTTCCTCTAGGTTGAAAAGTTCATCTCCCATAGCATGTCCTTTAAAATTAATACAACGTCAAGTCCTTTTTTGAAAGCTGAAAAAGATAAGACGGAAAATAATACTGTATAGCCTCTATTGCAGGGTGCATAAAAAAATAAACTGGACATGTTTATATCTACTTTCTGCCTAGCCAACTTAAGGGACACTGTAGGACCTTAACTAACTCAGCTTTGAAATTTTATTGAAAAAACACTCATAATAGTTTAAGAAACTAAGAAAACGGCACAATAAAAATGAGTTTCATACAACAAAAACAACTTGTGTTTAACTTCAAATGCTCTCCCTTGATCTTTGCACTAAAAACACCACATTTCAGTTTAGGTGCTAATGTTGTATTGTCTATCACTTCAGTCAGTGAGCTGCAGAATGCAAATAGATAACCTTAAATGTGAAACAGCTCTGAGTTATATGTCCAGCTACTTGGGATGTGATAAAGAGCAAAGCTAAACTTTGAGTGTACTGTGCAGAGGTGTCTGCACTCAGCATAAAAGACAGCAACCTGAACTCTAATTTTCACTAGCAGCCATTCACTGCGGTTGATAAGGATGACTAAGGTAACTAGGAATGAACAAGACCAATGGAAATGGTGCTTAGGCTGTTTCATATCCACATTCCCCTACCCAAGCAAGGAAAGCATGCTAACTGCTATATTACTTCATAAAATATCTCAAGGAGTCTCTTTGGTTGCCACCATGCTACAGTGCAGCATGACTCCTCAAACTTTCCTTAGATGATGAGTAATTTCAACCATGAAGCTCAGCTCAGACACATGCAAACCACCGTCCTCTGAAGCAGCAGCAATGAAATACAAACCTTCCCATGCACAGCCAAGCCACCATTGCACTACACCACTGAAGTTCAGACATTGACCAAGGTAGTCAGAGCTTTGCTACTCAGCTCCCAAAGGCTGAAGCACCACTGCTGCTGGGGACCCAGCAGAGGTTCCCAGTTCTGCTGCCTTGCTTTAAACACAGCACCACAAACATGGCACAGAAACTTGAATTCAACCATCCATTTCTGTATTTATTTATAGAGCCTTTGGCAGAATAATAAGCATGAACATCCAAAGCAGCAAGCCCACAAAATTCTTCAGCAAATGTTAGAATTATCAGTACAATGAAGAGATCAAGATCAGGTGGCACTGCACACCTCTAATGGGCTGTAACACACATTTCAGCAGTGACCTACACATCACTCCCACCTCCATATTATTTAGAAGTCATTTAATGAGGAACCTACACCTACACTAGATCACACAATGGTTATAATGCTTAGGGAAGTGCAATGTTAAATTTAAGTATTTTGCAATTAAGGTGCCTGCTAAATCTCGTTAATTCCAATAATGTCTCAAAACATCTTTCCTGCCATTCTCAAAGGAGGACTGACACATTTCCCATCAGCCGGAAAATTAAAAAATCTCAAAGCTAAAGCAAGACAATGCACCAAAAAGTCAGGGTCATGGAGATAGAAGTGCAGAAGACTGCCTTAAAGCTGTTCGTACCTAAGGCTTGTTCATACCCAAAACTACAGCAAATGATTGTTAAAAGATTGAGAAAGATAGGTTAACTCTCCCATTTAAGTTCTTGTTGAAAGAATGCAACAGAAAGAAGCCAAATGCCCCAAATCATAGTCTGTGATCTCCTGAATGGTAAACTTAATAACACAAGCACTGTTTGAGGGCAACATCCTATGCCCCAAACCATGCAGATTTTGGTAACAGTAACCTTGATGAACTACAGGTAGTTTTTCTGAGAGCTGTTAAACACAAAAAGAAGCATTGCTTGCCTCCAAGTTGCATAGTGGTTTCTAAATTATTTCCTTGGGATAACCACACACACACACACGCCTCCCAAAACAAAACAAAACAAAATAATAAACCAAACACCATCCAGAACACACTCAAAACTCTAAAAAGACAGTTGAGCTCCAACAAGGATTACAAAATTCCAGATCAACCAGTAATGTACATGTAGGACAAGGTCCTGCTGTCAGATTTACAAACAAGGGGAAGAGCAGGAGAGTACCAGCTGCTAGAAGGGTACTTCACAAAGCTCAGATGCCTCTTCGTTGCAGAGCCCCTCCAAAAAAGGTATCCAGCATGGTTCAGAAATCAATTTATAGAAATACTCGAGCCTGTACTGTTACACGACTGTGTGAAATGGAAAAGGAGCAAGGCTATGGCTATGCCTATATCCTATGTGTTTAGCCTGGGGAAGCAGGGGCTTATTTGTTTGGGGGGTTTCATGAATGTTTGAATACTTGCTAAAGCAAAAGTTACTGCTGAAAATACCTTGTTTGAAAACACAGTAGCAGCTGTGTGTTCTACATTACAGTGAAAGCTGATGATATTTTCAACGCAAACCATAATCCCTGCAAGTAACAGAGCTCTCTAAATTAAAAAGCTTCAGCACTTGTCTCACACAGAACCATGTGTACGACTGGTGACTGTGGCTGCTATGGTGAGCACGTGCACACACACACACACACCGGGATGGTGGGGGAAAAAGAGCTAATAATTGGGTCCTACTGATTCAGTGTATGAACTTTTCCAACCTTGAGCAAGATCTCCACAGGAGATACTCACCACAGAGCCAGATCTGTGGACTTCTGCACCATAAAAGTAGTGGTTCTTTGCTGCTTAACAGAACTCAGGGAGATTAAAATAAAATGCTTCCTCTCTACATGGTCCTTTTAACAAATCAAGGATTTTGCATGTGACAATAGACAGTTAAACCATTTATTTCCTCTTTTAATTTCTTTTGGTAAATTAATATAATTATTTTAATATTAAAAAACTGTTCTGCTTGTGAAAGCAATGCGTATACCTGCTGTAGACAGCAACTTTTGAGAAATTAACACACGCAATTAGTGAACAAGCTATCAGTTGAATATACTCTCCCCTTACAAAAGAACACCAAGGAGGTCGCCTTATTTTCTGTTCATACTCCCTTGCCTGCGCAGCATGTGACGGCCTTCTTTTCACAACAGGGTCAAGAAATCTCCCCTTGAAGAATTTAGTAACCAATACAGTGTGCCAGATTTCATAAGAGAATTTACATGGTGTGTAAAGCAGCAGAAGATGCACCGCAACCCGACCCTTCTTCGAGCAAGGACATCCACTGGAAACATTGATGTTCTGGGAGAAGGAACACAAGGCACAGCCGGCCTGACCAGAGGGATTCAAAGATTTTTCCTTCCTCAGCATGAGCATGTAGTTCCAGAAGTGCTGAACAGCTCTGCTGGTCAGGAAGGTAGGCTGATTATTATGATTTGATAAAGCAACCTTCTTGTTTCCCCAAACTCATCTGTTTGGGGGTTTTTACCCTTTAAAGCAAATATTATTACAAAAACGCAATAGCCAAGCCTGTAACTTAAAGTTACCATTCAAAGAGCCTGCATTCTGCAACACACAACTGCTAAACTTCAAAGATTTTACTGGAAATAATCTACATCCTACAGCTTTTTCCAAGAGCAGGGGGTTTACTGTACAAGTGGAGAGGATGTGACTACTTCCTGGTAACATAATGAAATCTTTCTGTCAGGGAGCTCAAGCGTTAAAAAACGTTATGAAAAACTTGAGAAGGAATAAATGACATTCACAGAAACACACTTCACTTTAGCATACTTCAGCTTGTTGCTTTGTATGAAAGGATGAAGGCAGTTCTGAAGGCAATGTAACCAACAAAAACAAAACATAGTGTCTACTGGTACAATCTTTATCTTTACAGAAAAATTAGAAACTAAGTTTCTGGACTTGTACTGTTACCTGACATGGCTGGAACTGGAAGAAGGCAAAGAAATTTGCAGTCACAAAACACCCTTGGGTCACAACTGTCAATGGAGCCTACATCCCCTTTCACCTTGATAGAGTCAACATCACAAGTTAAAAAAAAAAAAAAATTAAAAAATCAAAAGTGTTATAATTATTCCAATCTCCTCCATCCAAGATAGAACTTCTGCCTAGTTTAAAATACGAAATACTATTTTTATTTTTTTACAGTTCACTTGATTTCAGGCAACACAATTTCTGTGTATTTTGAAAGAAAACTTGATAATGCAAATATTGGCTGCTTTTCTGTTATGAAAAATTATTAATTGCTCAGTCTTACTATACAGGAGTTTATACTATGCCCATCCTTGTCAATCTTAACCAATCCTAACCATCCGAATGCAGGTGGCATTATCAAAAGAGTGAAACATTTACTCAAATATATTTTTTGACAAATAAAAAGAAAAAGCTCTCCTACTTTTATGACAGTAGACCAAATACATCACCTACATTTATATTTATTTTGTGTGTATTACTTAAAAACGCAGCTGTTAACAAGGAGAAAGATATTTGTATTTATCTTTTAAAAGTTCACATTAAAAACAGAGAGAAGTTTATGGAAGTGAAGAATTACATGGAACCCATATCAGCAGCAGAGTTTACCATCCACTAAATAAGGCTGAATTTAATTCAGGCACTGTGATAATAAAACAATCTACCTGCTCAGCTACCATAAGAATGATACTAATGGAATTACCTAGACAATCTGGACACATAAAATGTATTTTAGAGGCTGTTTCACAGGGAGGTCACCCAGTACTAAAGCCTGATGAACTAATTTTGCTAAGAGATTTCAGCACTCTAGTTTACAGAGGATTGTGTCACATGAGGAAAATCTCCTGGGAAACCTGGCCCTAGGAAAGAGAATGTCAGCAAGTGAAGATTGCTAAAGCTGTGCAACTGGAAGCTCAAGGCGCCATGCTGACAACATAAACAGTTAGTGAAGCATACATAGTACAAACCATATTAAAAGACCTAAAAATTGCATCATGATGGCCAGTAGATAGTTTTACTGTTAACTCTCAAATCACAAAGGCAGGCTAACATGCTACCCCAGCCTTCCTCAGTAGCCATAGACATCCAGATGGCACTGGCATTACACACTACAAATGGGATGGTCTGAAGGTTTTTCAGAATGGCTCCAGGAAGTCAATATGCAAAACAAAAAAGGAAGAAAGCAAGCAAGATAACACAAAAATCCCACCAGTTTGCTTTAGTTGTTGGAGGACATTTTTAAAAGTCACAGGGAAAAAAAATTAGAAAAGCTGTAGGAAATAACTTTAAAAAAAAAAGTCTGACAGAATCAGGGGACGCCTGTAACTAATGAGAAAATGCAGGCAAGCTAGAGAGGAAGATCAGGTCAGAAATGCCAGATATGATGGAAGAACTGTATGATGTGACAGTGGAGGCCCTGGAGACAACAGACAAAGACAGAAAAAGGAGAGAAATAGACAGTGCTCAAGAGATGGTGCCGAGAGAGAGAAAAGAGCAGGTTTTCTAGCAGAGAGAGGGAGGGGGAAAAAATCTGAGGACTCAGGGAGAGCCAGCATATAAGAATCCAAAACTGTTTGCCAAGCCTATTTACACTGATTTAGTCATGCAGGGTTGACAGATCTCAAACTAGGAGCATAGTGGGGAAGGAACAGTGAAGATAAGAATGGACAAGAAGGTAGATTGGAAATTGCTTAAGATTTTTAAAAGAGCTTTTGCTAAAGCAGTTTAAAAGAAGGGTGGCCACCATATGCAGCAGAGATCTTGTGAAGGATGAAAGGAAGAAAGAGCGAAGCTACGGATCATGCTGATGCCAAAGAGACAATGAACATGGAGAAAGCAGCCTTGGAAAAACTAGAGAAAACACTGAATCCAAAAGAGAGGGATAAGAAAGGCCACCCAAGAACATAAGGAATCAAAGTATTAAAGAACAGCAGATTAGAGGACAGAAAAGAGACTGTAGATCAGCAGTCAGATGCAGAGAAGTCTCATTTTATAATCTGTGTAGCCTGAAGGGCAAACAGGCAATACAGAGCCAGAAAAAAAAAGTATAATTATAATACTGTACAAGAAGGAATGAATCAAAGTATCATTAAGAATGTCCATGAAACAGTCCTGCTATAAGTTCCAATGGAAATTAATTTAAAAGTTATTTTAAAAATGAGTCAGGGCTATCATAAGGAAAAGTAAAGCAATATTTAGTTCACTCTTCACACATAAATTTATTTTTAATGGGGAAGCATCACACTTTCAGCTTGTCTTCTGGGCTTCAAACACTCTTGATTTTCTTCACAGACAGTACAGCATGTCAGCAGAAGTCATACAGCCACTCATAATTTAAAGAGCACTAAAACTTACACCAGAATAACAGATACACTACAGTTCATTATATTTCACTACACTTTTCAGCACCAAAGAAACCCAGTTGCTTAATCAACATTGGGAAAAAAAATAAAAACAAACCAACCAAATTTCCTCCCCTAAATCCACAAAACAGAAAAAAATCTAACCCCAAAACTTCCCATGTTCAGCTCTTACTGTGGAGATCCCAGCTTTGGAGAGAAAGAAGGGTTGTTCAGCATAGGGTCAGGAAGTCCCACAATTAAACAGGGAAAAGGACATACTTCTGCTTCAGAGAAGTTAGCATTTGCAGCAAAGCCTATGAAATGAAAGAATTTCTCACTAACCAAAATGAATCACAAAAATTAAACAGAACTATGTTAAAGTATGAAAATAACCAGGACCACTTTAAAATACCAAAAGGTTAAGGGAACAGCTGTGATATGAAGACCATTAGATGAGTCTTGATTATTTGAAGAAGAGAGGATTAGGAATCTAAGGAGTACACACAGATGGTTATATTGTGAAACGTTACCTCCTCATAATAACAAAAGCATTGTTAGTATTTCCCTACAAGAAGGGGGAAAAAATCAAAAGACTCAAGACAGAGGAAGGCCCACTTTTGAGCAACAAGTGTTTACAGGATTTAAGCAGTAACCACAAAGAAGTACTTTTGATGGAACTCAAAAAAGGTCCTCAGTGGAGCAATTCCCCCACCCTTGCTGTTACAGGGAGCATCCCAAACTCTCCATTATCAGAAAGAAATCCTTAGTGTGAGCAAGGTCTCTGTATCAGGCCTCTCCTGAGTCATGATGCTTATGCCCCCAAATAATGTGAAATACTGATTCAGTTGTAATTTAAAAATAAGTAACTTAAATGACAAACATATGAGCATACATAAAAGGATTTAAAAAACAGATCCTGGTAACAGCTACAGATCTGTGCTGCTGAAGTTCATAGCTGTAACACTGTGTGAGAGACAATGGATCTTATGAAGGCACCAGGGAAAAGCAGCTGAAGGTCTGGATTCTGGCATGCATACAAGCTGAGTGAAGGAACACAGCTCCACTTCCTCACCCAGTCCTGCACTGGTGAAGATTTCACCCTGATAGGACCAGGAGAGTTTTATAACAGCTGTTTAGCAACAGGTGTAGTGCATTAGTGCATCTTAAAAACAAACGCATCACCCGTTGGACTGCTGGTTTTGTAAATAATTTATCAAATTGCTTGTTTTTCTTTTTATATGCAGTAACACAGAAACCAAAAGCTAATTCCACCTCAAACTTGTTTCTATAAAACTAGCTTCCACAAAGTCCCTAATGCAGACACCAAGAGTTGTGTGTGTACCACTAAATGTGGATGAGTTCATATTGACCCATCTCATACGTTCAGTTGCCTCTAGAGTGATAAAAGACTTCCTACCATAATCAACCCAGTGTAACTGCAGGCAACCACCAAAGGGATGGCTCTATTCACACATTTTCCTCGCACAAGCAGCAGCAGATTTCCAGCCCCTCCCTCACATGGGAAGTGGACACCATGTAGTCATCATATGACTGAGTTCATTTCCCCTTCATGACAGAAGACTCTACTTCGGTTTCATTCTGAGGAGGACAGCTTTACATCAGACCAGCTTGCTGAACCAATCTTTCTCCTTCCTTCTGGCACACCATCACTAGAGTTTATGCAAAGGGAGAGGCAAGGCAAGCAAGCAGAGTGGTAGCAGAAAGAAGCAGTGCATCCCCTTTTACCAGGAATCAGCTGTTACTCCAAGAAAGGTGAAATGAGAAATTACTCTGAAATACAGGTGCAAATCTCTGTCCTAACGTACCTGTCTGTAATATCAGGATCTGCACAATGAGTCACAGCTAAATGCAGTATTAACACTCTTTACTTGCAGTCTCCCACTGAAACGTCTCTCCTAGCTCCTTTTCTTGAGTAACAAATCAGTTTCCAAATGCTGGCTTCACTTTACAGTGCGTAGTTAATAGCAGCATCAAATAAAAGCTATCAATGACATGAAAACACCTGCAAAACAAATTCAAAAAGAGAGCTTTCAGTTTGTATTTATTTGTCTACCTCTATCCAATTTCTACTCTGAAGCAAACACACTTATGTGTGCTGCGTGAATAACCTGGCACTGTGTCCTGGCTATTGAGATTTACTTTTATTCCCTAGTTGAAAAAGAACAAACAATTATTTACAATTGTGAAGAATTTCTATCCTATCTTATGAACAGCATGTACAACATAGACCAAGTATTCCTATCACTGTTGTAACAGTGAAGTGAGAAAACTCATCTTTTCCCTATAATATGGAAGTAGGAGCCCTGTAGGAGCACGTTGAGTGCTATGAAGGCCTTTCCAGAGATGAGCAGAATTACCTGCGCAGAATGACCTGTCCAGAATTACCTCAGAGATGCAGTGAAAGACCAATGACAAAATACAAGCAATCCACAAACCAGAATCCAAACCTCTGCAAAGAGCAGGACCAGCATGCAAGAGACACAGCTGGACATAACAATAAGATCTAGCTGTTCCTCATAGAACAAGAATATATATGTGCACTGGAAATTCATGCTACAAGCTTGTGCACATCCTCAGTCAGTGTTGCCATTCTCACATAGAAACATATTTGGGTTGAAAAAATGCAGCCTCTTTTGAAGGTCTGCTTTGTGTCACTGCAAACATCTGCTGCATATTACTCCCTGTAGGAATAAGCCTCCTACAGGAACCTAAAATCACTGGATAAGCCAGAATAGCTCCAGTACAAAACACATGCAGAAGAAAACCCCCTTGCCTCCTTAACACTTGGGGGCAGTGAGGTTCACAAGGAACCACCCTGGGGCTCAGGGACAGCCTCAGCCTGACTATATACATACACATATACTTAGGCACACTAGGACCTGCTTTTAATACCTAACTGCCAAAGTCCCAAAAAATGTGGCTAATTGTTCCACATAGGGAAGATTGTTCCTCCCCTGACTATGAAAGCTTCTACAAACTCTACCTCAAAAGATCACATCTTGGCCATATCAAGAGGTCTCCACACCAGGTTTGTTTTCCTTAATCAGTCTTTATAACATAAATCTTTTCTTCTGTCTGAAACACACCTCTGATTCTCATTCTGACAGACCCCTGTTTTTTTCTCTGATGCCCTTCAGCTTTCTTCTCTCTGTACACATCAGCAGCACTCAAGTTTTTCTGTATTTTCTCCTTCATCCTGTTATTAAGGCTACCTAACCCTTCACAACACCTATACAGCAGGTTTATTTTATTGATTCCTCACCTCAACTCTCCCTATCTACCTCTGTATCTCTGATGCTTTCTGACTCTCTTTTCTGGATATACCACCATTGCTTTCACCTCACTAACCTAAAAATCAGACTACTTATTCTCCATCCATAAGCTTCCCTTTTTTTGCTGTGCTTCCTTTACTGCTCTCCCTAACAATGCAGACTGTCTGCCCTGCTCACCTTCTTGATTTCATTCAGCATTTACAATTTTGGAAAATATGCTTGGAACTGTCCTGTTTAAACTATAGGAACATAGACAACTTTTAAAGATCATTTCTGAAACCAGGTTCAGAAATCTCACTCCCCATCCACCCCACCTCTGGCCCTACCAAGCTATCCCTTATTGCTCTCTTTCCAACCTTTTCCACTCCTGGCTTATGCCTCTGCTCTCTTAAGCCAAGCACCCCCACCACCATCTTTCAAACCCCTCCTCTGCATTTGTACTGTCCTGAATTCTCAGAGAATCATCTTTCTCTTTCACACAGGTGACATTTACAGCATCTGTTCTAATATTGAAATATTTGATGCCAGAACTTCATCTTGTAATGTGCTTTTCTACGTAACTGTTCAAAGGTGAAAATAGAAGCTGCACATTTTTTTAATGCTAAAACTATTTATCGGTCCTTGATATATGGAGCAACTACAACATACAGGTGAGGTGAGTGTGGTCTGCTCAGGCAAAACTCCAGACAAAGCTATCCTGATCCCAACCTGGAATTCCCAACCCAATGGCCTGCCATGTCCAACATCCCCTAGCACCCAGGGAGAAGGATGTGGCTCCTGGCATTAATTCCCTTATTCACACCCAGGTAAATCAATATAAACTTTAAGTACCTTACATTTAACCCTCATCCTTGGGGCCATCCAGTACTGTGTCCATCTTACACATAATTTTTTATTCACAAGCCTTAAATACCCTTGGCCTTGGACTAACTTTTTTTCAGTGTTACAGGCTGAAAGCTCCTACTTTATTTCAGTGGCATAGTCCTCTGCTGTCACCACAGGAAAATGATACATTTCAAATGATACATTTGAAAACTGATCATTAATAGCACCTGACGCAAACAGCTCTTTTCATCTCCTGCAAATATTAATTAGTGTATTTGGGGATGCCGAAGAAATGTGGGATTCCTAAGACTGTATTTTCACCTTTTCCCAAAGCTTTAGGCTTCAAGAGTGAGGGCACAGTGAACCTTCATGTTCTCCATTGTGCAGGCTGCACTGCCTGCCCTGCCTTGTTATGGTAAGGCTCCTTCAGTTCCTATGGATGTGTGTAATTCTGTTCTCCATTAGTTCACCAACTGCCATACCTTCCAGTGTAATCAGCATCACTCCAGCCTCCACTTTCTTTCTTGGATTTCTCAGTCCCATTAGTCTGAAAACAGATGAGAAAGAGAGTTAATACTGACACTGGGAGCATCATATTAAAGATGTCTGTGGTCTCCATTTGCTTATTGAAACAAGTGACAGCTTGCTTAGACCTTGCTGGTCATCTTCTCAGATCATCTTTTAATGATCCAGTGCCAAATCCATTTTACTTGACAATTTTATTTGCCCTGAGATGCTGATCAGCCAGCAGGCAAACCAGACCAGCAGTATTACCCCTGGTGTGCTGTGGGAGCACAGGCATAAGTAATTTTATAGAAGCCTGCGCAGATGTGGCAGTGGTGGCCCAGCCCCAGTACTTGTCGCTGTTCCCTGTGTGGAATAAATTTCTGATAAAAGAATAAAATATATAGACATTAAAAAATTGTCTTAGTTTGACCTGTTTTGGGTAAAATCATTGAGACCTTGAGCTGGGGTCCCAGCAGTCTGCACACCAGCCCTCTGAGCTGAGGGGGATCTGTAAGAAGCAGGTTGTTCCCCATTCTCCTTCTAGGCCATTAACTATTCCTTTGATTAGTTTGCTTTCATCCCTTGGGGCCCTTCCCTGTACATAATGTGCCATACGTTGTATTACTCTTAGCTCAGTTTTCAGAACACTGCAGAGCACATTTTTCACTCTGGGCTGGTCCAATATGAACTCATTTACGTCTCTTTTTCTTCCCTGATCATTTAAAATAAAATATCACAAGTAGCCTAATATTTTTTGGCATCATCCAAATCTTCAAAAGCTGTGGAAAATCCTAATATCATGGAGATGGGTGAGAATTACACCCCAAGCACCCACGGAAATCAAATGTATGATTACATCCTTTCAGTTCTGGGCTCCAAATTAGCCTGTCAGGTTTGCATGTAGTGCTTCTGCTGACTTCAGTGGGAATTGCACATATGAAACTAACAGAATAATCAGGCCCTGAAAATTTGAGCTTGTGTCCCCAAGCATAGCTACTACATTTTTAACTGATTCAGTGTGAGCTGCATCTGTGACCTCAGAGCAACAGCAACAGCTGGGAGTATGTGCTGGCACCCAGAAAGCTAGTGCTGCCTTTCCACATGGGATATACTACACTCTCCAACCTGCCCTGCTTGTATTTAAAGCACAAACTTAGCTATAATATAAAGGAAGTCTTCCTGTTACCATGACATTGAGGAAGAAAATAAACGTTACACTCCCTAGAAAATTAAAAAGAAGGTATCAGAGCATTTTAGCAAGTCTAATGGCAGAAGATGGAGCCATCACAGCACAGTATAGAAGACAAATGAAAATGTTAATTTTGATAGCTTGAAATAAGACAGGAAAATAATTAAATAATCTGCATACAGAGAATTACACACTTCAGATACTCTTTGTTCCATCCAAGTGTTAGAAAAGCACTATTTTTATTTTCATTGTAATCTTAATGTTTTTGAAAAGATGTTTCTTTTTTTTCTGAATTCCCCAACTAAAGGATAGGATTAGATGTAAAACTCACTAGGTATTTCCTAGAAGATAAAGAAATCAGATTATTTAAATAAAACAAAAACAATCCCAAACAAAACCAGAAACAATTGTAAAACACCAGGAGTTTTAGCTATTATCTATAAGATATTGCATTATTCCTGAAAGAAGTACGTATTCAAGTATTTCGTACCTGATACTGATGGGTCAGCATGCCAATTCTTCAAATCCAGGCTGACTAGGAAAGCAAAAGATTATGTAGATTACCACATCTAAAAATGAAGGGTACACATGCAGTTAGCATTACACAATCACACAGAAGCCAGCAAGAAGAAAATACAACAGATCATCAAAAGAAAAATAAAATAATAGCAGCATTTCAGATACATACTTTAAATCAAGGTTCCAGGATACATATCTTATAGCCTTTTTTGTTAAAGTAGATAAAGGTGATGATTTAATATTCAAATTCCAGCCTTTATTTCTGTACTTGGAGTTATCTTTTTAACAGATGGTAGAGAACTTCCAATGACAATTCAGTAGAAATCACTTCATTCAACAGATAAAGGAGTTACACTGACTGCTGGACTCAGAAATGTTGCACCATTTATGTGCATCTCTCTTTAGGACAGCAGTGAAATCCTAATTCAATATGTGCACCTTTAAGGAGCTGACCTTGCACTGGGATGTTGTTCAAATGCATCATGTATGTAAGTCCCCTTTTACACTGTTTTAATTTGATTGAAATAAGATGGCTCCCTAAAAAAAAAGTGAAAATGTTTCTTTATTTCAGTTTGGAGTACATCTGTAGTACTGATGTGTTGGCCTGCTTGTTATGTTATACCTGGCACAGAGGTGGGGGCTTCTTTGCCCTCATTTGACAAAAGACCAAACCTCCCTGCTACAGACAGGAGCCAGGCACGGTGTTTTCAGCAAGTCCATTACCCACTTGCTCTGCCCAATTCAATGAAGTAAAATCAGGATCACCCAACTTAATGTTAACAATTTATTTCATGAAGTTGTCCATTTTAGAGCTGAATTAGTGAAATGCAAGCGAACTGAGCCAAAGGCTCAGACTGGGCTGCCATTTTGACATTCTCATCAGGGAAATGATGCTGTAAACACCCATACTTGATTCACATGCATGGTCTCTTGGTTGCCTACAGTAATGCCCATCTGTTCAGATGGCATCATGCCCACTCAAGTTGCTCAAGGGAATACATGCTGGGCAGTGATTGGCTTAGGTAAGTATTTTTCAAACTGGGTCGGTGTCGACCTCCTTTTGGGAAGGCCCAAGAGGAAAAGGAAACAAAAAGAATTTTCATTTTTTATTTTAATGGATTGTTTTCATTTAACATTCAGCAAAAACACTGTCATCTATAAAACATTCAGTAGATGGTTTTGCTAATTCCTTGGTACCTCTGACCCCAGTGAGGAAACATAAATTCAACCATATTCTCATTTTTTAAATAAATGAATTTAACCTGTTATAAAGTCACAGTCCATGTAACATTAAGACCATCTCATCTGCAAAAAAGAAACCTGTCTCAGCAGGCATCATCACATTCTGACAATTGAACTAATGTCTTCTCTTGAACATTGGTCAACACCCAAAACTGAATTCACAGGCATTATAGCTTGAATTTTGTGGGCAGTGTGGTGAGCAAAACTATGTCCAAAACTAAAAGTCACATCAAATCTATGTTATTGTATAAATATGCAATTCCAAAATATACAACAAATACAAAAATGCAAAAAGATACAGATTATTGATGTGCAGTAACATGAAAGGATTAACCCTTTTTGGTTCCCATGTTGGAATAATTTTCAAATATAGCCTTTTACTTCTCCAAAGCTGAAGAAGCAAAGTGAAGCTTCAGTGAAGTGCATTGTACAGTGAAGCCATTGTCTGTCACTTTGCTTTATCAAACAAAAAGGCGGGGGGGGAACATGTCACGCTTTCTTCCTGCAAAATAAACTGTGGGGTTTTTTTATTTAAGAGAAAGCTACCATTAATACCAAAAAAAAAAAAAAAAAAAAAAAAAAAAGGAAAGAAGATGAAAATAATCCAGCTCCTTTTCATTTGGGAGACAAAAGCCTTTCAGTGCTGCGTCCATGCGCTCTTGACTACTGTTTTGACACTGTGTCAAGATGCTCCCGCTCTGCTCCAGGTCTCAGATCACAGTTGGAGTGTCTTGATACAGTGTTGAATCAGTAGTGTCAGCAAGTCTCAGAGCAGAGTCAAAGAGCCTCAATGTATCCTCTGAGCAGGTAGAGTCAGAGAGACCTTTCCCCTAAACTGAAGTAGGCAGAGGGTGCTCATTTTTTTTTTTTTTAATTGTTTGTTTTAACACATTTCAACCCTGCTGCACCAGGCTCATGCCTCTAATTAATAGTCTGTCTTGCAGTAAGGGATCAGAGCTAACTCTCCCAACCCTGAAGAGCTGTTAAAAAGCAGCATGGAATAATGTTAATATTTTCTTGAAAGAGCAAGCCTAGGCACAGGAACTGAGGCTTTGGGCTTCCTCGGAGCAGCTGGCACCATGGAGGAAGTTTGCTGAGAGGCCCAGAGCCTGCTTCGGCAGAGGTCTATTCTGCCGTGGGATAGCCCTGCTGTGCTCCTGATCCACCATCCTCTGCTTCTGGAGACCCAGAGGACATTATGTCCTCTGCCTCTATCTGCAGGCCCAAGTTTCCTCAACATCCATGGTAGCCTTCTCAGCAACACCAACAGGGGCACAATTTTTCCCACCATTTTGTAAAAAAAAATTATTAAAATAAAAATGTTTTTAAGACTGAACATGCAAAGGATTCCTGGGCTTTCTCCTAGAAAAGGGAGTAAAAGTGCACAGATCCCATGACTGCAAACACTGCTGCCTGAATTATCCAGTCTGGGAGGACCAAGCCCCAGCTAAGACAACCGTCTCTAAAGCATTGACTGCCGAGCACTGTACTAGGCATCACGTTTTGGGATGAGATGGGTGCCAGTCCCTAGGTAGGTTTTGAGAAGGAATGAAAAAAGACCAAGGTTAAAAAGAAAATAACTAGACTTAAGAGGCTGGATTAGAAAATGTAAATGGGTCAAAGCCACTTTCCTGTAGCTTTATATCTGAATATGTAATCCAGCCAATTTCGTACGCTAACACCAGGGGGGCACACAGATCAATGCATATAATTTAGGTCAAATGACCACTGCAGAGTGAGATGCATGCATTCTTCTCACAATTGAGCCAAATTTATCCCTGATATAAATGCAGTGATTTCACTGAACTTTTCCCAGGGCTTTATTTGTTCATTTATATGGCCAGTAACTTCTTAGTAACTTGTTGCTTATGTGTACTACCCCCACTTACAAAGATGTCTCAAATTTCTCATTAGTTTCTTCTTCCTTGTGATTATTGCACTGTTCTTTACAAAAGATTAAAGTACAGGTAAAAATATTTATACAACAAAGCAATAAATGCTCAAGACCATAGCTAACAAAAAAATTACAAAGTCACGCGTTTCAAATTCTGTTTTTGAAAATTGTGTAACAAAATGTCAGTAGAGTCTTCAAGTCATCAGAAAATACAGCAAAAGTAGAGGTGGGAACAGGGTCTTACCTCCCCACAGAAAGATGAAGCTCATCCAGTGTTTGCTATGTGCCTTGAGATCCTTGAAGGAAAGTATTATTTAAGGTGCAAAGTATTTCTATGGGAAACAAACAAAGCTCACTGACTGCTGCAGTGACTTTTTTGCAGGCACTTTCACAGCAAGTGGCAGACGGGGGTTCCTTCTGCTGTGCCCGGGCTGGCCCTGCGGGGCTCTCACACCCTCCCAGCTGCAGAGGAGCTTCTGACTCATCCTGACCATTTGCTTCCACCCACTGCAATGGGTACGGCTGTCCCGGCGCCCTCCCAGCTGTCTCTGGAGGTAAAAGAAAAATTAAAGATTGTATCATCCAGGCACAAATTAAAATCTTTACTGGGAGAAACCTGGTAGAAAGTCTCAGAAGAGAATGAATTATGTATTTGAACACTTAAGATTTCCTTGCCTTTATTACAGCATGGGGTCTGAACTCTGCTTTCTTCCCTGCACTTTATTACATGGTTAGAAGTCCCGCAGTAGGAAACTTGCAGTTTGAATTTTGAAGCACCTATAGTGTCATACTTTTTATTTTAATATTTGTCACCAGCAGTGCCGACAGATAAAAAGTGCTGGCTCCCCACAGCATGATATGCGGGATTTTCAATAGAGCTACACAATTGCTTTTGCTAAGTGCTTGCGGGGCTCACAGTGCCAAATCCCGCAAATTGCTGCATTCAGGCCACTTTGCAGTGCTGTGCTAAGGCAAGTGATATTAAAAGTTAGTTGGGACATATGCCTAAATGGCTGATTTCTTTTTAAGGTCCTAAGCAATCGTCTGAAGACATTTCTGTAACAAAATTCAATAATTGTAGTACTTATGAGATGGTCAAAACTTCTTGTATCACTTACAATTTATTCTGTGCTTTGCATACATTTAAAAAAAAGTTCCTTTTTCCAAAATTTGCTGGCCAAGGAAGTCCCAGAAGCAATGTCACCAATCACGGTGACATTCTATTTATGGATTATTTCTTCCTCTTCTTCTCCCTTATTGCCTTTAATTTGTTTTTACCCTTAATTTATGAGTATATTTTTGTTCATATCTCAGCCCCAGGTCAGTATGATGGTGTAAATTATTTCACATGCACAGAAATGCTAAATGTGTAACAGTTACACCTAAGGTATCAGGGGAGAATGTATCTCCTGTCTTACTCACAGGTCAATTAAAAAGCTGATTAAGCCCAAAAACTCTATGATGATAATTGTTGGAAATAGACTGGGATGATAATTGGTTTAATGACTGCTAAAGGAGTCATTGGGATGTGTGTCTCTCAAGGAGCCTGAATGGCACTTTAAGAGCTAGATTCATCCTGGGTGTTGGTTGTTGACTTTAATGGTATTACTCAAAAATCTGATTTGGATCAACTTACAAAATATTGCAGACAAGACAAATAATTTTTAAAGGATGTCTCTGCTGAGCTTTGGTGTCTCCCTTGAACTACCCTATTCAATGTCAACTCCTCCAGTACAAATTCTGCCTGTACAGCTTGAAGTAGCTCTATAAGGTGGGAATTCACTGAAGGTTTTATGTTTTTATACATTTTTTTCTAGCTCAGTAGGAAACAAATTCTATATAATAACTAGAAAATGTAGGCCGAGACCATCCTCTGCACAGGAAATTTCACTCAGAGGGTTGGACACCCAGTGAGGTCCTATTCACAGACATCTCTTTGTATTTTTCTGCCTGGAACCAAAGAAGGGGATTCATGCCAAAACCCTGCAGGATATGGAAATCTATCGGCTGTTCTGTGCTTCTGCATGTCTTTCAAAGTGGCTTCTGATTTGGGGAGCCCTAAATTAAGATCCATGGGCTTGGGGGGAGGGGGGTTGGGTTTTTTTTTTAATAAGGACTCAAAACCTTCAATTCAAATAGCAGTCAGAAACACTCAGTACCTTTGAAAAACCCCTGACATTTCATTCCTCATACTGAGGACCCAGAATAGCAAAAATTTAGACCAAAATTATTTCTCCGGGTTAGTCAGTATTAGAGAATAGTGCAGAAGTCAGAAACCCCTTGCTGCTGATTCTCAGTCTACTTGCACTGCCTAGGCTTGAAAAGGTTATAAGGTTATAAATCTTTCAGTGAAAACAATTCCTGCTTCATGCCATCAACATTTCCTAAAGACATCTGTGTAGGGCATCTCTGGAGGAGGCTCCCATTACTAGACCTATGCAGAAGAATAATGAGGAACTTACATCCGGTTTGAAAGACATTAATGAGTCTCTCTTGGATACAAAATATTTGTTCAACACCCTTATGGGCAGAGTAGCACAGAGATGAGCTGGGGAGCTGTGCCTGAATAGCATGAACTGATAGGTCTCAGAAAAGGAACCACGCACAGCTCTGCAGAAAAAGTAGGTTTTTCAGGCCAAATTTACAGCTCTAGTGCTTATGTGTGTCCACAAAGATTGAATATATATATTTCCAACACCTACTTTTTTGTTCCAGTGGGGTTCCACATAACATAGGGGTATTCTGGATTCCTCAGTGGTTCTTCTCTAATTTTTTGTTTCTATTCTCAATAACATTTGGACAAAAGACAGGCAAACAAACCAAAACAAACCACAAAGAACTAAAGATATGTTGACTCTTTTTTCCTCCCTCCTCCCTCCAGACTTCTTTCTCACACACAAAAATATTTCAGGGTTTGGGGGTCAGCTTGTTGAGTTTTTTGCTCTCCCAGAGCTTGGTGTATCATTGAGCTAATGATGCACAGAAGAGTTATCCAGTATTACCTAAGTTATCCAGATTACTGAGGGCTCTGATCCTAGTGTGCCTGACATGTGTGAACATTTAACTCCTTGAAGTCAAGGGAGTGGTTGTGTACACATTTGCAGTGCAGCACAAAAGAAGATGCACTTTTCTGGCAGTTCCCAGAAAGGAAATGAGGTTGGTTTATACTTCGATGTAATGTATCAAGAACTGGAATTACTCTGTGAAATTAAAAATGGATGGCAGAGATGACTCTGGACTTAACTGGTACTTTATGCACTGTTAGGGTGCTAAACCCCTCAGTGAGAGAAAGGGCATTGGCATTCCTGTTTGCTAGGACAAACACATCTTACCAGCCAGCAAAGGTCACCTCCCTTCCCAATCAGGATGCCAGGTATGGCAGCTTTGTCTTTTCTTGGGTCTTCACAAGAGCAGGACTTCACATTTCTTATGTGCCTCTACCCTTTGTCAGACACTCCTTCTCAAACCACACCAAACACAGTATATTCTCCTGTGTCAGACTTACTCCTACCACAGAGCTGCTGTGTGAGCACTGGCAAACTGACAA
Organism: Corvus kubaryi; assembly: GCF_017639235.1. Classification (NCBI taxonomy): domain Eukaryota; kingdom Metazoa; phylum Chordata; class Aves; order Passeriformes; family Corvidae; genus Corvus; species Corvus kubaryi. The sequence continues at coordinate 11,839,327 of NW_024581093.1, read as the reverse complement.
CCTGGTGGGCAGTGCAGGTGCCCCTACTGAGGGAGGGGAATGTAGAAAAAGCAAAAAGAGAGGTCTGGAATTTGAAAAAAATGACCCAGCCAGTGAGGGAGCAGATGAGAACATGCACAGCAGAGGGTCATCACCACAACTCTGGGTTTATCTAGCAGTGGAACAGGTGGTACAAACCTACAGCAGCCGGGAAATCATGGACGTGGCTCCACTCAGCACAGAGATTTCCCAGCCCCGTCCTTGCACCCACACACCCCCTCAGCTTCAGTGCTGGAACCAAAGTGAAAAAGGGGATTTTATTTAAAGACTACTGTTCTTGGCGTCATCACAGACATTATCAGGCCAGTTAGGGAGAGAGAGGCAAAACTATTTAAGCACATACACTGCATCCACTGGCTCTGCCACAGTCAGGCGTTGCCCACCTTCTCCTTTCAATCTATCCACTTTTTTTTTTCACTGTCTGTATATGAAACCTTATTCTGACTTTGATCAAGGTTTCATCTTCCAGGTTTCAGTGTTTAAGCATTTCAGGATATACTGTAATATAACATATAATGACATTGCATATCTATTGGGAATTATACTACAGTTGATCAACTCTTAAGCCACAAGACCCTCATGAAGACAAATGTACCTGGGTCCTACTTTGGGTGAAACTCTGTCTTTCTAATTAGCAACCCAAATTGTTTCTCCTACCTAGGCTAATGAAAGCTCTTGACCATTTAGTACTGTTACAAAATCATTAGCTGAGCTCATTTGCACACTTCCTTAAGCTTCTCTTCATTGCAGGCTTACACTGAGATACCATGTTAATAAACCAGAAAATATACAGAAGAAGCAAAAAAAAGAAGCTCTTTTGCAAACAGCATCTGTATTTTATAGATAGATATAGGTATTTCATAGATATCTTTTATATTTTCATGCATAGAAGCCAATTTCTTGAGGAACAGTGCATATAAATTGCAACTGGAAGAAGAAGCACTTATTTATGGCATTACTTCCAACCAGGAAAAAAAAAAATTTTTTTTCTCTCTCCCTTTCCTTTAAATTAAAGGCTGGGTGAGGAGGAGCCCAGCACCTCAGGGACACGGCTTCAACACATGCAGCTTGGAGGGCTTGTTTGCTCGCTCGTTTATTGCGAGGCAAGGATCACATTGGGGGCCAGGTATCCCTTCCAGTCATGTAAAACTGAAGACACAGATAATAATTTTTTTTTTTTTTTTTTTTAGTTCAAAGCAAGATTTTAGTTGGTACAAAAAGATTTTGGGGCTAAAGGTTGTTTCAAGAGGTGATGCCTCATCTAGCAGGATTCCTCATACAGAGTCCTCCCATGCACTCACTAACTCTCTAGTTCCTTCTTTTTGAGGATACCATCAGTGCTGTACAGGGCTTTAAATGACAACAGGTATTTGGGAACATCAGGAGAAGCAAAATCCGGAAAAGCTGGCCTGTACATTTTCCCACAATTCAGTAACACCCAGCATTGCCTCTCCAGCCTGCCAGAGAAGGTTGACTGCACTGCGCTATCAAGACAAAGCCGTTAAGAGCCAAGTGTGGGTAAAACGGTGAAAACGCTGTCACAGCATCACTTTGCCCGGGGACATCGATGTCCCTAAAGCCCTCAGAAGCAGGATTGAAGCGTAATGTTTCTCACAGGGCGGCTGTGACACCCACAGATGTCACAGGGTGGCGAGGCCCCCCCAGAGCCGAGAGCTGCCCGAGCCCCTCCTGGTAGCCTGGCGCTCGCGTCCAGCACGGAGCTCACCCGCTTCCGAAAACAAAATGAAAGTTTCGATTTACAAAATCCGAAGAGACGCCCCAAAGCGCCTCAGCGGCCCAGCAGCGCTCCCGCCGTGAGGGGAGGCCGAGGCGCGGCCCGGCGCGCGCCGCCCCGCGCGGTGACAATGGTGCTGTGTGGGAGCGGCCCCCGCCGCGGGGACACAGATGGCTGCGGATGGCAGAAGGACACAGAAGGCAGGGGACAGCCGCGGCGAGCAGCGGGCAGCGCCGCGGGCACGGGCACGGGCACGGGCACGGGCAGGGCCGGCGGAGCGGGGCCCGGCGAGGAGCAGCGCCGCACAGGGCTGCGCCGGCCCCGGCCCCCTCCTCCTGGTACCCACAGGGGAACGCTTCGCTCTTTTCCGCAGAAAAGGGCAATCTCTGTTGGTTAAACTGAGCTGGTTCCCAGGGCAGCGCAGACCGTGCTCTCGAGCAGCTGAGTGGTGATCAGTTAATGTCTTGTCTCTCTCTCTCGGGGTGCTCGGTGTTTCTCATTTGGACACCTCCTGTCTCCCTCTGTCACCTAATCTGCCAAGATGCTCCTTGGTGTTCCTTTTTGTCAGGAAAGTAACGATAATTCACAAATACGCAGATCAAAAGGCATATCCTGCCTTCCACTTGCAGTAGAGGGACCTTACAGTTGATAGGACAACAGGAATGTAATAAAACCAGACAAAACTAAGAACAAAGCATTTCACAAGGGGCAAAAATGAGGAGAAAAGAAAAAAGACAAAGCAATGAAGAACACACCATGCTCCCATCAGCTCCAAAGCCCCGTGGCTGCTGCAGCTCTCACCATCTGGGTTTCTGTGGCCATACGCGTGTTGGGCTCACGCTCTTGGCCAGGACAGCACTTGCAGGGGCTGTTCTTGCCCTGGCTGATCCCTGACAACATTCCACAGGGACACGGTACCTCTGGCCTCCGCACCTCTGACAAACCTAGGTAATGCTTCTGGAGGAGAGGGGATTGCAGAAACCTCCCTGTTTAGGGTGTGGGCCCACACACAGAGACCACTTATGCAGACCTGGGGAAAAGTCTTCACTGCTCATTCCAGAGAGTGATTTACACAGTAAAAGCCAGACAAACACACCAAACCCCAGTCTACTCTTAGACAATGGTAGGATAAAGTGACTTGTACACTTGGGACATGGGACGTGCAGATTTACAGGGTGGAATTTTCATTAACTCCTCTGGGAGGGCAGTGAGGTTGTGGAGGGACACCCACCTCGGCTACCTGACTTTCGCTGCTCAGCACGGTGATCTTGCCCAACCCACTCAAAGATGTTCCAGCACAGAGTGATCAGTTGCTCGCTCCCTCAAATGATCCTCAAACTTCTTTTCTCTGCCTTTCTTCTGGGAGGCAATTGGCAAAACACTTGCTTTTCCCAAAATTTTAAGGCACCTGACCAAAGGTGGTGATCCCTTGCTGAAGTTGATGGATCAGACAAGAACATACACAAGCACTGAACAGAACACACATGTGTAAAGCTGCCTAAATAGACAACAGTTGCTGGTTGCTACTACTTGACTAAGTATTTCAACGTCTTTTGGATGTGTGGGTATGTAGCGAAGCTAAATGCAAAGATTGGTCAGTGCATAAGGGCCAGTAGAGTAGACTGCTACAAATACAAGTCCTTTTTTAATCTATTGTTTATATGAATTTGTATTTCAGTATTTTTCTAAACCTGAAGATATTAAACTGTCTGTATGACATTTCATTACAGATTTAGAATTATTCATGATCTCCAACACTGTACTGGTCCTAATGCCACTTGGATCATGAAGTGACGTTTTGCCTAAAGCCCATCCTCAGCCAGAATTTCAGCAGTTCTGGTTTGCACTTACCTGTGAGTGATCCATGTTGCCCACACCTTGAGCAGCCTGTGCCAGCCCCTGTCTGCACCATCACGGGAGCTGCAAGTTACACAGATAGGCAGGGAAACATCACAGGGATTATGGAAAGGCTCTCCAGCCTGTTTTCAATGTGTCACAGCTATTGAAATATAGCTGCCTTTGGAGCCAACGTTTCTGACTTTTTCAAATGCCTTCAGCAGCACTTCTTGGCCACAAAGAAAAAGGGGGTGAAACCTCAGACATGTACCAGAAGCTGTGATATTATCTTTTCTCCACCTGCAGTTAGGCTCTGTTTTCCCTAGGAGCTTTTAACGGATACAGGAACTATATACTACCCTGGCAAAGCACTCCCTGGTGTGATTGCAGCTCTGGCAGCAAAGCTGTTTCGTACCAGTGCAGGGCTGCTCTGCTCCTGCTCCCCAGTGGGACCAGCGGCACAGGAAGCACCAGACAAAGGCCCCACATTGTGCTGCAGAGCTCTGGCCCCCCGGAGCCCTGCCTGGCACAGCCCTGCCTGGGGAGGCTGAGGCCTTGGAAAACAGGGTCAGACACCAGTGCTGCACCCTGGCATAGGCTGGGGATCACCTCTTTGAGCTGCAGGCGTCCAGTGTGCCACAGATGCAGCTCCATGGCAGGAACAGAAGAGTGGGCGGCTCTCCCTCTACTTCTTTGCAGTAGCTTTCACCCCCACACCCCAAACTGGATTTATTTGGCCCCTAAAAAAGCAGTTATCAAGACAGCACCACCCCTTGCCATGTAATGATGACTGTTCATATGGGCCTGGTTATCTCAAAAATACCATAAAATAACCCAGCAGATTCATGGCAAGCATCTCTGCACATTTGCACATATTGTCTTAGGAAAGACATTTTTTTAAGAAGTGGCATTGGTCCCTTGGTGTTCAAATATTACCTAAATATTGTAAAAGCAGAAGAGGACCACAGCTCGTTTTTCCCAGCCCTGGGGGCACAGTCCAGCCCCTCTCTCCAACCTGACTTAGGCTGCTCATGAGTGAAGTTCATATGCCAAAAGGGGTGAAGAAAATGGAGCGGGACCACAGCCCTTACTTATGCATTGGAGTCTCTTACCTTTTAAAGGCTGAGTGGAAAACCAAACTATTCCTTTCCTCTATCCCTGCCCATGGCATGGTCAGGGTTTGGGGCAGATGAAACATGAGCTTAGACACTGCTTGGTACTGCTGGGCTGGGCAGGACCCCAGCACTCTGGCCCATGCCCACATTTCCAGTAACGTGGGGAATACATGCAGCTCCAAACAGGATCCCCATGTGGGGAGTTCCCCATCTCAGCACAGTGACTGCACCTACTTTTAACTAGTCAGCAGGGAGATGCTCAGACAAAGGCACGTGGTTCAGTACAGCACTACTAAGGCAGCTCTCCGAGTTGCATGGAAACATCAGTTCAACTCTTGGGATTCACAATGCAGAACCTTTTCCTCAAGATAGAAACCTACATCTTTTTCATTTCTGAAGGCTTGCCCAGAAGTGATCCAGCATAATTTCAAACCAGCGTCAGGCAAAGAGCCTCTTTCAATACCTCCATTGTGAGAACCTGCTGCCTTTCTTTTAGTATGGAGACGATGGCACATGAGCTCTTTCCACAGCAGCTGCTGTACATTCCCAGCTTTTCTTGCAAGGGCATGTCTGCAAGCCTGTACTGCAAGACACTTTTCCATTTCCCATGCTAAAGTAGTACAACTGAGTTAGGAACACGCTTATATTATGAACAGGAATAATGAATTGGTGATTTCATAACTAATTTTTCAGCTCCTAAACATCTGTGTTATGGTTTACGGAGAAATAATCAGGTTGAAAGTTAATACTTTTTTTCTGGAAATGGATCATTTTAGTACAATGATTTTGATGTAGAAACAGTGAGCTAAGAATAATCTAAATGCAAACAGAACTGTCCTCTTTGGAATTAAGAAAAGTCATTCCTAGTTTGTTATATTAGGGTTTGTAAATTTATCACAAGCCACATTTTGAGCCTAAACTCTTTCTGACTGTCCACGCAATGCTATTTCAGCAGAATAAAAAACATCTATCATTTGTCTCAAATGGGACATTACTTCTTTTTTTTTTTTTAGGAAGTTGTAACTTTTCTTAAGTTAGGACCGCTCTGGTGTTTCCTGCTGTAAAGATGACCCTACTTTAATTGTGCCCGAAGTTGTGCTTCGATTGTAGCCTTCCCTAACTGCCCTGAAGGAACCATGTGTGCATAACAGGACTATCAATATCAGCAGGGATCTAAATTGATGGGCTGCAGTGTCAACAAGCTATGCCACCCTTGCACTTGTGAAAAATTCACTACATAAACTAATTTTGGCATTGACTACATGTCCTTGAAAACACATTTCCTACAAAATATCACTTACATGCTCCAAGCCCAGGCATGGTCCAATGACAACCAGTTGTGCGCTAGTTCAGCGCAGCGATTTTCAAAGGTTCTGACTGTGCATGTTCCCATACCACAGTCTTACAAAGCCTTGTACTTTGTGGAAATGGGTAACCACATCATTTCAGCTGTCACAACTGCTGAATATCTCTCATGATGATTATGATTCATTCAAGCAGGAGACACCATGAGAACTACATCTTTCTAACTTTCCAGAGGTGTCCATGGTCCTTAAAATGACTGTTTCTCTGACTGGAGACATGATTTACCTCATTACCATAAGATAAGTTTGAAAAGAGTAAAAGAAAGCCTGGTAATTGGCTCTGTTAGGCTGCCTGATGGCAGTTTCCAGTGTCCGAAGTATGGCACTTACACAGAGCTACAACACCTGGGGGTCTAGCGGTCCACGTGGTTAAAATATGCAGTCTCCTACCATGGTCTGCAAGGCCTGATCCAATATCTGTGCATTTGTATATAATGCAGAAACCTGTTTGGTTTTTTTTTTTTGTATTGCAACAAGGATGCACAGAGATATGGTCAAGGCAGCTATAGGTCAGGTCCCTCCATTCTTGCTGAAAAAATTAAAAATTAAAAATTAATGGGTATTATAAGATAGCAATAACTTTTCATAGTACATGTTCTTACCTCACCTCAACCTACCGTGGAGCAAGGGAGGTACATCCAGAAGCAAACACAATGCCAGACACAGAACCATGGCTTTTGCTTTCTCCCAATCTTCCCTCCTCCTGGGCTGCAGAGTGCTCTGTGCCATCAGGTGAGCGATCACTGAATTTCAGCCACAGCAGCAGCAATGCAGTGGGCACTGACAGACAGACAAGCTCTGACACTAAGCTCGTGTATTCCCTTTATTGAACTGTACTAGTTATTGCAATCAGATTAAGTCACATTTATAAAGCAGACCATCCAGTTGCACTGAAACCGATTATATTCATTACATAGTTTTAATCACTGTCCGGTGAACTGGCAAATCCAATCAAAGCATTAGTCTTTAATTAAAAAATTAAAAAGAAATATTCAGACAATAGCCAAGCAATCACATCACAATGCACAGTTACCTAAAATTGCAATTAAAAAGCAGTTAACAAAAAAGAAAAAAATCACACCTAGTCTTTAACTATCAATATAATACAAGAAGCAACAAAGGGCAACAGCATCAAAGCGGATTTATCTAACACTATAAATTCAGTCAGAAGCAGAAGCTCTAAAGTACACTAGCTGAAGCAGGACAATAAAAAATACTGAGCATGGAATACTTTTAATCTCTTCCATTAATATTCATTTCCAGCTGCTTATAATAGCAGCGCCTCATGGCCAAATCATTAGAGTTTTACATCTGGGTTGCAAATGACACTTTGATTGGATGTAATGTTCAAATGGTCCTCCCCACTGTGCCACCGTCAAGTCTTCTGCAGAGAGGTGTCCTGTAGTGCCAGTGGCTCACTGTGCGTGCTGGCTCAATGTGTGGTTCTGGAAAGACGAAAAAAGGAGACATGCATGAGGGGCAGAATAATAGAAAGCATGCCCATACCCTCCCACTCAGTACCATTTATGCAGAGCTCAACATAAAAGCTTCTCAATTATTACAAAACAAAATGCAATAAAGAAAAAGTACTCATAAGTAACAGCTGCCAATATGACATATTTGCTTTGTTCTGACAGATCTGTTAATGCTGGCATGAACTTAGAAAAAAAATGCTACAAGCCAAGTATAGTCATGAAGGTTTCCTTTTTTTTTTCTCCTTTCAAGACATATAAAGAAAATGGTAACTTCACGGGCAAAAAAACTGCCTTTAGGGATTCCCTTCACTGTAACAATTAAAAAAAAAATCTGAATCGTGAGGGAACCCTTGCCATATTTTACTCTTTTATTCTCACTAGTACCGGGTGCAAGTACTGGCAGCAAGAGACACCAGATTGTGACACACACTTCTCAGTCCAAGAAATACTTCGGCAATAACAGCTGAACTGCCAGCTCAGGCACCAGGGTAATATTCCCAGCAGAAAAAAGGCTGGACATGTAACCCAGAAGTTAAAGCTCTTTAAAGAATATACTTTTCTCTACACATTTCTTTCAGCAGTTTAGTCTCTTTTGTTCCCTTTTTTCCTTTTGGTAGATTTGTAATAGCCTCAATGTCATCACAGTATCTCACATCAGAGGATGCTGACCTGTCCTGCCATTTTGTGTGGGAGCCAATAAATCGTGGAGCCAACCTTGGAAGCATATTTTTAGATTAGTACCAATTCACCTACATTTTGTGTTCTGACTAAAACCCCAGTCCTACACATAAGCTTAGCTTTATTTGTATGATTATCCAATTATTTGAGCAACTAGAGAAGTGCTTCATGGTGAGGTTTTCTTGAGCTGAGTCCCCAGCATCCCCAAATATAAAAATTCATTTGTGCTATTTCAAGCCTAGGCAATTTCCCTAGTCTCCATCTGCCTAATAACAGAGACGGGCAATTCTGCCAGCTTGAAGAATAAGTTTTTAAACACAAAATGAATTTTGAATCTAATTATTTATTTACAGTGATGAAGCTTTAAAATAAAGTAAGATATTTTAACTTTTCATAAATCATCTGGTCCTTCTACACTATCCACAGCTACATTGTGATCAGGATAAAAGAGCAGTCCCCCGCTTTATCCAGAGATGACATGTCCCTGATGGAAATCGCCCGTGGAAAGAGCGGATGGGCGGCGGGCGATGCGGGGCCGGCGGCGGTGACCCCGTTTGCAGCAGGAGCGTTTCTGGCCCGTGCACTCCCAAACCGCGACCACCAGGTGTCAGAAGCGCTGCTGCGTTCCCAAATCACGGCCAAAGTTCTCGGCGGTGCCCGGGCGGGCGCTGGGCTGCGCGGGAAGCGGGGCCGGGCCGGGCCGGGCCGGGCGGCGACAGCGGCCCGAGGGGCAGCGGGGCGGCAGCGGCCGCACCACGGATGGAGCCCTTGTGAGCGAAATACCAGCTGGGGAAATCATAAAGTCACTCCTTCAGGAAGCACTGGCCCTCTGAGCACACCCCTGCCTGTGACACTGAATATGCAGAACCACACATCAGAAATTCGTGAAATGACAGCTGGAACTGCTTTGCTTTTAGACAATTTAACATCACCAAACACAAAATCCAATGGCTTTTTCCTTTGATATACATGGAAATTTTCCTGGCCTTAAGAAGGAATGACCTTTGCAGGGCTGGATGTTATTCTCAAGTCTAACAATGACTTTATGGAGGAGGATGGATGGAGCCCTGCACACACAATGGCAGCACTGACAAGAAGCTTGCCCACTGAACCTAGCTGGGGAAGCATGAAAATGTAAAAGAATACACAGACTCCTCTGTGCTCACACACTCCTCAGCATTTTAACAATGGCCTTTCCTTGTGCGCTTCATTACAGTTCTATTTTTAGGTCATCCTGAATATCAATAAAAAACCCAAAAGGTTTACCATCTTCAAATTGAAAGAAGGGCTATTCGTGGTAGACAAATCCATACTTAGTTAGGCAGTGTCATTTAAAAGATAATGCACAATCAGCACTGGATGCATGACACACGGCCTACAGTCTGGGAGCATGATTTCAAACTTGTGTGGCTGCTGCATTGATTACACCAGGCAGGTCAATAAAGGAATGGTATGTGGCTCTAAATCTGATAATGAAGCTTTTATTGTGAGCCCTCCCTCCTCAAACATCAGCTAATAACATGTTCTGAACACTCCCAATACAAGGAATACACTGGATTTGTGAACAGAGTTTGTCAAAGAAACAAGCAGATTGTACTCATATACTGCAGCCATTCAGAGCTGGATCAGGCAGGAGCTGAGAAACAGCTGTGCCATAGGGCTAGGAGTTAAAAAAAATTACATTTTTCATATGCAAATCTTGATTTTGTCTTAGTATCTTGGGAATGTACCATTTATTCCCCGTGCATGCATTACTGACAATCAATATGCTGGCTAGTGCCTGGACCATGCAGTTAATAGACAGAGCCACGTTTTACACAGGGCCTCACAAACAGGTCTGTAATGCCTATGGAAATGAGAGCCTGTGTGCACTGCATCCTTCCCGTGCCTTTCTGACCACATCCTGCTCAAGCCATGTGCACAAATGCCAAGTCCTGCACACCCAGGTGCCAGTGAACATTGGATGAAGGCTGCATAACCACCACTGTGTGTGTTCGAAAGTCCCACGATAGCCTATGTTCTCTGCCACTCATATAGGTTTCTCACCTACTAAAATGTATTTCAGACCACAAAAAACATGCCTTCCAAAAAACAGTCTGGCAACCTGTCTCCTATTACTAGCAATTGTCATGTCTTATCTTCTTGCTTCTGCTCCCTGTGCCCCGTGCATCTGCAGCTCATTGGAATTGTGCTCTGCAGATGTCAGAAAGCATCTGAGGCATTCAGGGCTTATGCGTCTCCTCTCACATGTGCATTTTGTATATTTGACCCATAGTTTTTCAAATACCTTTATTAGGCACTTCTTTGTGTGCCCAGACACAGAAAATTCCCCTGGTTGACCAGACTTTTGCAGCAATTGAAAATCAAGTAAATCCTGGCATTAAGAATGCCCTGTGCCTTAGCAGGAACAGTTCTGACCCCAATAAGGCCACTGGGCTGTTCCAGGCAGCAGAAGGAAACAATTAAGACCAGAAGGGAGTGAGTGTTTTGAAACATGGGATACTACAGGAGTGCTTCTACCTAAGCAGCCTTAGGAAACTTCACCCACCCTTCCAGGAGGGTGGGCTGGCTGAAAACAGCTCAAGTGTGATTTTTAAACTCCAGAAATTATAGTTTAGAAAAAAAAAAAAAAAAAAAAACTTAATGGTGGTTTCCAAAGGAAAATAGAGCAGCCACAAAAATGCAGGCCCTCCAGGAACACTCCTGTGTGTGTGCACATGCCTACCAGCTCCAAAGCCATCCATACACGTGCCCGTCTGGGACCAGCAGGAGGCACGACATCATTTGGAAGCTGAACAGGAAAAATGGTTCCTCCCAGCTCCTGTTAGACCCCCTGGTTTACGCACGGCTCACAGCTGATACCCCACTGAATACATCATTCTGAGACATTATTGCAGCTGGAAAACTCTACAGCAGCACTAAGTCACCTGTCAAGATCAAGTAAGTCACAGCTTATTTATAGGACAAGGTTGGAAAATCTCTTCGTTTCTTAATAATCATGCTAAATGGATAGCAATTCCATTAGCTACGTCAATGAGAAAAATGCAACTACCCCAAGACTTGGTGCTGTTGCAGTGTTTAAGTGGAATTTTCTGCTGGCTGCACAATCCCCAAATGAACCATTTATGGAAGTGTCTGTGATCGAGGAGCTGGGCGACGGGTTTTGCAGGAAATAAAAAGATTTCAAAGAATGGTTGATTATTGTCCATGTAGATACTGATTGCTCTCCAGATCTTCCCTGGAGACACCCCCTGCCTGCCCTCTGGATGCAGATCAAGCCATTTATGCAGGACATCCACAATGAATATTTCTCTGGTTTTTTACATGCATGATTATGAAAACACTGGCATGACAATCTCCATTTTCAGACCTCTGTGTCAAGAAGGAAAGCATCAGGCTTGAAAGATGATCACTTATAGCAGTTCAAAGAACTCTTACAAGCTATATAAAAATCAGGAGAAAAAAACACACACACACAAAAAACAGCACATGATGGAGCGAAGCTCCAAGCCAGGCAGTCAAGCTGGGAGTCTCCCACACTGCACCGACACTCACTGCCAGCAAGTCACAGGTGTACTACACAGGAGCAGGTGAAAAAAATAAAATGCAACCGTGAGGGGTGTGATAATGGTTTGGGGCCAAAACACATCCAGTCTTTAGTGCCATTGTGCATCTGTTATGGATTTAGACATTTTTTTTTTACAGCTACACTGTCTATGTGCATGAGCATATACCCCTACAACACCATATGTTATACAAAGGTTAAGAAATGGCCTAACAAGGCTGGTGATGCCCACCACCCTCAGGTGAAATTCATAAGCCTTCTGCAGTGTTACACAGAGTCTGGGACTGTGATGAAAGGCTACAAAGCCTCTCTCCCCCCTTCCAAATGTCATTGAAATGAACAGAAACCATTCCTCAAATAATGTCAATACGAATTATGTAGATAATAGATTAATGTGACAATCAGCCAACATGAAAATTAACTGGTAATTAGCCATTGGGTGACCTATCAAACCCAATATTTTTTCCCAGAATGTGGGAGGTCCTCCAGACCAGGTAAGAGCCCAGATAGTTTCTCTCCCTACCTCTCCCCACCTTTCTGTCCAGGTTTCCATCACCCCTTCAGCCACTGTCTGACTCCAAGCCCAGAGATTGGGGTCATGGCTGGGCATCATTGGGGCTGTGTCCCCTCCTCATTCTCTCTCCTTTTCCCTTTACAAAGCAAGGCTGGGGAACAGAGAAGTGATGCCTCCACTGACTGCCAACATGCACAGCTTGCCAGACAAAAACTAAACCTCAGATTCAGGCATTGACTTGAAGCAAAAGTTTGTCTCACATTTGAACATATATATAAAAAAAGACAAAACAAAACCTCCAAATTGCTACACACAGAAGTCAGAGTGTCTAAATATTTATGAAATACCATCTGCAGCAATCTTTTTTAATGTTTTGCATCTTTTGAATTCAAACTGGTCCAAAAATAAATCTCTCAGCTGTTATTACTCATTACATATCCATAAGCACACACATATATGTGCACAGGTACCACTTGCCTCTAGCAGCAATCCATAAAAAAAAAATCTTTACGCCTTGACTTTATAAAGGGATTACTTTAGGCAGAGGACACAAGACGACCCTTGCTTTAGCCATTGGAGATTATGCTCTCTACAGAAAGCTGTGAGCCTTAAATTGGTGCTGCTCTAATCCTAAACTGGAGAGGCATTCAAGGGATGCCATGACCCAGAAGAGCAAGTGGAAAAAACTAAATTAAAAAAAAAAAAGGCACACTTACAGAGGAGGGTGGGAAAGGAAGGAGAAAGAAAAAAAGAAAGGAGAGCAAGCTTGCTTTGCAGGATAAAACTATTTATTTTTAATTGTAATTTCTGGTTACTACTTTCCCTTTGCTATCAGACTCTAAAGAAAAATCACCTTTGCACCCCCTTGCAGTTTCTATGTGCTTATTTTTAGAACTGTTTGACAATTATCCAAGGGTCTAAGACTAACAGATGGCCTGTCTTAAAGCCTCATATGTTCACTAGTTTGCACTTCTGACAAACAGTAAATGTACTCAAGAGTGTGCCATAAACAGGGCTGAATGAATACTCAGAACACAATTTAGTTAATACACTTCATTAAAACTGATAGTGGTAACCAATGTTTCCCATAAAACCAGGTGTTAATTGCCCTTCCAGTTGTTTCAGGTAACTCTCACCCAGTGACATTTGTATGTTTAGATCATAGTTTTCCAGGCAGCCCAGTATTACCTCTTTACTTTCCCTTGGTATTTCACCCACTACAGGAAATACTTGTAACAAGTGAACTCCAAGTTATCATGGTATGCAATAAAAAAAAAAATTGTCAGGCAAGACAGGTTCACATGTCCCTTCTTTATTTGAAGAGTCACTTGAAATGGAGGTAGAGGCAAACGAGAGGTGGCACATCCTTTGTGAAAGGCAACGGCTGCCTGTGTTACTGCTTCCTTCATCTCTGAGCATCTGATAACTTGCCATACGTCAGTCAGTCCCTGTGTCAGCACACTTTGAGACGGCACTTCTACAAATGCAGGTAGAAAGCTGTCCTTTACAAGTTATTGAACCAGGAAAAAAAAAAATAGAAATCATTCTGAGTGTCTAAGAAAATATGCCTGGAGGTTTGGTGTTGGCTGAAAAGTGAAGTTGCCTGTTTCCAATGGAAATAGCGGCTTCTGAGTTACTCTGACGCTTGCACGTTATTACTCCGGGGGTAAAAGCACTTTTCGCTGCTACTGGGACACGGAAACACTTACCTGTGCCAGGACCGAGCTCCCCCTGGCACCCCTGGGGTTTCTGTACCCACTGGGGAGGATGAGCACCCTCCCTTAGTGCCCACTTACCCGGGGGACCCCCTCAGCCAGCCCCAGAAACCTGCCCGGCTCCTCGGGCGTCCAGGAGCTGGCACTTCATCTGGCGTCAAAGGGAACAGAATTCATAGCATTTTCAGGGGGAAAAAGCCGTTCCACACGTGACTGACTAAATGCTGACTGCTCTTTCTTAATAACTCTTTTCCCGTGGCCGGCACGTTCCGACCCCAAACCGCAGCTGCCGGGTGTGGGTGTGCAGAGCCCCGGCGTCCCCGCCCCGGCCGGCCTTTGTTCTGCACTGGGCCGGCTGCACTGCCGGCTGCAGCGCCCAGCGCCGCACTGCCTCAGCCTCAGCTCCGTATTACACTGCTTCTGCCCATTTGAATCCAGTCTTGAATTTTGATAGGCGTTTCTGTGTTATTCTGGCTTGAAAAATTACCTTTCTATACAAATACCTTTCTTGGAGTTATTTTTCCCAGTGCCAGCTTCTTCTCACACCAGCTAAGGATTATTAGATGATTTATGAATTTAATTCCTCTTCTAATTCAGGTTGTTTAGTCCTAATCAGACTTTGACAACTCACCTAACATGCTTTCCCCTTTCCACTTGAGACTAATGATTTTGTGTCATCAGTCTTCTAGATCTGCTATCCCTTTTCTTCTCTAAACCTCAGAATAAACCAAGCTGAGCCTATTACAAGTCAACTCCAAATGCAGCCTAAGCGTGGCATAGCCTCTTGTATTCTATTAAATGCCTCACCGAAAAGTCTATACACTTCTTCCAAAAACACTGGGTAAAATGCTGAAGCACAAAAGCAAACTGAAGCCTTTGGGAAAATCTTCTTACCACAGCACTTTGGAAATAAAAAACACAGAGGAATACATTATTAAGAGATAACCAGAGTCTTCTGTTAGAGAAACTAGCTGTAAACACACCGTGATTCACTGAGGCACCCAATGAAACCGGGGAGCTAATAATACCTATCCTGAGGGATTGCATGCTCCTGAGAATTTCACTCAGAAATGCAAATTTATCAGCATCCTTGTAACTTGTAGTCTCCAGTATGCCATGCACAAGATCAAAAATAAGCCGAGGGAAGAACCTTACAATTCCTAAATATAAAGCAAGAGGGACAAATTTAATTACTGTTGTCAGAAGTGCATGAAACCATAATACTTTTAGAATTCCTTCACTCCTCTTTCAGCCCCACTGTTACTCCCTGACTGGATTCCAGAGCCATTTCTGATCCCAAGAGCAGAAGATGGTTTGCAGGATCCCAGTACAGCACTCTGCTGACAACACTTGCTGCTTTAACCTAACCCTGCACCTCCACGGCGTGTCACAAACCCGCTATGCAGCAGCACAAACGCCCCGTGCCTGGCTTTGAAGTGACCCTCCAAAGCTGTCCTCGAGAATGCAAACACCCACTTCCAGTCCGTTTTCAAACCTAAGCCACAATAATCAGAGAAAGCATCTCCTGCCCACAGGGACACTCCTTTGCCTGTGCTATACCAAAAACCCCAGTGCACACCCCAGTGCTGACCTGTTTGTATCTACTTACGGGTCCTTCTCAGGGAAGCAACGTCAAAATCATTTTCAAGAGGTAAGCCATTTTCCAGGAATACTTAGGTTTTCCTCTCAAAAGCATGAATTGTTTATTTCTTAGACACCAATCCAAGTCTTATCTCTTTAATCCCACCTTGATCTAAGGTAAATCATATCACAGAAGCCAGTTAACTGCTCATTTCTGTGAGGGCTGGAGTCATCATTATGGAACACTTTGTGACTCCTCTAAACACCAAATTAATCCTGGTTGGGTCTTTATTATAGGATCAGGACAGTGTCTTTTCAAAATATACTTAGAGCAAAAGGGAAATGCTTTACATAGCACCTTTAGAAATTAAAATGCATAGGGCAAAGCTTCACTGAGTGACTGTTTCCACAGGAATATGACTCAACAAAAGCCAGGAAACTGAGAGTTGAACCTAAAACTCACTCTGATGTTCTCTAGTATGGCAAGGGTCACTGAACACCATCTGATTACTTTTTGTTGCTTTTTTTCCTGCACCAGCTAGGTATTCCTGGTGTTAAGAACTGGTAACAAACAGTTTCAGTCTTAACTGTGAATTTTAATGCAAACTATAAGAGGGGCAGGTCTCACATTCATAACAGGCAACATCCTCCTCTGAATGATGGGAGCTGCAGCTGAAGTTCCTTGGGCCAAATAAGGAAGGAAGTGTGGACAGCCAGACTTAATACAAGCAGTGCCTGCTCACAGCAGGATCACAGACCTTTGACCAGTAATTCCTTTAAGAAGCAGCAACTAAAGTAAAATTCCCTCTAATGGAATACTGAGCTGACAAATTGTATCACCTTGTGTTATGGATACACTTTTCTTAGAGGCAGATAAATATTCCTGTCATGTGGCACCCACACACTGCTCGGGCTGACAAAACTGCTGGTTGGTGACCTGTTGCCTTGGACATAATGGTTGTTATTGCTGGTTTCTAATTTCAAAAGGGGAATAAAAATCCTCCAATGCAAGTGGCTCTGCTATAAAATAGCAAGGCCATAGTTACAGAAGTGCTTTACATGCTGCCCTATTAGCGTAGATGCCACCAGCAGAGCAGAAATCTGCAGACAGGATTGTGCTCAGCCCACTGCCCACTGCCTCCAGGAATTAACCCTGGAGGAGCTAGGAGTGTGAAAGAGTCGTGCCAAATTTTTTCTTGTAAGTAAAAGAGGGGCCAAAATATCACCAACATGAGAAATTTCCTCCAAGACATCATAAGACAAAACAGCAAGGCAACATTGCTGTGGTATGTGTGCAAAACAACTGGGTTAAATGGGATTTTCCAGCCATTGCTACTCCATTACAACAGTGTCACTGGTCTCAGGAAAGTCTGCCTTTTAAACAGCAAGATGCCACGTTTTAAACAATCCTGATTTCATGCAAAGACTAAGAGCATGTGCTGGCCCCAAAGGAGGACACATTTTTCAGAAGTAAATATGTTCTGAACAACCTCACTGCTCCTTTTGGAGACACAATAATGTAACGCACCAATGACAGATATGCCATACACAGCCAAACCTCAATGCCCCTGGCAATTTATTCAGGTTTAACTGCGCAGCACAAACAAATGAGGAGGCTGGGTGGTCAGGCAGGAGCTCTCCCCCAGGGCTGGCACAGTGTGGGCGCTGCTTTGGCTGTTCCTGCTCGGTGCAAAACTGTTCTGTGGACAGGCTCTGCACGGAGGTGACCTCTGGGTGTCCATACTGCCTGCCCAGGATGTGGCACAGAAGACACACAAGACACTCTGCAGTGTATCAGCTGAAGCACAGCTGAGTGATAAGCTCAGGACTGCTGCTGCCAAATCTGGTCTGGCTCATGCAGCGTTGGGGTGACAGAGCCTCGCTGAACCCAAGCTGACCTTGCACAGAGCCACGAGTGGTCTCTACACCGATCCCATCAGCTTGTACCATCTCGCTCCATCATCTACATTTTTCCAACAAAGCTCCATCACCTCACTGAGGATAGACAGTTTAGTATCTTGTCAGTTATTCCATTAGCATGAAACATGAAGGGAACATTAACAATCTGTCCACTGGCGGCCACAGCCCAGGTCGGGTCATTGCACATGTGCACCCAGCCCTGCACCAAACACTCCCATCCCCATTCTCATTTTACATAAGCAGAACAGGCACAACCTGAACAGAAGCTGTATTCTAAATTGTTTTTCCTTTCTCCTCTGGTCAAAGGGAGGTATAAAACTACTCTCAAAATACAATGTTAAAGTGGGGTATAATTAGGCAAGCAATAGTATATGATTGAATATACTTCTCTGGAAGGAACAACAGAAGGAGTGTTCCAGGCTTGTTTTCACATCCCTGAGAGTAAGCTGGACTGAGAATACTGACAGCCTTCCTGACAAGAGCATGGAGGTGCAGGCAGTGACAGCCCTATACACACAGCCAGGTGCAGAAAAGCAAGTAGACCGCTGATTTTCTAACAATTCCTCATCCTTTTGCTGTTCTCAGACCCCGTTTTTTTCCTGGCCACTCATCACGTTTGCTCCATGTATCTGAGCTCACAGAAGAATGAGAACAGGTAAGGCAGGGAGGAATTAGCAGGAGTCACTCTTACAGTCTTTAAAATCCCCCTGGGAAAATTGGCCCTTGGGGTGGGGTCACAGGGCAGGACCCCTGTCCTCAGCTCTCTACAGCAGCCAGAGCTGGAACCACTGCTCCTGCTGCCTTTCACTGGCTGAGGAGATAAACCCTAGGATTACACCCTAAATCTCTTACTCAGGAGATCAGGGGTACATGAAAGGCCTTTTAAATTTCTTCATGAAATGATTTTTCAAATTCCTTCTAGCAGCAAAAGTGATGGGGCCTCCACCAGCACCACAGCAGTAGGCAACAGCAGTACAGTATCACTCCAGGATTTCCTGTCTGGAGTCTAGGCTTCACATCTGAAATACAGCACACACACAACATTTGTATGACCGAGGAAACACAAGACACTTGCCACACATTTATTATCTTCCTGGGGAAATGATATAGAGGACAAAAGAGACTATATTTACTCCCTCCCCAGCTGCTTTTACAATCTAATAATTTATTTCTCCTGGACATAAATTTCAGATTTAAACGAAATCTCTGAAACCTAAAGATGCCACATGGTAGAGGCTAGGGCAGTATTTCTTTCCATTTTGGAGATGGAGTGCTTAATGCATTGCTCAGTTAACCAGTAGCCTTAAAATTTAGGGGGGGCAAGGGTAGAAAGAGACAAGCAATTAGACTGTGGCAGACCCTAGATGCAAATACAGGTGATGACTGTGATTACTACCTTCATACATAGAGTTAAAACTATCTGGTTATTGAAAATTATTTTCTCAGTCCACAGGGGTTTATCTAGGTTTAGGCCGAGATGTTTATTTTTTCTGCAGCAGCTGTACTGGGGATTCTTTTACAACATTTTCCTTCCATAGAAGCTATATATCATTCACATTTCTGAAAGCTGAGGCGCTTTCTATGATGTAAGAAATCTCTGCAATTAGAAAAAAACGTAACTTTTTTCAGAAGAATAAAATGCATCTCCAAACACTTCGAGACAGCAACTAAGATAGCAGTGCTCTTAAGGCAAATGCAAAATTCCAGGGTATAAATTCCTGTTAACTGTTACAAATATATCCATCTGTTCACAGACTAACTAGTGACTGAAACTGATGAATCCACTGAAATGTAATTTTCGAGTACACTAGCGTCTGTTCTCTTCTAGTAATAAAGTAAATGCTTTTCAGTAACTCTGCTGCTTTTGAATGCCAATTTCCCTTTAAGTAGGTTCAGGTTTTCTCTAAAAAAACCACTAAAATTAAAATAGCAAATGCCTTTTCTTTCCAAAGGTCAAACTCAGCTTTTAAAGAACACACAACATTTCAGCAAGGCAGAGAGGACAAAACTCCAATCAGATAAATGGGCTGTGTAATGATTGAGAACCATGTCTGCCTCAGGTTTCTGAATGGGCTTTAGGATAAAATTTGGCACAGACTGATGTTGAACCTTATATCTCTTTTACTGCAGACAAGAAATTCACTGAAATATATAAATAATGAATGTGGCTGGGGATCTCTGCTGGTACTACTGCTGGTTCTGCAAGATGCAGGAACAGAAACATACACTGCTCCATGTTTTTGTTATTAGGGAATCCTTGTTCTCTAACAATAAACACAGAATATTTTATCTGAAATGGCTTCTGCAGCACATCCAATATAAGTTTCAGCTCTCTAGAAGTGCCAGCAAATTGCAGAAAGATAAGTTACAAAGACGTACCTAATTTGCTGTGATGAATTGTGTGCATGCTTCAGTGATCAAAACTGCAGCTGAGACCTATTATATTTAATGATCTAGACATTTCTTGTGAAAACACTCAGGCATATACTGTTATGTCTGGACAAGCATTTTGGTCTTTGCAAGCAAACAAAGAGACTAAACTTTCAAAAGGATGCTGTACAGCACCCTCGATGAGCTCTTTAAAACTGAGGCTGATCAAGCTCCACTATTTTCTTTAAATAACGCTTATGCTCTGCCCTTTCCAGTGCAGCATCCCTCTTCCTTTCAAAAACAGTCAGTTCCTCTGGATGCTAGCGACACTTACAGGAGGCAACGGAGCTAATCTGTGCTCAGACCCCAAACTATGCTCCACAGCAGATACTACAGCAAGAGAAAATCAAAGGGGCTGGATCAGAGAAATCTTCCCACCAGCAAAGAAAATCTCTGACAAGACATTTCAGCGAGAAAACAAAAGAAAAAGAAAAATATTTGTCTACATATTACACAAGTGTTCTGTTTCTATTTTAAGGACTCTGCCCTGCTTACAAAGTCATGTGCTACCCAGCCCGGTAGGGCCGAGCAGCAGTAGCCGGTTGTGCTGTCCCTGAGGACACTGTTCCTACACAGCCAGCTGTGCCATGGCCACGCTCACAACCCCACAGCTTATGGCCCCTGTGCTCTGAGCTTCTACACAGAGCAGCAGGAAACAGGGCTTCCTACCACTCCCCTATGGGGACAGGGATGTCACCTTGTGAACGAACATGTGAAGGACTTTGGAATAAAAGGTCTGAGGTTTCCAGGGCTTTACATCTGGCTCCCCCAAAATTGTTCTGCATGGAACTGGGGATATTATTGAATCTTGCTTTTCCAACTTTGCAAAAGAGGAAAAAGCAACCTCAGAAAACATGCTGGTAAACTTAATTCATTTATGGTTATTAGAACCACAGAGATCTGCAGAGCGAATTCACAGAATTTTCTTGCTACACACATCCAAGAGCTCATGCGCTCCCTCCCTGGTCAGTCTGAACCTCTTTCTATCATTCATTGTTCAAAAAAACACAGCAAAACATAAACTTGTGCTTTTGACTCCAGAAATAAGGATTTCAAAGTGCTAAAATTTTCATTCACTTGAGGAGCTTCTAAATACTATCACAGTGGTAATTTGTGATAGTGTGGTAAGAATGAAGAAAAGGTATTTGTTAATTGTTGACATAACAAAATTAATTTTCCATCCCTAAACTTTTTCTCATCTCTCCTGTGAGCTCTGATGCAATGTTACTGACTGGCACTGCTGAAATGCCAACTTGCATTTCTCATCCTTAATTTCTCTCTAAATGTCATTAGTAATTGTTATTGCCAGACCAGAGAGTGCAATCTGGTCTTTCTGAAAGAAAATCCATTTCTCATTTCTTCTCCTGTGCTTCCTCCTTTTGGTCAGGATGGATGTTTAACACAGCCCATGTGCTCTGCTTCCAAGAGGATGGCAATGCATTAATGTATCTGGAAGTACAACATTCCTGCTTTATTTATTTACATATAGTATGCCTGAATTCTTATGAATACCAAATTGTATATTCAGAAGGGTCTTCAAAGAACATCTTTCAAGAACACTAACAAGTCTTAATTGAATAAAGCTAACAAGTAGGGGAAGGGAACACCCTTTAATGTGTGCATCCTCTCTGGATGCTTCCATAATTTACCCTTTTTGGTGAGCAGCAATGCTGTCAAATATAAAAGCATATTACATGATTTTTCAGTCTTTTTGTCACATGGAAAATAAATGTCTTCAGTGAGATGTGTAAACTGGTCTAGCTCTGGTCTGGATTAATGTATCACCCTCATTGCCCCAAAAAGTAAAAGTGTTTTCCACCACTAAGAGGGGAGGTGAGCTTAGATATCTGTGTGCAAAGGTAAACCCGCCAGTGTGCAAGGCTGGCTCCTTGCATATCACTGTGTGTTGAGCCAGAGTACAGTTATGTGCAGCACCTACAAAATTTGGGCTCTGGTACTTGGAGGCAAGTAGCACCTTGGCACTTTGAGTGAATTTTAGGGGGGACTCTGTTTCATGACAGACCTTTAACAGAGCTCCCTACAATCAGAACATCTTACACTTTCACGTCTGCATTATATTTTGTAAGGTTATATAAAGTAATTAATTCAAAGCTAAGCTTCATTTCCATACCCATTAACTAAAGGCATCTTATCTCAAAAAAAATAGACATTTGAACATTTCCAGCCAGGAATTGTGCTTTCAATAAACACAATTGATGCATATACATTGTCTCTTGGCGGCTTACACTCCTGCCCATCTGTTGGGATGGCATGGTGCCTGCGCAAAAGTTGGTTGGACCCTTGCCCTAGGGCATAGATGACAGGCAACGACGGGTTTAGCTGGGCAGCCTGAGCAGCGGATCCAAGTGCCATCTCTGCTGGAGGAAGCCCCGTCTGTGTGCCAGCACTGCCACATTGGAACGACATGCCTCCTTACACTTGATCACACATGTTGACACTTGGGTGCGCTTAAGTGCATTAATGACTAAAATGATGCCTTTCACCTGGCTCCCTTCTTTTTTTCCTCCACTCTGCACGGCTGCTGGGTTTTCTGCACATGTTACTGTAAACTTGTGAGCACTCTGTTAGCCAGGGCCAGCCACAGAACACCCTTAATATTTAAGAAATGAAGGAGGGTTTTTTGTTATGGGCCATGCTGCTCCAGTGCCAGACATGTCCTCATCTCAGGTGAGAGATCTTTCTGCCTCTCGCTGAAGAGACCTCAGACAGGATAAAGATGCAGCAATATATTTGTCAGAACCATCTTTCCAAATGAAAAAAATGCTTCACCCTGGCACTACGCCACACACAGGGCAATTGACGATTTCTGCACCATCCTTTGTTGCAGCAGAGGTGGCCACGCAAAGAGGCCACACAGTCTGGATTCCATTACTGCTCCAACGGCAGCCCCAGCCCCAGCAAACACCCCCTGCCTGGGTGCAAGGGAAGAAGGTGCTGGCTGACAAATCACACATGGGTACATGAGCATGAACAGCCCTTGCTCTTACAGTAACCTCTGTGAATGTCAAGCCCAGAAAACCTCTGGCATCCCCTGCATGGAACCCCAACTGCAGCTGCTGTAGACCCAGCAACAGCCCCTCATAGTCTACAATGGTGTTTCCTAGCTTTGGTCTCTATCAGAGCCTGTTCCTAATCCTAAATTTGCAAACAGCCATGTATTCCTCCTCCTCCTCTGAATTTAAACACACACATTGAAAACCAGAGACCCAATAGGTAAAAACTCTTCCCTACTGTGAAAACAGATCACAGATAAAACTTGTGGTTTTGCAGTCCATAAAGAATGTTCAGGCAGGCAGACTCAACACGATGGGTATGTGCCTACAGCACTTTTAATTTTTAATTATTGTTAGTCATAATTATCTGACTGCGTCTGAATGAAACCCAGCAATATGGCTGGAATAGATTTTGGTAGTCTTGTAATTTATTAGCTTTGTAACTACTAATAATTAAAATTTAACAATACTCCAAGCACCATAGCAACATTTTTTTAAGAAACGCTAGCCAAATCTGCTAGGATAACTGACTAGGTCATTTTCACAACTTTAAAGGAGGAATAACATTTTAAAAATCTAAAAAGTAAAAAAATAAAAGATAAAAGTACAAAAGAAGGAAAAATAAGTAACAGACTCTTAAAAGCCTATCAACAAGCAAAATGCAAAGATAAAAAAATCTTTTTTAAATAAAAAAAAAAGGATGTTACTTTCAGGAAATTAATTCTACACATGATTTTGTGTGTGCTTTGTATGAAATTTAGAAAGAGGTCATGGTATGTTTCCAGTAAGAAGCTCTTGGTGTTTGCCATCTAAGTCACATGTAAGTCCTGAAATACAGTAAAAGTTACATCAAGTGAAAGCCCTGCCTTGAAATAGAGGCACATTTCAGGTCCCGTTTGTCCTGCCATCCACACAGTCTCAGGGAAAAACATTTTCTGCAACTTCATCAAGATACTACGGAATTGCCTTTCTCTCACTGCCTGAACAGACACTGGAGCCCAGAAACACTAAGATACTGCATTGTTGCAAGCACATAGGGCTGGTTCTACTTAAGTAAGCTTTCTTATACCCCCAGAAAGTAGGTAAAGCCCATTTTTCAAATAGGAGCTGGAGATACGGCTGAGTACAGAATTAAAATTGCTTAAGTCTTTCTTCAGTGCTCCATTGATGGTGAAGTGAGCCCTTGGACTCAGCCCTGCAGACTCGCCTGCGGGCAGGTGGCTCCCAGCCAAGCCAAGAGGCTCTCATTCTCCTCCATGCTTCAGGGGACACTGCTGTACCCAGATGGCCCCAAGGACCAGTGGCATGAGCAGCTGGAGATGTTGCTCCCCATTGCCCCCCCTCCCAGGGAGGCCAGGTACAGAGCAGCTTTTTTGTGTCCCCCACTGGGTCACATCTGACTGTGGGGCAGCTCACTGTGGTGCCCCCTTGCCTGGGCAGGTCACAGTCCTCTACAGGAGGCACATCTAACATCAAGCTGACATTAAAAGCAGACTTAAAAAGAGAAAACCTGCTTAGGGCTTGATCTGCTGTAATCAGCAGAAAGAATCCCAAGGACTTTGATGTGGACCAAATCAAGCCCCTGGAGGACATTCATGGTAAATCATTATTAATATAATGAGTGCAATTTCTGTGCAGCAGCTCATGCCTGTTTATGGATATATGAAAATTGCTAGCTTTTCACATAAAATAAAATGAGACGGGAGACAGGCCACAGTGTTAGCCAATGGGCCATAGTAGCCACTCTCCTTTTGATATGTGTACATTTAAAAAACTGGGCATTTTAAATGACAGCACATTCCTCCAGTGAAGCTCTC
Source organism: Corvus kubaryi (assembly GCF_017639235.1). Classification (NCBI taxonomy): domain Eukaryota; kingdom Metazoa; phylum Chordata; class Aves; order Passeriformes; family Corvidae; genus Corvus; species Corvus kubaryi. The sequence continues at coordinate 11,814,529 of NW_024581093.1, read as the reverse complement.
TTAATTTAGTGGTTTGACATATCTCCAAATCTGAGCAGAAAAGAAAGCCCTTTATTCATAGCAGGCAATAAAACACCTGAACACCTGTGCTAGGAAAGACCTGGCAGGTACCCTGCTCCCTTGGTACCTGGATTATTTGCGCATTGTTTATTATATCCCTTGCCTTAGTTTTCATCAATTGTAATCATTTAGGAGGAAACAGTATGATTAACAGTACACAAGCAAACAGCAGGAATTAATCCTTTAAATACAAATACTTCACCGGTTATGTGATGGCTCCTTGGAAAAGCAGTGTGGCAAAAGAGTATGCACAAAAATCCTCCTCAAGTTTTCTCTGGAAACCACTCCTCAGTCACAATTTGCTTAATACAATTCTTGATGCAAGCAACTGAGGAGGGATCCCTCCTTGCTGTGAATCACACCACAAATATAACTCTCAGCACCCATTATGTGTCATCATTTCTGACCCATCTTCAGGGTTGGCAGGGTTCCCTACTACATTTTAAATAGCAAAGATCAAAATTTCACTTGTCAGAGAGCAAGCTCATCTCCCACATCTGAGTGCCCATGGCTCCAGCTGCCTCCAAGGAGCTGGACCAGCAGCTCCCAGCCCAGTTCTTAGAGATGGGGATCTGTTTGGAAGGGCTCCTTCTGCCCTACATGTAAGGAAACCCCAACCCTCCACCTCTGCACTTGTTTCGGTGAGCATGTTTCAGTAGGGGGAATGAAATGCCATAGCCTTGGTGTTTTATATATTAGGTACAAATTCAGTCTTTTTCCAGGAGAATCTCATGATGTTCATAGCTCTCAATTGTACAAAGTGAGGATATGAAAAACACAGAGCTGCCAGCCTTTCCTCTTCTGCCCTAAGGGTGTGTGGGGTTATCACACATACTCTTTCCTTTATATTTCATACTTTATCTTACCATGTTTTCTTTCCTTATTTCCAGTGAGATAATGTAAGCAGTTAAATAGCATTCTGTTTTCTTTTCTTGTGGCAATATCATCAAAGTAACGTCACTGACTCATTGCTCCAGATTCTCACCGAATTTCCCACCGTTTATAAAGCAAGCTCAGTTCCTCTGAGCGTTCCTAAGCCTTGCTTTTACAGCTCCATCAGATGGTATAAACTTCAAAGCATAAACCTATATTAAAATACAACTACTAGTTCAGCAGCATAAGAGGGTTTGATCACTTCCAGAGCATTAAGCTACCAAAGCAGTATCTGCACCAGGCACTAGAAGTACATTTACAGCAGCATTTACAGTTTCTCATCACATGGCACACACGATGTTTACCCTCTTTAAAAATTGTTCAAAAAACTGCAGGGCTAGTTCATGCCAGCCCATGACATCTCTGAAAGTCACCTTTTCCCTTTGCTGCCTGTCATTTTCCCCACCTTCCTTGTTTTTCCTGCTTTTCGACAAGCATCCTACTCTGAATTTCTTCTTGAAATAGTTGAATGCTCATTTTTGTTACAAGTGTTTTCAGTAGTTTCACTTAAAAATACAAAGAAGGAAAAGAACGCGTACGTTCAAATTTTGATACCAGTTATTTCATGCCAGTGGGAAAGCAAATTCGGAACTGAACAGTCAAATTCATCAGGCAGAACCCCTTGATGGAGGGTGACTTGCCCACATAAGAATAATTGCACAGCTAAAGACAAAGAAAGGTTTATGCAGATTTAACCCTAAGTAGCAGTTGAACAATTGCTTCACTAAAATAAAGCTAAATCTTCATTACTCAACAAAAATATAACCAACAGGTGAGGATTTAGAGCAGGCAGCTTACACACCAGAAACTAATGAGATAATCATGCCAAAGCAGACTGGTTCAAAAGTCTTAAGCATTTCTAACTGATTTATACACCCATTTTGTGTCCTCCTTGGCTCTAATATTTGCATTAGTAATTTCCCTGGCATAAAGTAAACACATATTTCTGAGTCACTACTGAAATAAAGACTAAAACTGTGCAGTTAAGTATTGAATTTTCATTCACCCAACATCATTCAAAACGATTCATGTAATTATTATGAATTATTATAAGCAGAAAAATTTTGAGTACAGAAAAATCCTGCATAAAACCTGAAAAATTACAATCCTAATTTATATGATTAAAGCTGACATTTGCAGCAATTGTGCAATGCACAAAACTTCAGAATTGAAACACTATGTAATTAAAATTGGTAATTGCAAAAAACAGGCTGCTTAGACTATAATTTAACCAGGTTCTCTTTATTTGATCATCTGATTTTAAAGGTTAATGCAGTGGCCTAGGAAGCCAGTGTGCCCATTTTAATTGTGCTGGCATTTTGACCAAACACCACTTTAAGGGAGATATGGGAGGTATAATCAAATCTGTCTTTGCAAGCCACTGCTGCCTTCATAAAACGTACATAGTGAGAACACACAAACCCAAAATCTGCTGACTTTATTAAAATATTAACAAGGTATAGTTAAAACTTTTGTACACTTATGCAAATCAGGTCACTAGAACAAGAGAAAGAAGAGATCCCCTGGGAGGAAAAAAAAAATAAAATCAACAAAGTGAAAAGATCAGCCATCCTTCCACAGCATGACAGCACAACACAAGAGGCAGCAGCTTGGGAATTCAGTAAGATAAATAAAAACCCTCCAAAGTTTAAGTAAATTATGGTTTATAAAGCTAATAGATTCAAATGGGCATATGGTACCCTTCTATAAAAGGACTGCCTTTCCCAGGGGATGGGAGTGGTGATTTTGGTGGCCCTGCTGCACAGGTGAGATAGGTGTGAGCAGGCCAGCCAAGGTAGGCAACTCCCCACAAGCTCTGTGGCAGGGCAGGCTCTGGTGTTCCATTGCCCAAAAGGTACCATGCACACACACCACGGAGGTTCAGTGTCTGTGGGTTTAGCACTATTTAGGGTATTGGTGGGATTTAACCCCCAGCCTCACTGCCATGGTTCCAAGGAGGCCTCTGGGGCCAGGGCCCTGAGCAGCAGCATGCCCAGGTCAGGGTCCAGCCCCTCCAGAAGGATGTGTGCCCTGGGAATGGGTGTGGGCCAAGCACTGGCTCTGTGGAGGCTACAACTGCTGTGGCTGCAGCCCCCAGCGCTGCCAGGGAAAGTAGTGTGCAAGGCCTGGTGTGCAGAGCCACAGCCTGGCAAAGTGCTACTGCCTTGGAGGAGCCTCTGCTTGAGCATCATGTCGAGCTGCATCCATACTTTGCTCTCATACCTCAGTCGGGAAAATTCCTTTACTTATGATTTAGCAGCACAGAAGGGGATGGGGCAGCTACCATTTGCTGAGTCTTTGTATGTTAATCAGTCCCTAAATTATTAATAGAGCAAAAGAAATTATTTACAACGTGTTTGACGTAGACATGTAAGAATGTAGCAACACTACTGTCAAGAGAAATACTCATAAATCATGATATCTGTCTTGTCTTATTTATTTATTTATTCCAGCCATGCTCAGAGACCCTTTTCTCCTCCAGGCACCCAGGGACGCAGGAGGAGACTGAGAGACTGTTTAAGGGCAGAAGAGACCATACCAAGGTTAGGCACCTTTTCTAAATGCTGCACAAGGGTGATGGTTGCACAGAGAAATCAACAGCTTTAGCTTTGTTTTTACTCCTGTTGTAAACATACCTGAAGCTCTGTTTGAAAGAAGAACTTCTGTGGGCACTGGGAACAGTCATAAATTTTGTCTTCCTGCCCATGGACTGCAAAGATGTGCTGCTGCAGTTTGTTTGCCTGTACAAAAACTGAAACAACACAGTACAGTTAGTTAAGATTGCTTCATATAAGGCACCTCATCTTGAACTGCACTTCAGAGTCTTTGCAATTGTAACAGGTCCAAGGATATCTGCTAGAGAAGTGCTGATACACTTGGTTCGGCAGAATTTCCTTACAAGTAGTCAATTTAGAGTCTTCAGGCTGACAGTCAGCTTACTTCTAAAAGACTCTACATCCTGTACGGATTTTTGATATTTCACATAAAGCTAACACTGCCCACACGTAACTGGAAGAACTCAGTCATCAGACCAAAGAGAGGACGTCACTGCTCCCGCGGGAAGCCCTGGGCCCATGGCAGGTGCATCAGATGCATTTTTAATGCAGGACAACTGGGCCAGGAGAGGCCTTGATGGCTGGTATGAAATGCCCAGAACAGCATTTCTGGCAGAAATGTGAATCTGAAAGGGCAGGCTCGCCACAATTTTTAGATCTTTAAAATAGGTTGTCCATTCAATACGAAAAAGGTTATTGTTTAACATCACAAATATCACGGCATCTGCATTATGATTCTGGATTGACAATTATGCTGACTTCATCAAGGGAAATTTTGAAGTGGAACATATTGAACCACACCTTTAGCTGGTTAAAAAATATTTCTGATTTCATTTTTGTCTCACTTTACATGAATCTGTACATGAAAATGGCTTCTTCCTTCTGCAGAATTTAACACATGCACCCAGAATTTTTTTACAGCATGTTGCAGAAAGGATAAATTACCTCCCAGCTTACACAATAACCAGTTTCTCAAATCGTGGGCCTAACCCTAAAGAACACAGGTTCACCTTATTCCCATCAAAGTTCAAGGAATTGCAGGTGCTACCATTCCCCTTTTCTGACAACAGGTCCACAGCGGTATCTACATGATCCTTATCTTGTAAACAGATTGGAAATGTAAATGTTAACTACTGTGTTGAAGACAGTATAAAAGGCAGCCTTTTCATGCACCCTGCAGAACCTGGAAAAGCAAGATCACCCATGATCATTTGCACTGATGAGACAGCTTAAATGATCTACACAGAAGGAATACCTAGGAGGCTTTCAGACAGGAGTTAGAAATGTGCCACCATAAGAAAACTGGGCTTGAAGAAACCTCTGAGACAGCAGCTGGCAAAATCATAGAGCTGTACAATTTGGTCACATCAAACCTTTACTCGCCTTTACTCAGCACTGTGAGCAGACCACGAACCACCTGGTCTTTAGAGAGTCCTTGCTCAGGTGAGTAAGGGCTTGCAAGAGACAGTCCATCCTTTGCAAGTCCCACACTTGGAAACACATAGCACCTTTGAGCCACAAGGCATAATGTAAATGTTTGGAATTGTGGGGGCCATGCAGAGCCCGCTGCATGTGGCAGTGCTGCTTGGTGTCAAACACCACAGAGCTGCTCGTCAGAGCAAGCCCCAGCTTCGGACAGAGGATATTTGAATGTTTCCAAGCATAGTATTTCTTTTTCCCAGGGAAAGGAATACAGTATTTTACAAATCCCCTGAGTGTCATTTCTGGATCTAGCCATGCACGCTGAGGCTTGTCTTGGCCTCCCTGTCTTACCTGTGAAACAAACAGGGCATTTGAATGTGCCTCCCATCCCCTCAAAGCTGTGCTCAATCAGGTGACACAGGAGCTTTGCCGGAGAGTCAAACATCTGGTTACACAGCTTGCACTCATGATTGATGCCTTCCTCTGCAAGGTTCAAATGATACAACTTGTTAGTGACACAGCAGATTAGCGTCGGGGAGGCAGCAGCGGTCGGTGGGGAACGCCTGTGCTGGCACACAGGGCCCCCCGGACCCACAGCCCCTGCCCCAGCCCCAGCGCAGGACAAGCTGCTGGCGTTCAGGGGTGCAGCCCCCCCACATTTCGGCTGCGCTGAAAGCGGCTCCGCGCCTGATCCGCCGGGAACCCACGCGGGGCTCCCAGGCTCCCGACAACGCGGCACAACCCTGCCGCAAAGGGAGAGCAGCCCTGCTCTGGGTACAGATTATTAAAGAGTCAAACAGCATCTAAAATTACTTTAATAGTGTGAATTCAACCACCAACACTGACAGAAGACTGAAGTGATGTCTTCACCTCAGAGTACACTGCAAACATACAGGAGAGGAAGGAACTGTTGGAGAATAGCAGCAGCTGAGAGCAGAGTGTCTGTGTAAATTTTTGTATCTCTTGGCTTTTTACAAGGCGAAGAGAGACCACTGAAGGTATTTAAATGTAATTTGAAAGTGTAATTTCCTTGTCATATATCTTAAGTATTGAATACACAGGGTCCATTTTAAATGCCTCTATATTCTAACTGAACTCAGTGAAGTAACAATAATTATTGCTCTTGGTTCAAGCCTACCACTTTTGTAAGATTATATGCTTCTCTGTTCACTGAAGTCTGTGGTTCTGGGTGCAGCTGAGCCTTTTTTTGAGGTACTGAAGCCATGTTAAAGCAATTTTCACACATAAAACTAAACAATCCTTTGGTTTTCTTGAAGGGAGGGAGAAAGTCAGAATTTTAGGAAACATAATACACAATTTAAAAAAATCAGAAACCACCTAAAATTTTTAACACTGTGGCTGGTTTCTGCAAATACTTCCTGAAAATGTGTCTTTCCTTCACTGTGGCAACACATGAACTTCTCATGAAAACATATTTTAAAAACTACATAAATTCTTTCTTTTGTTCTACACTCAGCTTTATTTTTACATCCTCAAATATCAATGACTATTAATTTTCAGTTCCAAGATTGCTAAGAAACAACTATATTACTCCTTTAACTAATTCTTGCCAAATACATTTGGATCTTATGAAGAACGTGAGTCCTCAGAAGCACAGTCTTACAGTTGCTTCAAATTAGCTTTTTCTATCTTTAAAGGGCTAAACAGAAGGAAGGTATTGCTTCCTATGAAGCATTTGGTACTATCAGGATCCCAAAGCCCCTGCACAAGGCTTGGACAGTGGAGAGCTGCCCATGCTGCCTCGAGGCCAGGTGGGCTCTGAAACCCATGTGGCAGTGGGTGCTCACGGTGAGTGCTGGCACCGGAGCTGGGTGGGGAAGGGGGAAGCGGCATGGGGAGAAGTAAACAGGTGGGTTGGGAAGGAGATAAAAAGAGAAAAGGAAAGAGCCAGGAACAGAAAGATGAAAGGGCTGGTAGCTCCATGGCAGCAGCTCTATGAATTCCCCAAGGAGCCACAACCAGGGACTGGGATATTTCTAGGATGCCACGAGGTTTGCAATGCTCTGCTTGTGCAGCCTCCACGGGCGGGCATGTTGCCCTCTCTAATGCATAGGTTTCCATGCCAGGCCCTCTCCCCTTACTGTGGCCTCAGGCTGGATTCTCCCATCAGACCCTTGCCTGAAAAGTTCTGGCTTTGTGTGAATTTTGCAACCTACTCCACAGGGGAGAAGAAGTGGGGAAGGGACATGAGCCTCATGCTGAGCGTGCCCAGCCACACCGCTGTGTACAGCAACCAAATGCTGCAATAAACCCACAGAGGACAAAGCAGGAACTGGGGGGAAAGGAACAAATGCCTTCTACGAATAAATCAGAGAAATCATGTTTGACATTAATTTTCTACCCTCTACATACTGGGTATTTGGAAAAGAGTGATTCATGTACAGCCTATGGTCCTGTGTGAGCACATGTGTTCATAAATACAGATAGACGCATACTGATGACTAGACAGCTGCTCCTTTTCCAGCAGAAATATCTATAATTTGAGTAAAACTAAAAAAAAAACCAAAAACAAACAATGCTCAGCATTTCAGTTAAAGTATATTCTTACAGGCTTGATATGTTTAATTAGGCAACAGAGATTGTGTATTTTCTTGGCTGATCCCTGCAGTATTTTAAATAGTTAAACCCATAACAAACAAACTAAAACTAGAATGAAAAATAATAAAACATAATGGGTTCCTGCAGATCTGGAAATTTATCCCACTCGAGGCAAGACCTTTTGATTTGCAAATCCACTTCTGAATTATAAGGCCTTCTCCTCACCGGTGGGGGTTTTTATTCCACTCCCACAGGAGTCCATTATGTATTTCTTGTGTCTATAAAACCATCCAGAAAGAAAAAAAGGGGGAAAAAGTACCATGGTTAGCATGACAAACGTTTCTCTTTTCATGCATGTGTATTCAAAATATGAAAATGCCCAAAGATATAGATAGAATAGCTGCTATAATCACTCTCTCCTCTATGGCATTTTACAGTATATTATTTTACACAGAAACACAGCACATGCATAGGGATACTCAGTCACCTTTGGACAATAACTTCCTTGAATTATATAAGATCATATAGGTACATGCAAGGAGGCTTTTTGACAATGCGGTGTGACAGTCAAATGCGTGGTGCTGGGCACTAGCAACAGGAAACATATCATCCTTTCCCTCATTCTTATTCACCTTTTTTTTTTCTAGCACGACAAGCATCTACAAGAGACCTACATAACTCAAGTGAATTATGCAGCCCCTCTCATTTGTAAAATAAAATGCAGATTTTTACAGTTTGTTATGCTAGATCTTCTCCCATGTCTTCGTAAGTGTATCTGTGGAGGGATCAGTTGATTACAAGACTAAACGAGCAATGCACGGCAAACAAGAATCTTGGGTTTCTTGCCTTTTTCTGAGCTCAAAATAATAAGCATTAATTTTACACTTCATTTCTCCAAAAAATAATAGGATGTGCTCTTGTTTAAAACAAGCAGGCCTGCTGGATTCTGTCAGGCTGAAACTATGTCAGGCCAAAAGAGGAACAGAGCGCTTTGTGTAAAAGTATCATGGGGAGATGATAGTATCCTGTAATGTTTTCAGTACCTACTTTTGTCTCCAAAAGCATTTGATCCCTGGCAGACACATACTTATTTCCATACTGGTCTTGAGGGAAGCCAGTAGGAATGAGAGCTGATTATCTGAATCCTGAAGGTGAAACCTGGGTGGTGCCCACTGATGTCAAAGGCAGGCATTTGTATAAATTTGGAGGTACATAATTTACTGCCTGTTAGTGAGGATTAGTGGGTTGTGCAGACCCAGCTGAACTGCGGTGGCAGAGCACGTCGCTCATTGTTCCCAAGTTCGGGTGCGTGTGCAGGATAGTTTTAAATATGTTGATAGGGTGTTTAGTAGCACTTGTGCTGCCATCCTGCCCATTTTAGAGTGGGAATATGCTTCTCCATAAAGCTATTTCTGCTGCAGCAATGTGCATTTAATACATATTACAATGAGTCTCTAAGCCTCTAAGAGAACCAACACCAGCAGCCTCCTGGCGAGGATGCAGTATAATTAATAATGCTGTATTAAACCCATTTACTGTATCAGCTGCATTTCTAATTATAACTATATTAATGGCAATGTAAAAGTACACGTTAACACTGTCATGTACCAACACGTTATGACAACAGCAAATAGGAGATTTGAACAGCAAAAATCAAGATGGCATTGTCTTTACTGTTAGTTAAAACTTCTCTCTTCAACTTGATTTAATAAAGCAAAAATTTTCCCTTATGGAATAACTACAATAGTCCTAATTTGAGAGATCATGTAAGACAATCTGATGCTCGTTGCTGACAACAACATGTACATCCCACACTATAGCTTCCCAGACCAGTATAATTCTACTCTACTGCAGCAAATCGAGGCAATAAAGGAGAATTTCTTTCCTTTATTCAGATGTTCACATCCACGAGTTAACTGTGCTTTTAATGAACTTTGAAACACTGTGATTCAGTGTAACAAAGCATTAATATACTCTGTTCACAGAGAACCTTCTCCTGTCCATTAGATCATAAATTTGGTAGAATTAAATGGGCCATGTGCTCTAATTATGGTAGAAATAAATAGAAATTGGAATGAACACAGGGAAATAAAATGAAAACTGCATGTAACTATTCTGTTTATGCAATTCATTTCCCAGTAAATAAGTAATCAAAGGGAAAAATTTATAATGTAAGAAAAGAAGCAGCTTCCCCAGCATTTTTTCCCATTTGGCTGTGAAGGAGCAAGGGGCTGGAACCAGGATAGGAGGACAGTGATGGACACCCCCTCCAAAAACAAAGCCTGTAGAGAACCACTTTGACCCCTCATCTGCCTGGCACCACTCCACCGCTGGTTTTCATTAAAAACAATCCAAGGGTGGAAGTAAAACCCAGGTCTGAGAACACGCTGTAACTGCTCCAAGGGGATGGCAAATCTGCAGATGCTCACACCAGATGAAGACTACGTCTGCTGTACAGTCGATATTTCCTCATCGCCATTGCTGCCTAAGCCCATGACCTGCTACAAAAACCATTTGGAGCACATTGCTCCACTGCATTTTTGCAATCAATCCCAGAGGATGCAGCAGAGCCCCTCCCTTGCCGGCGGGGCAGCTGCGGGGTGAGGAGGTGCCGTGCTCTGGCCTGGCACGGGCCAGCGGCACTGAATCGCTGTGCAGCGCAGGCACCCTGGCCATTAGGCAGCCTGGGCGGCGAAAGGCAGCGGATTGATGGCGTGGCAACAGAAATGTCACCTGGGGAGCTGGGTGCCGTCCTCCCAGGGATGCTGGAGGTCAGTTACTATGGCAACGCCGAATGAGCTCAACCTTGTAACTGACCCTTATCTTTTTTTGATCTGTGGCCCCCTTGGGACCTTGGCTGGAAATCAACTGGAAAATAATCTGGTCACATATCAGAAAGAAAACTATTTATACTTATTTATTTATCCAGGTAGAGCTCATATCTCCCTTTGACAACTCTGCCAGACTAAAGACACCCGTCACATTCCCTCAGCATTTTCAGTGGCTGTGTGGAAACACCCAGCTCTGCACTGTGAGAAACCATGCCAAACCCCCGTGCCACTGCAAAATGCACACACACACAAATTGCCATGCATATCTGTGCTCATGACTCTACTGATATATTGCCAAAATCTTGCCTTGCTTTCAGCCCCCGACTTGCCCGTGTGGATAAACATACACCTACACCCCTTCTTGGATGGTTTAATATTTTATGTTGGTATCCGCTAATCATATTCTTTTGTGCTTTATCTCCCTGCTGAAATATGATTCTGCTTTGAAATATATTTATATGATCTAGAATGGCACAACACTGATGTCTTTTATGAGCCGAAGATTGTTTAATAAAATCTTGCATTTCTGCTTCATCCTTATGACAATTTTACTATTATAAGTTTTCAAGGGATATGAGAGCTGTCCACTGTGGTTAGAAACATCACTTTAATGAAAAATGATAACACAGGGCTTGGATTTTTCTAGAAACTATGTAAGGAATACCAACAAAAATACAGAGTTCCCAACATGCATTTGTATGTAATTTTGGTGGTTTTCCTTACATTTGCCTATTGATAAGACTCATTAAAATCAGTTCTGTTCTTCATAGTTTTCCAAGGGATGGGCAGCCCAGACAAGGGTTTATCAGCACAAAGGGCAATTGCTCTTCTTCAGGTGGGGACTCTCTGGGGAAAAGGGATTTGGGAAATCAGGGAATGTATTAGGAGACAGAAGTCACAGGACTTACTGGTGCTGGAGGAAGTGCCTATGGATTCCTGGTAACAAACTCCAAGGTTACTTGTGATGTACTTCTTCAGGCTCAAAAAGGTATTCTTTTCCATGCTAAATTAGCCTAACCACACAACGGGCTTTAAATGCTTTCATCATCTTAGGGGGCCTCGAGCTCAAAATATGCAGAATTAGATGCCAAATTATTTATAGGGTAGCTTGTAAGTTCACTGCCTCCAGTATATGTCAGTACACTGCAATATTAAAATGACCATCAAAAAGAAGCACGGTCCCAGAGGGACTGGGGATGAGATTGCAGGGCGTTTCCTACTGACTGCAAGTTCCTGCGCTGCTCCAGAGCCCCTGCGCCGCTCCTGGCCACAGGCTGTGTGCTCCCACTGCATTGCATTCCTGAGGGGAAGGCTGAGCCTCACACACTAGAGATGGGGCTGCCAGGCCCAGCTTCATCAACTTAATTTTCAGTTTACAAGAAAAATAAAATCTGAAAGTTCAAAGGAGTTCACGGAGTTGCGCATCATCTATCTCTGACTGCAGAGCCCCAAAGGGACTCGCCTGCAGAGCTTTATTTTAGATTTAGATATTAATCTGGGAAACTGCATAAAGATAATTTATAGAAATGCACTATACTTCAGCACAGTAACTTCACACTTTATCAGCCTTTCTCTGAAGATGCCTTTTTTTAATAGCCTATATTAAAACTTTTTGTGGACTAAAGCCTGATAGGTCTGGCTGCTCCTTCATAACAGTTGATTAAGGAATAATTCCACTGGTTTCCATGCAAAAATGGAAATGCAAAACCCATACAGGAAAAGAAACACATGCTGTCTTTGAGCGTACAACCACACACAGAATTAGCTTTATCCAAACTAATGAACCCCTAGGAACGACTAGAGTTTAGTAAGAATGCCTCATTCCCACATAATTCAACCCAAGTAATGTTTTTCAATGTTTTGAAATACTCACAGTTGTGTTATTTCAAGTTTAATATCAGTACCTGAGGAAAGTGAAGTAATGCAGCCCTGAATCCAGGGCCATGGCCACACAGCCCATTCCCTGCACTATCCTCCCTCATGCCATTGTATCGCTGAAAACTAAATACACTTTATTACTCCTGGTCTCCTCCCTGGGAGCAGCTCCCCGCACTGCTACACAGCAGGAATACATTCATCCTCTCATCCTATTCACAATATCACATTGAAGAGCTCAGACAAACAGCAATAACTAGTATCTACTTGGCATCTATTCTTCTTGTGAAATTAAAAATTAAAATTAAAACATCATTATACTCTTATTAAACATCCCACTGGAATATGCCCATGCTTTAAAAACATCCAAAGCTTTAAACTTACTTTAAATTGTTGTAAAACCCTTTTTTACTCCTTTTACAGGCCTGGCACGTTCCCCAGCCTCAGCACCAGTCCCCCAGAGGCACGAGGTGCCCTCTCCCCACCGCATCCCACCCGGGCCTCCTGCAGTGCCAGTGTGTGGCAACCGTGGTCGCACAGAGGCCCCCAGAGCTGCCAGGACCCTCCAGCCACGAGAAGCCAAAGGTAAAGCCTTCCCTCCCACAGGCAACCTCTCCCCTGCGTGGGTGCGGGGTGGCAGCTGCATCCCACAGCTACTGCTCAAAAGGCATTTGCCTTTCTGCTGGGTGCATTTTTGTGTGCTCAGAGGCAGGTTCCTGAGCTGGGGATGCAAGGCAGGGTGGGCAGCCCCCTGAGCTAACCCAGAACACCTGGGACAGCACACGGTGTTTGTTAAACACACCAACTCCCACTGATGTATATCGCTGATCTTCACATTACTATTTCCCAAGCACACATTGACATGATAGACTTTAAATCTATCGTGTAAATAATCATCAGATTAATGGCCTCTAATAGTATATAATTAACATGACAGGCTACAAGCCAGTTGTTGTCAACTGCACAGAGTAAGAGAAAGGCATAAACCACTCCCATGATGGCATCAGGGAAGCAGAAAAACCGGTAAAGGGAGAAATAGAAACAAAACTCTTAACAAAAAACCCTTCCTAAACATACAATTTGACTGAGAAACACTGAAGGTTCTTTCAGCCATCAAAACATAATAGATGTAAATCCTTTTTTTTTTTTTTTTTTTTTTTGAGTGGGAGGGTAGACTTTTATTTCTGTCAACAAAGAAAAATTCTCTTATCCCTGCATTGGTGCAATGCCAGGTGAACTGACATAAGGGGTCTTATTCTGATATTGAAAATTCTGCATAAACATGGAAATATGTATCCAGCAATGTAAACTTTACAGCAGTATCAGCTATGGTCAAATTAAAGATTACATTAGTAGAGATTATGTGGGAAATGGTGCCGTGGGCATAGAGTTAAAAGTGCAATTGAAAACCAAGCATGAGCATTGTTTTTGTGGTAGATCACCAAACACTCAGAGATTGGCCAAATGCTGCACCCCCATAATGCTGGGGCAATTTGCACCATTTACTCAAATAAATACATTTCTTTAAAATATGTATTAATTTTGTTTTCATATTAAGAAACAGTACTCCTAGGGAAAAGTCTCTGGTTAAAAAGCAATCTCTTATGGCATTGTTATCAACTTAAAGACCAAATTTCTTTGAAATACATACAGACAAGCAAAAAACCCAGAAACATCTCTCAGCTTTTTCTTGGAAAATAAAAATTATGGTTACCCAGCTATCTTGACATGAACATTTAGCACAACCACGCCAGAGCTTTCTTGTCCATCTGAGGGTTGAACACGTCACAGCCCAGTCCCAGAGAGGCTCCTGTCCCCCACCCCTACCGAGGTGCCTCCTTCACTCCTTCTCCCCAGACTAGGGCTGGAGCTCGGGGACACAAACCAGTTATTGGGGATGACAAAATGAGGTGCCACGACAAACAGAGGGAACCACAGGTGACTAAACAGGGTCTGGCTGGCTAAGATAGGTAACTGATTTTGTATGGCATGGATATATCTCAGAGCTCATTAAGTGCAAATATGCCCAAAAGAATGAACCTCCCCTATGAGAAATATTTTAAATCAGGAGTCCTAGGGTGCAGTAACGCATGATATTCCCTAAGGCAGTCAAAAAGAAGAATCTGCATGAAAACAAGAAAATATCTTAAGCATCTCTGCATTATGCAGACATATATTCTTTTACTGTGGGATTATGCACAAGTAAATGTACGGAGCATCTCCCATTGATGTTGGTGGAATTTCCTTGGTTAACACTCCCCAGTCCAGGTGGAAATCAAACCCTATGGCAGCTTCATGTTGAATAAGAAGAGAAACTGCAACCCAGTGACCTTTTGGAAGAGATCTCGCAGCTGAGCAAGGGCTCTGCATAACACAGACTGTAAAGTTACTCTGGGTAGCGCTCATCTAACAGAGAAACATGGATTACAATACATAAAACCTAATATCAAACTAATAACACCTTTACACGTGTTCTTTGTCCTGCATGTGAGCCAGCCAGCTTGCACGCTTCACATATGATCTGGACAGGCAGCACTGAAGCAGTTGCCCTGAGCTCTGCACAGGAGGAGAGCTCAGGGCCAGCACACACATCCTGTAGAGCTGCAAGGGGCACCAGTGGCAGGGAAACGTGGCCAGAAACACTTCTTCTGGGATCCTAAACTCAGCAGACTTTGGCTACTGCCTTGGTAAACAAATTGTTTTCTACTTTACTATGTGAGTAGCTCGGTCAGGCATATATGGCTGTTGGCAGATACTGTCAGTGCACAACATGGCCAGCTTGTAGGGATTTTTTTGGGGTTTTTTTAAACACATTTTCTTCATTTTATATGTCATTAGCTTTTTAATCCATTAGGGAAAGCCATGTGCAAACTCTCACGCTGCAGACAGACTCCGGAGAACATATGTGGGCTGTGACAGAAGACTTAGCATAAAAGATAAGGAAAGTCTGTATTTTTGGATAAATAAAGGGATCTGGAAGAGCCAGTCCTACAGTGGTGCCGAAGCAGACCTCTTCCAGCCACCTGAAAGTGTGAGCATGCCACGGTATTAAAACGCAATGACATCCAGGAGGCTCTGATGGCTCACTAACAGCAGGAGTCCTACACAGCTATTTTTGCTTAAACTCACCCAGATCTCAGGCTCACGACATTGTAAAGGTTTCCCAGGCTCTCTGCAACTCCTCTCATTCTTAGAAGTTACATTTAAAAAAAAATAAAATTAAATAAAAAGATACCAAGCCCCAGGCCTCTGCCCAAAATGAAGCATTAAGATGTTCCCAGCAGGATGGTGCATTCAGGGTGTGCACGGTAAAGACTGGAGCCATGCAGAGGTGGCTGAGATGACTTGGAAAGATCCAAAGGTGTAGTTGGATTGCTGTAGAGAAAGGCCTGATGTGCAATCATTGAACTTGAAAGAGACTTAGGGGTATCCACCTAATAAGTCCACATGAGAAGAACCATTTCCACAGCCCTGCAAAAGTTACTGAGAAAGAATGAAAAATGAGAGGAAAGATCAAGCTGCTTTTCAGCTGTGCCCTCAAATAAAATAAGATTCTTAATCAAGCCATCATGGAGTCCCTGCTTCAACCAAAACGGTTTCTCTCTGTCAGAGACCTGCTACCCACCATTTTATTATTTTTTTTGTGAGTTCTTATTTTAACCTCAGATTCAACAATCGGCATTAAGAAGTCGGCATTTGCTCCTATCACCCCAGAGACGTAGGGAAGATACAACCGTATATATGCAAAATAGGTATGAACTCTGATAACAAGACTTTGCCTGTAGGCAAAAATTGACTTTTTAAATGGCAGCCACTATAATAATGTTAGCCTAAGACCGACCCTTGCAGGATTTTCCTCTGCTTAGTAAAAACAAGGTACACATTGACAGGAAAAGCAAAGAATTTGCATACTGATAATATGAGGAATGTTTTGTGGGAATGGGGGAAAACAAAACCATAAAATAAAAGTAAAAGGTCTGTCCCATTGAACTACAAATACACCTGCTGTACCAGCATGGAGGGGGTGAAGTGGCAAGTCTGTAGTCATAGAGGCAAGAAGGTCTGCCAAGATCTGTTCCCTAAAGGTCATTAGTCTCAACCAGCAGCACCTGAAAAGGCCTTGGGATGCCTTCCCCACACAGCTTATCCTTTTGGAAAACTGCCTACAGGTCTAAAGCAATGGTCTAAGGGATGAGTGGTAGATCATGCCTACTGTTTGCATTTCTATTCCTTATGATTACCAACACAAAGTGCATTGCTCACAAGAGGAAGTGCAAGAACAGGGCTTCCTTTCTAATCACACCTGAGGCCACAAACTCTGGCCCCTTGAGGGAGTGCTTTGGGAGACCTGGGATGCCCCGGTGCCACCCATGTTCCTGAGCTGCCCCTGCAGCTGCAGGGAGTGGTGCCAAGGCCACCCAGCCCCAGTGTGACTGGCCACTCCCCCATCATGCACTGGCCCTAGCAGGCTGTGGGGCACATCCCGGGAAGCAGCATGCAGGCAGCGTGGCACGCACAACAGTTGAATCTTTGCAGCTAGATGAGCATCAATTATGCATTGTATCAAAATCCAAAATGCTAAAGCATGAAGCAGGCAATTCAAAGAAACAGCATGAGCAAAGCAAATGCCAAAGAAATGAAAAATATGTCCAGAACTGTGACAGAGCGCTCGGCCACTTTTCACGTAACATCATCAATCGTCTCTCATCGAAGATTTCAAGTACTTGGGAAGAGATTACAAAAATATTCAAAGATACAATATTTGTATTTTGAATGTTAATTTGACACAAAGGAGTGTGCATGAGGGAATGTTTATAATCAGCACTCCAATAAACTCACAAATGACTCTAGTATTTTATAAGCTTGTTAGAAACAAATCACTCCCTTAGCTTATATTTACTTACTGATGAATAATAAAAGGCCTCAATACACAAAGAGTAAATTCAAAATGTTTTCCTCTTGTTTTATCTTCTATGACAATACTGGAACCCTCTCGTTCAGGCTGTGATTCCCAAACATGCCTCTCCTGGTTTTACGGCTAAATATTGATTTCTCGTACAAGTAGAGGCAGCTTTGAACCTTGGTTCCTGCCCCAACCCCCCTGTAAAACAGATGCCCTCGTCTGGAGCTGAACAGCAGTGGCTGGCCTTGCCCCTGCCCTTGTGCTGCCTGGAGAGATGGTGAAGGGAGCATGTCCACTTGTGCCAATTCACACAGCAGTGAAGGTGCAGTCCGAGTGCTTAGTCTTAGAAGGAAGAGGAGAAGATACATAGGCCTTGCACACCTCCTGGAGCAAAGCACAGGACAGCAGACCAAAAGACTGTAAAAAGAGACTTTGCAATATACTCATAAACCTGCAACAGTCCTGAACAAACACATCAACTGCTTCAGTTGGGCTGCAAAGGCCTGGGTGAGGTGTCAATACAATACAGGCTTCTATGACCACCCAAATACCCTGCACACTGCTGGTGCAACAGCTCAGCAATTGACCACAGCTGAAAAACCCCTTTAGCCTGTTTAAAACCACCAGGATGTTTTAATGCAATACAAATCATGCTTCAGCAGACAACATAACACCTACACCTTCCAAATGCTATTAGTTATACACCAGCTCAAACCAATAATGCTCTAGTTGAGGGCACAGGAGACCAGTGCTAGCCATGAACCCCTGGCAGTAGCTGTGCTGTGGTACCCACGTGTGCCATGATAGCTGGATTTTAGAAGTAATTGCTGCATGGGTCGGCATGCTGGATTCATAAGCGGTAAGTAGCACAAATGGAGGGAAACAAAAGTTGGCAGAACAATGCCTCATTTTTCTAATGTAACTAAGTGCTGAATGGTAATGGGAATTGTGGGGATACTTGTCTTTCTGCTCTTATTTATCCAATAGAAATAATACAGGGATATTCTAATGCAGGTTTTTACTTAATGTACAGTTAAGCATTACACAAACATTTTATTGTGGTCTGTAAAGATGATCTATTTAGAGTAGCCGAAAAAAAATCAAACACTGCATTCAAGCATAAGTGTTTCTGGTAGACACACAAAGGCAGAGCGACTTTGCAAAGTAAATGTAACACAGGCTTTTGTTCTAGATGGCCCTGTCGCTTCATGCATAGGCATCAAACACATCTTCACCAGCCCTTAAAGACAAACCAAATGCTGCCATGGACCAAGCTGGCTGCACACGCAGCATATTTGTAATTGCTTTAAGATGCTGAAGTGAATAAACACGGCCAGGCCTACCCACAGCCCTGGCAACCACTGGCACTGCAGAGGGTGGGATGTGAACTTGAAGCAGTTTCCGTAACATGCTTGGTGCTGGGACTGGCCTGGTGGTCTTCGCAGGGAGCTGGGAATCACTGCAGTATTGCAGAATACATAACAAAGCTTGCACAACCCCTACTATTAACCATGATTCAGGTGTGCATTGAGCTGATTAAGCAATTAGTCATCACAAACATACAGCTTAGGATTCACATTTCCAGAGAACGTTATAAGACGTTTTCATTTCTAAAATTGTTAATAGCAGAGCCATGAGAATATTTTTTTTTTTTTCACCCGTGGACAAGCCATAAAGCACTGTACAGGAATTTACGAAGAAGCGCAACACTGACAAGCGATACATTTTCAAAATAAATCTCAGGGTTCCAAAGCCATGGCCACATGGCACTGCCACTGCAATCCTCCTCAGGGACAGAGACCACCCGTCAGCTCCCTCACCTGCCACTCTGGCCAGCAGCTGAAGCAAAGGGAAGGCTGCAGATGGAGCATCCCAGAGACTCTGCTCCATGGTGTGGGTGAGAGGTCTGATGGGGGAGGACCAGGCAAAGGAAGGCGGAGCACTGCTGTCCCAGAACAATGCTGCTGCCATCCCCGTCACTTCAATACCACTCCTATGGGAAACTGCCCTTGCCATGGGCTTCCCAGCCCTCGCAGGCTGTAACGCAGTACCTCCAGCACGACAGTGGGAGGTGCAGTGCTCTTGGGAGCATTTGTGTTTTAAAAGCAGTGCTGGTGTCTGAAACCCCAACCACTTAAGCCAGTAGCAAAGTTTACAGTCTGTACCCAGGTATCTCTCCAAGGCTGTGTAAAGACCAGCACCTGCAAGCCACCAGGCGAGGGGGGCTACTCAGCCCTCTGCTCTTCATCCTCAGGTGGTGCAGAGGAGTACAGAGGCACAACATCCTTGGGGGAGAATTTCTTACACATTGTTCCAAGATCAGCACTCCAGCCCCCAGAGAGAACAGTGACTAATCCCCAACCACTCAATAAACTTCATGCTAATGGATGGCAGGAAAAACCATACAATTTCTCAGAAAGGAAGATAATTACTGGGGGCATGTGAAATGCTAAAAATGCAGGAAACAAACAACTGAAGGAAAACCCATATAGGACTTGTCAGGGTTTCACAAGGAAAATGCTGTCAATGTGCCACAGTGTGTGTCAGGAACCTCAATGCTCTTCAGTCTGAAGTCACTGGGATTTTCCCTTTGGCCAGGGGCTGCAATTTTAACTCTCTAGGTCCATCTTTGATGTTATTGAAACAGAGACATGAATTTGAAAAGGAAAGAAGTCATATCATGAAGAAAACAGGAAAAATACACTTTTGGGAGGGGAAGGGTCATGGCAGTCTAAATGATTGAGTACAAAAACTATACTGCTCTCCATTTTTACAGAAGTGTCCCAAGTACAGTGCCCTCTAGGATTCTCCTCTAAGTTATCCATTTATTTCTTAAAAGCTTTTCTGGAGAAAATAAGCAGTCCTTATTTCCAGGAATAAAAACAAAACAAACCAATCCTCAGACAGCTGGCAAGATAGGCAGGGCACAGCCTGGGCTCACTCTGGAGCTGCTCCCTCTGCCTCCATGCCTAGCAGGTGTCTCTGAGGAGGGGAGCACACCAGCTGCTCTCAGCCATGACTGAAGCCAGGCACCTCAGGCATGAGTGGTGACAATCCCAGGGCTTTCTGGCGGGGACTGTCCTGGGCCCAGCACCATCAGCAGTGCTGTGCCACCCCACTGCCTGCACAGAGAGCAAGGGCCAACCCCAGCCCAGGCACTGGGGCCTGGATCACAGGGCAATGTGATGGCAATTTCTAAAGGATCACAAAACCTACAATATCACTTATGCTGTTACTGACAGGTGCTAAAGCCCACCTGTACCGCCCTATTCCTGCTACGTGCAAATAAAGTCAGAGAAAGAACTTCTCATGCCACTCTTTGTGTCATGAGTTGTCCAGTCATCCACTGGCGCATTCCCTGTGCCCGGCTCATCTGGCAGCTGCCAGCATGGGCAGGGTGGGCAGGTGGGCCCTGCACCTGTGTGTCTGACGTCGGGAACGACATCTGAGCACAGGACCCAGCACAGTGTGCTCACTTACATGTGCTGAGTTGAAATAATTGGGGAGGATTTAAAATGGCATCATCACACCATTTAGTTTCCTTTTGTTTTTCAAAGCACAGGAAGTATTTATCAATAAAGATTTTAAAAAGAATTAATTATCACCATCATGAAGTCAAGCTCCCTGGTGTCTCACTGTCCAGCACCTGCCTGAGTCCTCTCCCCTTTCAGTGAAGGATCTACCATCTCTGCACCATCCTTGTGCTTTGGAGCTCTAAAGCACTATTAAAATCAATTCACTTGGTGTCAAAAGCTCTCTTTCTTCTTGTACCCACCAGTACAGCTGTAGTATTCATCAGATTTTTACCACTAGGATTAATGTTATAAAATGTCACTTGCTACAGTAAAATTTATCAACATTATTATATACCATAGAAACTGCCACCACAGACAAATGCACTACATTAAAATTTTGTCTAGAGCTCCCTAGAGGAAACATTTGCTGCAATTTGTGTAACAGTTTATATATTTATGCTATTTAATGGTACAAAGCAATAATTATGACTTCATTCACTGATAAGCAACAGCATTATATAAATCAGATGCGGATTTAGAACATGCCAGCTTTGTCACTGGCCTACTACTTGTAAATTATGTTGCTGTTAAAAAAAAAAAATCTAAGCAAATATGAGTTAGCAGCAGGAAGCTAATAATGTGCCTCCAGCTGTTCCAGTTAACCTGCAAATGTGGCCATCTGCACCTCAGGAGAAAAAGAAAAGGAGAGATAGAGGGAGGGAGGAAAAGGAGAGAGGAGAGAAGCTCCCATCAATGCCAGCACAAAGCCTAGGCCCTGAGCAGTAGGAATGACCTTGCTCCTCATGACCAGACAAGCACATATTTAAAATCAGAAAAGTTACTAAAGAATAAAGGACCTTTTCTCCCCTAGACCCACAAAAAAAAAAAAAAAAAAAAAAAAAAAAAAGTCCTTTCCACTGCCTTTTTTCTAGAACAGGCTGTCTTTCACATCTGAGGTTATTATTTACTGCATTGCAGGTCTGTCCAATGAACAGGTTTTTCTTACAACTTCTGCCTTTCATTTCTACTTTTTAACACCTCTTCACAGACCCATCTTGTATTGTTATTTTTTTTTTAGTGGTGGTCATTGTAATAGATTTATTCCTGCTTTAGACAATTTAAAATGGATCTGCAGGGCACAAAGGCTGAACTATCAAACAAGACCAAAATTCTCAGATAGAAAGTCACAGATCTTGCAGTGCACAGCAGCTTCACTCCTACCTTTGGGTTCACGGGGATGAGGTGTCCTTAGGACGTGCAAGTAGTGTTTCCTCAAAGATAATTTTATAAGAGACTTCTGTGGAATCTGGGTCACAAGGAACTGACACAAAATATTCCCTTTGACATTCACCCTCACACTGAAGAGACAGTGGCTGAAAGTGCAGGTCCTGTACATTGTTACACTTTGGTAATCGGACAGCAGTTTAAAACTAACAATTCTCCAAGATCCTTGTTAGCAAGGGCTCCCCCAATACACCTCCTAGAAAAGGATGGTGAAGGCCTCAAAGGATTTTTTTTTTTTCTTTTTTAAGGTCTGACTGTAAAACAACGAGCTTAATTCCTGTGAAGGGCATGAGGTCAGAGGGATCAGCACACCTCGCCGGAGCTGCACCGCTCCGCCTCGCCCGCACTCTTACACAGCATCTTTGTACTGCCAATCCACCCCCAGCACCCCAAAAAAGCCTTGTTCTGGCACAGGTTATTGAAGCTGCTGTTGACCTTGTGATGCTTAAACAGACTCAGGGTTATCATCACTCTTAGAGTAAAAAAATCTCATCTTGCCTCTTCCAAAATTAGCAATCCAATTTGTTTCATTGTTTTAGATGCACATCTGTTTGCACCACTTCAACTGTCATAGTTTTGATAAAATTCTTGAAGTACTGAAAGTGCCCAGTATTGAGCCTTGTGGACCCTGATCTCGGCGCTGGGCAATATGAGCTCCTCAGAGCACATCACAGTCACAGAACAGGGGATCTGTACCTGAGCAGTGTTGTATGGACCTGACTACTATTAGATTTTCACCAAGGAAACGTGATTTATCTTCATTCCAATTTTTGTAACTATAACTCCCTCCAATGCTAACTGCATTTACATGGATTTATAATTCACTTGAAAGATTAACTCAGGCATACATAATTTCAAAGAAACAAAAACAATTTTTTGCTTGAAAATACTGAATTTACTTTAAACTGATCAGGTGTGATAATGTTGGGGCACATCTGTTTTTAAAGCCACCTTTAATGTTTTTCTCTATTTAGGAGTTTTGTGGCTCAATGTTGTTTAATATTTTCAAGTGAAACACCTTACCAATCTTTTCCAAACATTTACGCTACACTTTGGGGGTGTTGGTGGATATGATAAAAACTGTGATTTGCAGTAGGTTAAAGAACCAATAGTTGCATGCTGACTCAGTAAGTTACCAGGATTTACCCTCTGAATTGTGTTAACCAATGCAAAGTGCCAGCAGTGTGATGTGTCTGCTCAGGCAAAGGCATGAGCCATCTCTCCAGAGGAAAATCGGCTTTCCAGGTAAACCTGTAACTTCATCTGGCGTTTCTAAAATTAAATTAATCTAGAAATTGCCACATCTTTGAAAGCAGCTGAGGTGATGCTCTACTTTTCAATATCAGAATATTCATAACAGCAAACAACATATACAAATTCTTCAAGTGCCATTGAATATCCAAACACGGAGAGACATTTTGTGCATATAGCGCAGTTCTGGTGTTTGACAGAGTTCCATCTAATTACACCAAACCTCAGTTTAGTCCACTGGTGTCTTCAGAGGCAGGTAGCAAGTCAAGCTGGTCAACATCTATGTCAAAATAACTCTGGTCATATGCCCCTGAGTCTTCTTCAAGACTGCCAGGTCATGTTGCACAAACTGCATATCCATGTGTGTAGAGTTCCCAGGTGCTTTAGCTCACAAAGTCTGAATGCTCCTCTCTGATGGGAATCCATGTGTCTACTTCCTGTCCCTATCTGTTCACTGCTCAAAACAGCACCAAAAAAAGAGATCCTAGATGTATGCAAATGACCCATAATCCTCATTTATAAAGAAACCCCTTCACATTGCCTTAATGAACTAGGAGGGGTAGTGTCAGATGGATTCTCACATAAGCATGAATAACAGAAGAGAGAAGCAGACGGAAAGGGGCATAAACCCATTAATAAAATATTGTTAAAACACCTTGCTCCAAAATATAAACCTAGACATTTGATTTGTTTAATTTTGTCAGAACATTTCTGTTCCCTTCTGGTGCTAAGATGGGCGATGCCAGCAGAGAATCGTGCACCCTGTGCCAATGAGCAGCCCACATCCCCTGGAGGTGCTCACCAGCACACAATGCCCTCCCGGCCTCTCCTCAGCCACAGGAAATCTCCCTGTTATTTCTCAACTCTCATTCCTGACAATCCACAGGGTTTCACATAGCACACTAAGAGACCAATGAACAACTCGAGTAAACTCTCCAACTATAGCAAGAAAAAGTGTGACTGGAAAAATTTAACTCCCAATGAGGCAGTATGAGAAAGGTCAAAAGACATGGTCAAACGGAAGGCCTTCCAATACCTCCATGGTGTCACAAGCATTTACACAACACATTTACATCATGGAGGTGAATAAATCAAAATTTTTATCACATGCATAAAAGACAGTGCACGTCTGCAAAATGTTTTGGGGGCAATATAGTTAAGGGGAAAATGGCTACAAGCTCATACAAATAATGCTGTGACATTTCTATTCACTCCTTATTGACCTGAACAATCTGATCCAGAATTGTTATGCAAGTGGCAGAAATGCAGAATGAATTTTTAATAGTCCTGTGTGTGAAAGAGAACAAAATTTCATAAAAGATGTTAAAGTGGCTTCCGTAATGCTGGCTTATGTAGCTCTCCACAAAAACAGGCACTCTCAACTGCAACAGTTAATCCTCAGCATTTACAACACATCGTAACTCATTCCTGCTGCATGGAGGAATCCATCTCTCAAATGCAAGTGATCTTGCAATCACAGATGAACTCCAGCACTTAAGTACAATGGGATACGTTTCACAGTGTCAGCCCTAATTTTCAGCCTTGACTTTGATTTCCCCTGTCTTGGTGGGTTCCAGGCAGACCCTTGGTGTTACTCTAATGTAGCTTTTTTGCAGTTTTAATATGAATATTGTGTCAAGAAGCTGAGATATTAAGAATGACAATACATTATTATTGCAGCAGGGAAATCTCCAGAGTCCTAGAAGTAGGATTTTGAAAACCACAGTAAAAAATCAATAGCAATCCACAAGAATTCATAAAGGAAATGTGTCAGTCAGCACCTCTGAATACAAATCTTAAATTTTAGCTTAAGCAGACTGGACAAATACAAGTCATTTAAAAGACAGAGGAGGTGAACGCGCCCTAGCTTTTCAGGCTGCAGGAGGGATCCTGTCTTGCTTGGCTGCCCCAGGAAAGCCTGAGATGCCCTTGCCCTTCTCTGCTGGAGCCCCGAGGCCAGCCCCAGCCCCAGCCTGCCTGAGCCAGTGTGTCCCTGGTGGTTGCACGGACAAGGAAGATGCTGCATCCCTGACACTGCCTACACCCAGGCTCCTCCCTCAAAAGCAACCATCCAACAGGATGTAGGGGAAAACCAGCTCATCTGCACTCCCTGATAATTGTGATAAGGAAAAGGAATGCCGAGAACTGTACATGCAAACCTTTGATGCATCACAACCAGACATCTGCTTGCAAGGTAGCTGGCCAGCAAGCTACCTCCAGCAACAGGACTTATTATTGCTTAGGTTTGATTTACCTAACCAAAAATATCCACAAAATCAATTAATTAAACACTTCATTTGTATATAGCTAAGTATGTATTAATAAAGTGTTATCAAAGGTTCCTAAACCTCCTCTTGGGAAGAAGCCTGTTTAACTAGCATGGAAAATAGAAGGTATCACATACAGAAATGTCCGTAAGGCGAATGCGAACAGACGGCCTTTGCCATCTCAAGTGTTACCCAGGGACCAGGTACATTGGAACAGGCCTTATTGTCATCATTCAGATCACTTGCCTACACTCTGACTTTGAAAGAAATTTTTGAAAGAAAAAACAACCTGCAAGGTGCTAAAGATGAATGGTCTTGCTCTCTTCAGTAAGAGTTCATAGTGGTGCTCAGAAGGAGAAAAAACCTTTCTCTGGACCTCACTCTCCTGTACAATTTGCACAACAGAAAAACTGGGTTTGATTCACAAAAGAGGTGAAGTTATAAGCAAAGGAAGCACACAAAGATTTGAGTCCAAATCCAGTAAAAGATGTTAAGAGTTGGTAGATGCTCTCAGTACCTTCCTACAATCTCTGCAGCCTGTGTGCTTTCCCCACTGCTACTCAAAAACACCTTAAAAAATAACTGTTACAATTTTGGAGGGGAAAGGCCAGAGGACGTAGCTCTGATGGCGGTCCAGGGTTTTCAGTTCCTACTCAGGAGACTTCACAACTGTTTTTAAATGGAAGTACATAGCGTTCCCTGGCTGAGTGACACAGAAGCACTGCTTAATGGCCAAGGAGGATCTGCTGGCAATGGCACTGAGGACTTCCACAAAGCCCAGGGGCTCCAACTTTAGCAGCTTTTCTAGTCAAGGCCATGGGAAATACTGCTAAAAACTGCAGCACTCGTTCAGGGCAACCACGAGACGTGGTTCACTCTACATGTGCTATCTATTATGCATACTATTTATTAATTTATGCAGATTGGTAGACTGCATGACCAAAAACATGCCATCAGCAATGATGGGCATCCAAGCCTGCAGTAAAGGCTTGATCCAAAATTAGTTTCAGTCACTGAAAGATTTTTTTTTCACTTCTTCCAGTGAATATTGGTTCAGGACCTGAAAGCACTGAGAGGAGCTGCTTTTACTGCAGTAGTCATAGCAGAGAGAGTTGAAATCTCCATTACATTGACTGTGGCACAGGTAAAGCAGGGAGACAAATTCATTTAGAGAGACCTATCGATACTTAATTTGAGAGATCTTAATAGCAGAACTCTGACAGATGATGTCACCATACTGCAAAATTATTTGAGGTTACTGTCACTGTTCTACTGCATGTCCCAGCTCAAAGGAAAAGGATCAGATCTCCACAGCCAGGGTGGAAATCTTACTGTGCATAACTGGTACTGATGCACAAGGGCAAGTGTTGTAAAAGCTTTCTATAATGTTTTGTTTTCAAGCTGAAAAAGTAAAATAACACCACCAACCCACTGACAGCTAAAAACAAACCTCCTGGCACATAATGCTGCTCATCTGTGCTGTCCCCACACCTTGTACCTATTTATTCTCCAGACAGCAACACCCACTTTGGCAATTTGGGTTTTCCTTCCTTTCATCAGAGCAAATTAGGAATAACCTCACTAAAGCCAATACTACTACACTGATGAAAAAATTAATCAGCAATGAACTCATACCCTGGGATTTTCTCAAGAATTTGACAGATCTGTTAGTACTGGATTCTTAACCTGCCCTGGTTACCAGATGCGAGTTGGAAGGGCATTGAAAGGACAATAGATGTGCTGATATTTTCTAAATAAAGTTATAGCATATTCTGACAAAAGTAACATTCCTACCATATCCGAAAATGGAAAAAATCTCTTGAATCTGAATTTGATTTTTTTTTTCTGAATCCTTTCTTCTTTAGCTCCCGCAGAAGAGTTCCCAAATGCAAGATATTCATTGTCAACAAACACTGTACAAATACATGCAAATAAAGGGGATCAGCAGAATGAGCTGCTTGCAATTACTGCCTTATCCACGAGAGAGCACAGTAACCTGAGCACAGCCCCAGCCTTCAGTAAATGCCTCGCGTACGTACAGAGCACTGCATAACTCAAAAATTATAATTAAAATGTCTTAGCTCCTGTATTTATAGTAACATTTAAACTACTGTGCTTTCTTGAAGTCAGAGTCATTTACTTGAGAACAGCACACTTTACAGTGAACAGATCTTTGAAACTATACCATGGGGATATGGCACAGCCACATGTAACTCAATATATGTCAACAGCTGTAAAAATATTGGTAGGAGAAGGGAAGGAAAAGCCATGAGCACAGATCAAGTGCCCTGTCTCTCACATCTGACTGTTTTCAGATTCTCACTCACTCCTCTCCTCCCCGCCCCCCCCAAATAATTGGGCAATTTTGGTGCAAGCTGTCATAAAAGCCAAGGCTTCTTTGAGGTTGAATGATCAAAAAGGTTATAAATGAAAATGATTTCAATGTTGGAGGCCTAGTGAGTGACCAAGGCACTTTCTGTAGCAGAAGGGTTTGTTCTAATCTTACCAACTGCACGCTTTCGTCAGAGCATATTCCTAGGGAGTTCACAGCTCCCCAGGGCGAAGCTACAGTAAATTCTGACTAATCCCCTCTGCATACAAATGAGCCCCTGGTAAGAGAAACTGCAGGGTGAGGCAGCTTATACACAGCACTGATTCTTCAGGTCTGCACCTACAGCAAAGCAAACAAAATGGCACTATTTTTTTTTTCTTCACTGGGACAAGCTTTCTGAAAAATAAAACCTTAAATCCTAAAATGCAGGACAAGCTGAGGAAAGAGGGAAAGAGCGCAGAGCAAAAAGAGTGTCTCTCCTCTCCTGTGCCCATGCAGGGGGGTAAACAGATAGTATCACCCATTTAAAAAATTAATTATTTTAAATTTCTGCTTTATTAAGAGAGTGGTGGTTTTATAGTAAAATTTCATGTGAAAGGAACATGGCACAAGATAAAATATTTACTAGCCTATTACAAAATAGCAGGATTGAACCCTGCACTTCCATTGGTTGGCATCACTGTATTGAAATACTATAGAGCACCAAGTCATTTATATTCATTCCCTGGCATTTCAAGGGATCTTTAAATGTTAAATTGTGCACCTATTGCTGCTTTAAAAGTCTTAAGCATTTCTCGGTGCAAGATGTGATTAATTTTTCCAGCTGCGCATTATTTAATCACAGAGCATGTATTTGGTATAATTATTAACTCTTGACAACATGGGATACTCTTGTTCCACAAAATTCCTGGGAAGCCACTGGGTGTACAGCAGTGAGAATATCTGGTGCTGTTCACAGTACCTACCTGGCAGAGCTGAGAAACAGAAGAGGAAGAGGCTACAAAGCCATCGTCTCTAGATGTGGGAGCACTCTGCTCTTCCAGGGGCACAGCAAGTGCTTTGGGCACGCACAACCCTCTGGGTTATAATGCAGAGAGCTCTCAGTGAGAGTCACATGGAGCTTTTCTCTCTGCAGACCTGCAGAAAGTTGCCTCTGTTTTGGATATGTGCAGAGCCTGGGATGTTTTCACTCTGCAGCCATTTAAACACAACTCAACAGAGATACCATCCTAATACCTTGCATATGGCTTTATATGATGCAATTTTCATGCGTTCGCATGAGTTATGGGGTCAAGATGTACACACATTCAATTTTATAGTCTCAAATTTGGTGTTTCTTGGAGATGATTCTGAAAGCTATAAAGACATTAGAATACTCTACAATTCAACCTTAAAAGTTCTGGTTTAGATTCCTCCTTAACATTAAGCTTCTAAGCTAATAATTTTCTAATGATGTTTTGTGCTTAAAATGGATTCATTTGAACCTTGCAGCTTACCCTAAAACTTATTAGCTAAAGTAAATGCTCTTATACAGTGTTGTGGTATTAAGAAATAATCTAATCAACCAAACCCAAAATGTTGGCTGAGGAAACATTGCTGAATATCCAACGGAGCCTTAACGTGCCACAGGGATGGATCTGCACCAAGCCTCCACTCTGCTTCACTGCCAGCATAGCCCTTGGAGAGCGTGTGAGCAGCAGGCACTCAAACCCCAGCACCTCTTTCCAGCTGCGCTCCTGTCTGCCCTGGAGGAGAGGATGGGTGGGCTTGCAGATAAACTCTTCCTGAGCTCCAGGCTGGGTTTCTGATATGTCCCACACACCTCCCCAACCTCTCCCTACCTTTTTGGTGGTGGGAGGCTGCCAGAAAGAAGTCTTGCTGCAGTTAAAAAAAAACCCAACCAAACCACAAACAAAAACCCCACAAAATATTTTAAAGTAGCAGCACTCCCATTTACTTGCCACAAGACAATATTACTTGTTTTGCACTCTGCTTCAGCCATAAGGAATTGCAATCTATAAAAGGCACCACTGCACTGAAGGGGGGACTGCGTACCACTCCATGGAAAAGAAGTCTCCCATCGCAATCATGAAAGTGTGTTATAGGGATGACCTTCTGACACAAAGCACAAATCTATCAGTTTGCCACTTTTACATGCTTCTGGTATTTATCTCTTCTGCACTCCCAACTCATCTTTTAATTAGACAAACTCTCAGGAAAGTCAACAAGAGTTTTGTCTTACTGAGAGCTGGGTTGAAGCATAATTGGATCACAATTCCAGGGGTGACAATGAATAAAATGCAGTTCTAGATAGGCACCAAAAGTGCAGAATCTTTGTAGTTTTAAAATTAAGCATTCTGGGGGGAGGGCTGCAGCAGAGGTTTCACCATCTCCCCCAGGAGGAACTGCTCAGCTCTTCCATCTGCAAATCCAAAGGCACCACTGCAGATATCAAGGCATGCCAGAACCCAGACACAGGAGCCAGAAAAGTATGAAGAGTAATAGTTATTCAATGGCATAACTGATGACACATCATGAGTGAGTTCAACAGCAATTCTGACATACTGCTGAAATTCCCAAACAAATAAGTAGAGAGATCAGTTTCATACCACTCCTACAAGACATGGGCAGGCATAATGTTTAAAGGAGAAGCTGCTGAGAACACATATGGTGTAAAGGAGGGTTCCTTTTTTTTTCTTTCTGTTTCTTAAGTAGACTAAGGACCAAATAATGAGACAACCTAGAAGACAATATCAAAGTGTGGCAGCTTTAGCCAAGAGTGTTCCACCGCAAGGGTAAGAAACAAAGCTGCTGTGGAACAGAACTGTACAGCAGCAAACACTACACACTACAACTATGCTTTGCAAGAATGCACATATTTAAAATCCTGATGAAATAAATAAGGCTTCTAAGAGACCTGTATGGCAAGTTTTCCTTTAAAAAGACAGGAGTAACTGAAAGCCAAGTTCTTGTTGCCGAATTCCTGGACACAGTTTCCAACTATTCCAATCAAGCAGCTCTGTGGTTGGGCTGGGATTTCAAACTTGCCACAGTATGAAGTCCAGTTTGGGCTATATTCCCTTCCCTCTCTCAGCTTGATGAAGGCTTCCCCGCAAAATCAAAAGGCTTACTGTCAAGTTTTCGATTGGTCTGGGCTTCATGCTATCATATGTGTGGTGATGGCAAGGAATATGAATGCGGCTCTGGCTCCACCATGGGGCCTTGAGGTTTCGTCCAATTCATCCAGGGACCTTATGAAAGTAGAGCGGGTCTCTTTTCATGTATATTCCGACTGCTGAAATTCCCTAGATGCACTGCAGTGTGCAAACGCGGTGTAAAAAAGAACAATAGCTTGAGAAAAACTGAGGCAAGTCTACTGAGTATGCTTAAGATAAACCAGCCAAGCTAATGCAAAAAAAAGCCTGACAGATACTTTTCTGCATTCATAGCTTAATGAAAATAAAACCTTTTAGAAGTGGAGAAAGCTTTTGCATTCTGGCAAATATAAAATTGCCATGTTAACTTATAAAAATTGATGCATGTCTCAAGAATGTAAATATATAATATTCAGACCCTCATGTGTTCAGATGAGATTAGATAGCTAGAAATATTCCAAGCCTAATAAAATAAAATAAAATCCCCAACAAAATTCACAAAAAAAGTCCCTCCAAAATCTCAAACACATTAATTCTCTTTGCACACTGATTCATTCACCTACAACTGTCCATGTTAGGAAACCAAAATCTCCTAAGTGATGCAGATTACAGGCTGTCATTCCTAAACTGAGAAAAAAATCCTCAAAAACTCAACCTATTACTTAAGTAACAGCTACTAAAAATGGAAATTTTTGTTAGGCTTTTTTTTTTTTTTTTTAAGTTGTTGTTATTGCTCATAATACAATACTATCCTCCTTTCTGGAAAAGCAAGAGAATGGTAACAAGCTTCATTTCCACTAACTGTGGTATTCTAGGGTTCAGACCTTAAATGAATTTCCGCTGCACTGTATAGTCTTTAATTTTCTTAACATAAGACTTTGCAATATATGCATTTGTTGCAACTATGTTTACTAAGCACATTCATCAGACTGGTTTCAAAATCACCAAAAAAAAAAAAAAATATTTAGCACTTAATAATTTAGATATTTAGCTTTTTACAAGTGCTTAACACATTTTTATGACAACACTGGTCTAGCTTAGTAACCTTGTTCAACAGCAGGAAGTCTTGCCAGTACTGTTTTTCAAGGGCTGGTAGAGGTGACTTACTTGATTCTACTAGAGGCCAAATGCACATATGCACCCTGCATTCACCAAGGAGAGAATACTGAGTGAACACTTATTCCACATAGACTGAGAAGTTCAACATACACATTTCTTATTTGCCACTGCTTGGTGATTCACAGCAATAGCCAAGCGGAGAGCTTTCTCTTTGAGTTACTTCCCCTGTACTTAAGGGGTGATTACTGAATTTGCATTAGCTCCAGTCTGCCACACAAATAAAAACCATCTTTTACTACTGTCAATATGAATAAATAATATAAAATAACAGGATCTTTGTGAATGTGTACACAGTCCCATAGAGGCATATCACCTCCGATATGTATATATTAAGAACCATCACACTACAATGAGTTCATGAGTCAAATTTCAGATCTAAGTTCCCAAAGAAAATTACCATTTCTGTTTTGAGTGTTCTAGGAAGATCACTGATTTGGTCCACCTACACTCCTGGAGCACACTGTTTACTGTACACACTACAAATGGATCTCACTGGCCTTAGTACGCATTTCAGCTCACTATACACATACATTCATATCCAAATTATCCCAAATTTCTGTACAAACAGTAGGCTTACACATGTTAATACTGGATGATGCTGAAAAATGTTGGGTAGTTTAGGATAAGCAAAGAAACAAGAACCAGCCACCTACAACATCAGCCTAATCAATTACTGATAGTTATTTTTATCTGAAGAATGAAAGTTCTTGATTTTACAGAGTCCTTTCCCAAGTGAGATTGTTACTTCAGTAACCAAGAAATTACCCAGAGTTGTCTTACTGTTTTCATTGCTATCATGATAAGTCCTCATGGTATACTCTGCTTCCCACTCTGATCCTTTCCTTTCTGCCAAGCTGGAAATTCATTATGCAGCATACATGAGAAAGCAAGCAAGAGGGCATACTTTCAAATTTTTATATCATACATATCTGATAAGATCTGAAACACTGTATCTGAACTCCAACAACTTGTTCATACCACACACTATATACAGACAAAAGTCAGTATTTTAAACAAATATTTTTGAATATTTTATTTTAAATGAACCAGAGGAAAATCTGGCTTCAGCACTTGCAGGCAATACTGTGAGATAAGCAGTCAGTTTTAAGAGAGGAGCAGGGACAGAGCTGTGGTAACTGTACAAGTAAATTAAATGAAAAATGGGTACAAAACTCCTCAGAAGCCAAAGTATGTCAATGCGATAATAGAATTAATTCATGTTCTTCGCTCAGTTTTTCGTGAATGACCCTCTTGCATTAAAAATTGAGAAGCCACTTGGAAGCTGGCCTGCACCAAGGGCAACCAAGCTACTCTTGGTCATGGAAGTGGAGACCAAAAGGCATCGGTTCATCTATGCTACTCGGATGAGACACAGTCAAACAAATGTGCTTGTGCAGCGAAGTAACAGAATTGGATGTAGGGGTGAGAAGCAGCATGGTGTGGAGCACAGCAATCCATGGGGTAGAGGGGTGGGCAGCTCAGGGATCACCTGTGCTCATGAGGTTTCTTGAACTTGTCATGCTCGTGGGGACCACCTCTCCCATGGTAAAGACATATTGGGAAACAGGTCATAAAGATTTCTGTGCTTTAAATACCTCTCTACTAACTGCAGATTTCTATGAACACACTCCCTTGGGAATCAGCTCTGGTTTGAGGTTAGTATCAGCAAAAGCAGTTGTGTGAACTGGTCAGTCTCTCACTCAGACATGCAACAGTTCAAGGATATTCGTATTCTGTTTATTTTTTCAGGGAGAGAGACAAGTACAGAAAAAAACAGGATTATTTTTACAGTGTCACCGAGTAACAGCCTTTGACTGGACATGCCCCTTCTTGATCCTTGAAAATTGCCTCCCTACCTTCCCAAGTGTCAGGCTGTTGAGGCTGAAACCCACTGCACAACTGAACTCCTGCCTATATTTGATTAATAACCAGATGCCTTATTTTAAAATATAACTTTTCTTTAAGTTACATCCTTTTCTTCAGTTTTCAGTTGGAAACTTGGCCTAAATGACAGCTGTGTAGGCCTCACCCCAGCTCGGCTCAGCAGGAGCTCTAATGTACTTCATTCTGGGGCTGGGAGCTGCTTTTAATCTATCAGCACGACTCCGCAGCTGCTGTAAGCTAGCTGAAAATTGTCTGCATACACAGGGTTTAAAATTTTGTAACCCTTTTGGTGCAACTTCTATTTAGGCAAGAACTCAGAAATGCAGCCAGCCACCAAGGTCTCTGGAGAGTTAAAGGAAAGCTCGAGACAACAGGCTGTGGGGCTCGGAGGGCATGCCAGAAACCTCGGCACAGATTAGGAGTTTTCCTGAGTTCACAAGTTCAAATACCAATTTCCAGTAACTGTTTGAATGGATTTAGCCTTGCTGTAAGTCTGACAATCAGACTACAAGCCAGGCAACTAAATACTTCACTTTATGCTAGATGCCTTTAGCAATGAAAAACATCTCTGTGTATCGTTAATCGTGATAGGTTTGTTGTTAGCTCTGCCTCTCGTTTACAGCTTTTAAGAAACTGAACAAACATTACATTCACTTCCAGGAAAGCATGCTGCAGAGCAATTACTCCACATACACAAGATAAACTTCAAATACTCATAAAGTAAAATCCAACTATGTAGAAGTGTTAAATCTGCTACTGCCATCAACAGAAACTACACACAGTACAGTAACCCAGCGTCATCTATTCCACTGGGACTTGGAGAGGACGGATATGAAACTATTGCCAAATATTTACACTTACAATTCTTACAAAATATCCGGAGTCCCTGGAGGATTAAACATAATCTCACATGTCAACAACCACCACCAACAAAAACTTTAAATATGGCTGCAACGTGTTTTCACAAAACTTTACTGTGATCGCTGTTAAAAAGTCTCTTGTTTATTCTGTTTTCTAGAAAAGGAGTAGCAAATCATGGCAGTGCTGATCTGCCAGTTCTGGCTGTGAGTGGCTGCCTGGCAGTTCTTCCAGGGCTGCCCAGAAGCTCAGGCTCAGCAACTGCCCCTTTGTGGGGATGCTGCTGGCTGGCCCCAAAATCATTTCAAGAAGAAAAGGCCCTGTGGTTAAGCACTGAAAGCTCACCAAACTTTTTAACCAACTTGGGCCAGAAGATACGGCAGCAGCAAACAACCAGAAGTTAAAACACACAAAGTGGAGCTCTGTAGAAAACGATCCCAAAGAGCTCCAGCAGCCCCACTGGGGGGAACAGTCTCTTTCCTGCCTGCCCACAAGCACATTTCCTTTGAATACACAAGGGCTGAAACTGCTCCTTCTTTTCTGATATGCTGGAAGGGGCTCAGTATGGAAGGTTTCAAGTATCCATATAGAGCACAAGCAGTTTCATAAGGCTGCTGCTCAACAGGGCCCTCCTGCCAGACCCGACCCAGTGCCAGCTCCCAGGGATGTGGTACTTACCCTCCCACAGAGCAAGTTGCACATACATGTGGAGCAGTCTTCAGAGATCTTAAGTAATTTAAGTTCTGAATAACTTTATTGAGACCTTCACTAGCACATCTCCTAACTGAAGAATATACCAAAGCTAATTTTTCATCTTTGAACACTGGAGACATACAATAAAACCAAAACAGTAAAAATCAGAAGACCTATTTCTCCGTCTTATAACTCCTAAGAAAAAGCCTATTGCTATGTATTTTAAACAGTTAAGCACAGAGCTGGAAAGCAGAAACTGGGAGTCTGGGGCATTACCTGCTGCAGGATGCCCATAACGAGGTCTCCTTTTAGAGAAGAGGTGCCACAGCCCCAGACTGGCAGCTGCATGGTCCTCATGGACAGTGTTATCCTCCACAGCCTCTAGGGGCTTCCTTCTTTGAACTGACTGCCTTTTTTTGTATTTCCTAACTTCTTTTCTTCCTCACCCGGTGTGTTAATTGCCCTTCTCCCCTGAGGTCACTTGGGTTTGCCTTTGTGCCAAATCCTTTTGTTCCTGTTGGTGGTCTATTTGGCCTGGTTGAACCTTTATACTTGACTTTAATTTATTATGTGATTTCATTGTGCAGTGCTTGCAGACTGGGCAACTGGCCCATTATGAAGGCATTAAATTCTATACAGTTATGTGCACGTGTACACAGACACACACCTCTTTCCTGCCGTTCACTTCCTTCTGCAGCCATCTGCAATGGAACAGGGTCCTGCACTGGGGGAGCTTTGCTTTGGCTCCTCTGTTTTAATGATTGTAATCCACAAGGAGCAGTAAAAACAGCCAGCACTGTGCCCAGTCCCTCAGCTGCCAAATGTATGCCATGCTCCAGGAAAAGAAGCTAGGAAAATAACGTTACCTGAAATTCACCTCTGGTCCACATACTTAAAAAAAAAAAAAAAATTACCTATAAGCGCCCACTAGCTTTTGGAAAGGGCTAGGGAAAAAAAAAACAGCAAACAAAACCCTGAAATCAAAGGCCAATTCCAGAATCTCAGATTCCTAGAAGAATTGATACAACAGCAGCTGTATCTCTTTCATTTGAGTAATTATCATATAATTAAGTGCATGAATTACAAGAGAGCCAAGGCATTAAATTAAAATATTTAATGCTTGTAAATCTGAAAATGATTACTGTGCTGATGTGCAGCTACCGAACAGCGAAGCTAATGGGACCATGACAGCACCACCAGCCTCCCATTATTCTGCTGTAGCTTAGGGAAGGCACAAGAATTTTGGAAATCCTTTGCTGAGGAGGAAAATTACCTTCGATTTTTTATACCTAGCAACTGAGCCTTAGGAATTGTGTGCCTAACTACTGAAAGCAAAAGAGTAAAGGACAAAGAAATCTCTGAGCTAAAATGTAATGTTTTATCTCACAGATGCATAGGGAGAATTAAAAATGGAACTGTCTTGTTGAGAATCTTACACAGGGTTGAACAGAGGAACTATTCCCAGCATTTTCTTTACAGTGGGTCGTTTTTCATTACCCAAATTTAGCTTCATCCAAACTCAGTCAGCAGTTTGCAGGATGCAACTTTCAGTAATTCAAATAAAACAGATAACCAGAGATCTCTACTCAAGGCATTTTCCTAAGTAGAAACTGACAGAAGAAATCCTTGACACTACAAAGTCTAGCTCCTGAGATTTGGGGCCAAACTGTTTGCACTTCCCTGAAAAAAAAGTGTTATGTTAAAATTCTTTTCTGAAGTGCACAAAAGCCTATTCAGGTTTCTCCAGCATGTCACTTCTGTTTGCCCAAATAAGCCAGGAGTGGACATTGCCTTAGCCCAAGAGAGATCCATAGGCGGTCCAGGAGCTGGGCTTATGCCAAAATCCCTGCAGGTCTCCAGGTGCTGAGACAATTTCAGGGACATTTCTAGGCTGGAGATGCCCTCCTGCATCCTTGCTGCAGAAGCAGCCCCAGGGCACAGGCCAGGCCAGGCCCTGGGAGAGCTCTGCCTCCTGCCACGGGCTGATGCCATCCTCCGTGGCAAGGGCATGGACACAGCCCCGGTCCAGCCTCAGCTGAGGAGATGCAGCACAACCTTTCAACTCTTTTATCTACACTGGTGTTTTAGACGTTGAAAAACAAACAATAAACCAACATTTATTTGGCTGGTATTTCACTGTAGAATCCTTTTGTGTCACAGGAACACACTTGCCATGAACTGCAACAAATACAGCGCTCACAGTACCCTGGAATGGAGAATTAATGGCTTCAGGCAGTCTAAGAGGTCAGAGCTCAGGGAGGAGGCAGAATACGTGGTTAGCCCTCCTCTCTTCAAAGAGCACACCCACCTCCTCAGAACAAATGGCTAGGGCTGTACACTGGAGGCTGTGTGTGAGATAGAGATATATATATACACACACACAAATCAGCAAGAAACCCCTATAAAGACATAAATGTTGCACCTATGGACACTATAAAGAGGACAATTGAAGTGAGTGGCCATCAGCTATTGCATGAGCTACAAAGGATGGCACCCCCTTCAGAACAAGAGCTTATAATCATTATTCCCCCAAAAAGCAATAGTGTAGGTATTTATTATCTAAATGACTGCTTTAAAGATGTTCCAGCACTTCTGACCAGGGCTCTTCCTGAAACCCCCAAAGTCACCAATAACTGGGCACTTAGCAGCCCTAGTAAGCAATAGCTTTTAATTAACATGGAGAAAGGTGATTCCTAACTTACGTAGCAAATGAATGGCTTTTAATTACAGCACCTGAAAGAAGGAAAAGGTACTTTCAAAGTGTTGCCTAAGGAAATTTAATATTCTCTTTAAGCAGAAAGTGGAAATAGATCTAATGAGAACATTCCATTTCTTTTCTTGACAATATTCACCTCCTGCCCCAATGCCATGGCTACCCCTAGAGGGCTTTTTTTCCCAAAAAAAGTCTTCATATTTTTTCTGGGCTCATCTTTCACTTATGTCTTCTATAAGTTGGAATGACAGCAACAGAGATCGGTGAGAAGGGGTGAGTCCCTGCCTGGGTGTTGTAATAAACAACACAGAGCAGTCTGGCCCATCCATGGGAAGACGTCTGTTTGTGAGGTTGTTGGAAGGTCACATCGTGGCCTTGGTTCTGGGAAAAGGATGCATCTCCTCTCAATTGTCAAGTGATGCTCCCTGTTACAAAGGTTGAACAGTGGAAGGCATTAATACCGTTACAAATACTTCAGGTACGCAGACAGGCTAATAACTCATGTAGTAATCTCCAAAGCATCCGACTTTCATGTGCCAAATACTTTATCATCACAAGGTGGTAATAAGAAATAGCCACAAGGGAAGAGTAACCTTTTCCAAGTGGTAAGGAAGCCAGGATTTGAGTTACTATGTAATTAATTCGCTTTTCAGGAATCAAAACACCCTAAAGCAAAAACAAGTTCAACAGACTTGTAATAACATTATTGTAAAGTCCTCTTATTTCTCAACAAAAATCTATCCTTTCACTTTGTCTGAGCTGTGAAATCCTTGACCCTATGCTGTAACCATCTCCTGCCTTAAATACAACATCTTCCTTTGCCTTGGTCTCCTTGCATTTTGGCTTTCCATTATGTGGTGGGGTCAAGCTGCTCACAAAGACAATCTCACTGTCTGGCTCTAAGTCCAAGATTCTCCCCATGGTAATCCTTCCTGGATTTGTTTTGGTTCACACATTTCAAGTTCAGATTCTCCTAAACTTAAGGTGTGAACAATTTCTTGCTAAGCACACCTTGGACCCAGTTGTGCATGCTGCTACTGGGTTCCTGCTTGACTTCCTTCGGACTGCCACTAATCTTCAGCAAAAATAACCTCAATGAAGTGGAGGAAATCAAACCTGTATGAAATCACACCAGGGTGGGCCACCTGCCCCACCAGATATTGCCTGTGCAAAGCCCCCCAGCACCTTCTGCAAACCTCTGGGTTTGCACAGCCCTTCACTGTCATGTGCCGCACCCAGTGTCCCAGGTACTTTGGCTGTCCTTGTACTTGGCACAGAGCAGAGGATATTTATGATGCTCTGTGGAAATATCAAATACAGAAATGCTCAATGTACTTCAAAGTATATACTCTGATTACAGAACATTTTTTAAAGTAGATCAATGACAGGTAGAGCAGAAACTATCAGTTAATTTTTAGCATGGACCTCCCAGAAAGGTGAGGTAATACCTGTCTATTCTGGCAAAACTTTAAAGGGCTGTTTATTTTATTTTGTTGTTTTTTCTAAAAAAAGGAAAAAGAATGTCATTTGGATGATAATAAAGATCAATACTGACAGTAGCTATAGTTATATATAAACCAGCTGATAATTAAAAGCTGAGCTAACAAATAATTTAATTTAGATACATAGCTGGTGTTATATAAAGTATGTTAGAAGTTGGCCTGGTTCAGTGATGTATGAATTGAGAAAAAAATACAGATGTTACTGAAGACATTTTTGCAATCATGGAAAGCAGGAGATGGCTGAAAAGTTGAAAAGATTTTGCAAGTTCAACAATTTCCAATACAGGGGCAGGAGCTATTCTTGGGTTTCATTTCCCTTTTCATCAAAACGCTAATTTCCCCCATTTTACATTCTGTTTATGTGGTCTGTTTTATAAAATCACACATATTGTTTTCTGATTCTGTATTCAGTGAGCATGTGCAGGAAGGGAGTCAACAAGGGACCATAACTGACATTGCAGTG
Organism: Corvus kubaryi; assembly: GCF_017639235.1. Classification (NCBI taxonomy): domain Eukaryota; kingdom Metazoa; phylum Chordata; class Aves; order Passeriformes; family Corvidae; genus Corvus; species Corvus kubaryi. Next base: position 11,774,355 of record NW_024581093.1, on the reverse strand, counting down.
TGCGTGGAAGAGCAATTGTGGAAAGGTTACCACTGACACACGGAGACAAGAGGTGAATTTACCAGTTGTCCTCATGGACAGCCTTAATTTGGGCAATTATATCCTGCTCAATATGGATAAACACTGCAAATCATCCTAATTTTAACTCAGAAGAGGAGATTGGGGCAGCACGGATAAACTGTATATCTATGTATATTGTGCAATATATGTTTTACTCTGCAGCAGTATACATAAAATAAAATGAAAACTGTATGTTTGCAAAAGAGTTCACATCACCCGCCACAGTGAAATTGGTTGTGGGTTTATTACTGCATACTTAGTGAGCACTTAAAGCACTAAAGCAAACCCTGGGTCACTCCCAGGGACCAGACCCTGCTGACCCATTTTGTTTGTTTGCACAGCGGTATCTGTGGTCTGAACACAATCATGGCCTGATACCACTTCGAAAAACAACCAAAATTTTGCCATTAATTTTGAGAGGGAAGTTTGAAGACACATTTGCACAGGAGCACACAGCTTTATTAATGCTGAAACAACTGACTCAGGTAAGCATCTGTGAGGGATCAGAATTCTCCATGGGCAGATCAACACTGCACATCCTTGTGCACTAAATATTGTCATTACAGTCATGCCATGTCCCCTTTGGTCCCGGTGCACAGCTTGGCAGGTACGGGGGGCCCTGTCTAACCTGGGTGCTGCTGCCCACACGCCGTGTGATGCGGTGCCACTCACCTCCCCACCATCAGTCTCAGCGCTGCTCTCTGCAGCCCTTCTCCCCCAGACACAGGTTTTGTACGCAGCTGCACTTCCCTACTCCAGCGTAAACCAACTCCACACATCCTGGAAGACCCGTTCTTGCCCTGCCACTCAGAGCTGCCCACGCTGCAGAAAGCAGAGACCCAAATCCCAGCAGAGCAGGGGAGCAGCTCCTCCCGGCTTCGCACCTTCCCACGGGGAGCCGAGCCCCCCGCATGGTGGACATGGCCATTCCAGCTCTCCCATGCCTCAAGGAACTCCCAAGGGCTCCTTTCCTCCCTTCTCCTCTCCTCTCCCCCTGCCCGCCCCCCACGCCGCCGGTGCGCTCAGCTGCTGCGCCAGCTTGTGCCCCCAATGCCCTCACAACAGCTGTGGGCTTAATTATCAAAATAACATTTTAATAGTCTCATAACTGAACTCCCTTCCAAACATGCCAGCGGAGAGGCTGCAAGGATTCTTTTAACATCTTCAGCTAAACTTACTAATAGGCTGCATTTAAGTGATTAGGCTGTCCTAATGCGTGCCATTTACTGCTGGAGCCATCCCTCCCACCTCAAATTGCCATTTGCCGTCTCTCATTTCCTAAGTGACTCTATTATCTGCCCAAGGATCGAGGTGGTCAGCACTCCCACACGCCAGACCTCCAAAGAAAGCAGAATACCAGGAAATTATCGTGAAGGTAGCATTCCTGCCTCTCATTATCTTCTTTTTCAAGGGACTGATATATTGGTACCCAATCAGGGCTCCCAAGGAAGTGAATGTGCTAAGTGTACTTACGCAAATTATTTAAGATCACTAGGGGCTTACTTGCTTTTAACGCTTAAAAAAGAAAGATGAAAAAAAAGGATTTTCTATGACAAGCATTAGTTTCCTTTTTACTACCTTCAAAACTGAATCACTTCTTGCTTTGTAAAATAATTCTAAAGGGACTCCAAACTAGTATTTAGCTGCCAAGTTAACTTTTCTGTACAAACTCGGCAGTACAATGTGAACACACATCGAAACAGTGTGGTGATTTCTCCTCAGGAAATTAGCCATTTATTCACCAAACTTTCCTTCCCATTTATCGCTTTTAACATTTGTTTTTATATAGTTGTTACCAGAGTTGGGCAAGTATTTATTCTTTAGAAAATTTTTAATTATAATGATTAGGAAAGTGATGAGTTCATCCACGTCTCCCCCCCCCCCCGCCTCAGATTTCTCTGAACTGCTGTCTTTTCAAAAAATGCAAATATATGTACATTCATCTTTGTCACATCATATCTCACACTGATGTTTCTCACCAGTCTGAAGTAGGTATGGCAAGGCACTTATTTCTATGAACATGAGGATCTGCAGTGGAAAAGAAAAACTTGAGAAAGTGTCTCTGTAGCCATCCAAACAAAGTCCTAGCTAAACTAAGATCTTTTAGTTGATTTTCATGGGATCAGAATTTTATCCCCTCTCATGACAGTAAATATCTACCTATATTCTTGGAAAATGAAATTGATTTGTAAATAGATTTTTAAAGAGTTCATTACTTTGTATATTAGCATAGAAAAACATTGTGTATTGTCAGCTGAGGGGCTCACAGTGCCACAGCAATGCCTCTGCTCATGTCCATTCTGTAAGAGGGTCAGTCTGTTCTGCCCAGAGAACATTCATTACTGGTCAAGATGTGACACCTCACTGTAACCAATGTGCTATTTTTACTCAATTTTACAGCAGAGTTAAGAGAGGCATTGGGTTGTTGCATGAATTATCTACAGTCACCCAGCCCATAGATGTGCAGGCTGGCCCCTCCCTGTTAGCTGAGTGAGCCATTTGTTGGCTAGTCAAATTCATTTTGGTTGGTCTGGAAAAATCCGCTTGTCTGTGTTTCATCTGCTGTGCAGCGAGCCGAGCCCGGTGTCCACCCAGCAGATGGAGGAGCGGAAGCGTCAGCGTCCGCAGATGGAGCCTCTGTACCCTGCCCTTGCTTAACTCACGCGGGAGATGACCCACTAAGAGAGCCAAACATCTCTAATTTGTCTTTACCACTATTTCTTGTTGGCCTTCCTTATGCTTTAGTAGAGAGTGCAAGCAATCAAAGTGCAATTACAAAAAAATAAATTAAAACGCATGGAACAGGATTACTCTGGCCACAGGCTGCAAACTCACAAACACAGCTCCAAAGGAAGCACTTCCTGCAAGCCTGCAGTGCTGTCGGAGGTGATGCCCTCGTGTCACAGGACCACAGGCTACGTGCAACCAAAGGTGTGGAGCCATAGGTGTGGCTGCCGCTAACATGCTGCACAGTGCTAAGACTCAAACTATGCCACAATCAAATTATTTATTCTAATACAGAAAAACTGACTATAGACCTTTTTCTTCTTTGATATTCTTTATGTATTACAGCCTAACAGTATCTTTAGAAATCCCAAGATGATCAGCGAATGCAGGGAGATTTAAACTATATTTTTGTATTAAAATAGTCAAGGATGTAGGTGATACATTGTGGCCCCATGTAATTTAACTGGGATAGATTTAAAGGTAAAGAGCTCTTTGCAGTCTGTTGCAGAGTGGGCCAGATTCCCATCCCAATTACAGGGAGATAAACCCAGACTAAGAATGCTGACTTCAGAATGTTGGAGTTACTCCAGATTTACATTGGGTGCAACAGATTAAAATCCAAGTTATTGTGCTCATGTCTCATTCTCTCTAAATGAAATATTTATCTATGCCTTACAAACACGTTGAAAAGCTGGTGCATGGTTCTCCTACTGCAAATCTTCTCCAAATCTTCTAATTAAAAAGAATGAGCACAGCTTTAGAAAGGGCATTCCTCTTCCTTTCTTCGTCACAATATGATCTTCAAAACCAGAATATTAAGGAAATAGAAACCAAGGTTTTTAAGGTTTTTACAGTCTGTGCTCCAGGGGAAAACAGGCACTCAGCTACGACTGAAATTGCTTCACAACGTGTGCTTCTGGGCCTGTGTTATCCTCACTCCACAGATGAGCAGAAAATATAGTTTGTTTCTTTTTTTTTTCCCCCTGGTTTGGCATCTGTGGCTCACTTAATGCTCCTGGATCCTGCAATGTTCTCAGGGAGAGACAAAGAACGCTGGCTGAATATTTTACTGGAGAGAAAAAACCTACTCCTGTCTTCTGTAAGCGTGCTTCATGCATCCTTAAAATGACCCCTTATAGAGATCATGTGAAGGAAAATAAAACCACAGTCTTTTTGTTCAAAAAATGTCAGAATCTTTAGGGTCAATCACTTCCCTTCAAAGAGCTAAGATCCGTGCTTCATTTCAAAACTCATCAAAACAAACCATCTATCATTAAAATATTAACTTAGCTCTAAAAATGCTACAGAAGATGCATTCTCCTGCCCACCTGCTGGCAGGATGGATGCCCTGGGCCACCCTGCACACGGCCCCTTTCCACCACCAGCCTCCTCCCCCTCCTCAGCCTCCCACCAGCCTGGAGCACAATGCAGCCTCCAGCCCTGTGCAATTCAGAACCGCTCAGAGTTGCAAAGCATGGGCAGCTCTAATTCCTCTTCCACATCTTTACTTAAGAAAGGAAAGGCAATTGCTTAGTCTAGAGTTGAAACCTTGAAATAAAGGTTGAACGATACGTGCTGCTGGTACACGGCAAGCAGCTGGGACTGCTTGGACTTTGTGGCCCAAATGCCGCCAAGTTATTCAGCAGGCAGCTGACCACCTGCAATTCACAGTTTTGCTGTGGGCAGACAGCAGTGCAGGGGCTGAAAATAGCAAGGCCACAAGGCCTGGGCACATACTGCGATCCTTCCAAGCCCCCAAGCACTAAAACGATCTGAAACCCAAAGGCAGTCTTCTCACCAAGATGATACTTGAGTGTCCAGGTTCACATCTGTTCACTGAGTAATCAGCTCGTGATATGTTATGGTTGTGCAGGCAGAACTCCTACAGACTTCAGTGCTCTTTGTCCAAAGTAGAAATGTATTTAACTACATTATTTGCCAATGAATTTATGTTTATTATCAGCTCTTATAGGTATTTGCATTTCTGGTTAAGCGATATGCTGTCTTGCCCATGAAGTTCTTATTTTTAGCTCACCTCTAAGTGCATGGAGGAACTCAGTCAAGTAAAAAATTCTGCAAAAACACCAGCTGGCCAGTGATACAACTAACACGAAGAAATGGAAAGCTGGTGATGAACCTCTGTGGTGGATGTTGAAGCAATGGTCTAATTCTGGTGTAGCTTTCACCTCAGGGAGAAGGGACACGGGTTTTGACCCTGCTCGAGGATAACACACAGATGGCAACCCTAAGATCACTCCATTGCCCCTGTGCAGCCCTGTGCTGAGTACCACCTCCACATCACACCCCAGCACTGACACCTGTGGGCTCCCACTCTGCCCCTGGCTCCTACAGACCTAAGCAGGGGGTTATGTGCTGCTGCCTAAGCAAGGTTATCAATGGGCACACTGCTAAACTCACCCTGTCACTGAACAAAACCAGTTTCCTTCACAACTTCATTCGTGAGCGCATCTGGTTTCTGGCAGAAAGGACAGAATGGTCAAATTCTATCCTTGAGACAATCTGTGTCCTCTGGAGCATGTTAGAAGGAAGAGAAGTTTTAAACTTCCATAAAGCATAATAAAATATTGTTTAGGTTGATGTGATGCAGCAGACAGCTCATACGGAA
>NW_024581093.1:11706442-11763942 GCF_017639235.1 Corvus kubaryi | reverse complement strand
TTGGTTTCCAGTAAACACATGAGCCCCACAGAAAAGTTGGTGTAAACAGTGGGAGCTTTTGGAAGACCTTAGGTCCCCCAGTGAGGAGCACACAACTCTCCCATCATTAGAGACCTTCTGTACCAAAAAAGCAATGCAGCACAGCACAGGCTCACAGGAGGACAACAATCAGCCAGGTGAGGAGTCCCACTGCAAAGGCTTTGGTGAAAGTCCCTGCTACCGAGCAATACCTCCAGCATGGACTTACAGATCCAGACAAAATCCCAGAGGATGGCTACAGAGGCACAGCCCTTGGCCATCCCCTGCCACTTGTGAGTGCAAGGGGATCCCCTCCCCTTCCCTGCAATGCTCCCAATGCTTCCCTGAGGCCCTGTGCTGCCCACAGGCTGGAGAAGCCACCAGCAACATCAGGTTGGTGAGGAGAAGCCCAGACAAACCCTGCAATCACTATGACTATGGCAAAGTGTCCTGCTTGTTGCTGGCAGGGCTCCCAGTACACCCCAGCCTCCCCAAGAGCAGGATGGTAAAATGGAAAGCCAATGGCAGTAAAAAAAAAATACCCAACAGCAAGGAGGAATGAGGTACCAAATTAATAATTTTTAGAAGCATCCCAAACTTCCTCAGAGACCTGTAAGGAGCCACAGATGCTTTTGTTCTTCATGCCCGTTTATTTTTATGCCAGAGGTTCATACTGTATTTTCTGTTGGAAGAATATGATATTAAAAAGGGAAAATACTTCCATTACAGCATACCTTTGCCCAAGATTTTGTTACTGCCTGACTGACAGAAACCAGACAAAGAAATAAAACAAAAGGGGGGCGGGAGGAATGTTAAGCTTTCCATTTATTTAAAAATCTATATTATTTTATGATTCTGCTTTACTTTATGCTAAGGAAACTAACTCAAGACCTGATCAGAGTATCAGTTTTCAAATGCCTAAATCCCTGTAAAGGTTTAGTGTCTGGCTGTGTGCATTTTGCTCAGTATTAACATGTTCAATGGAGTACTTTGATTTTTTTTTTTTTTTTTTTTTTTTATCTAGACGCCAGAAGCTGGTGAATATATGCTTCATAGCTTCAGATAAACCTTTTGTTCTTCTGGGGCTGATCAGCTGGTGCGCCAGCGAGAGGGAGAGGAGGAAGGAAATTCACAGGGGCTCCACGGTTTCAAAAAGTCAAATTACCTCTGAGCCATGGCATTGCTGATAATTTAAATGAAAAAATATATATACAGGCTGCACCACACAACATCTCTACTGTTAGGACTTTTAATGAAGCCCCAGTTGTGATGACACTGAAGCAGGGAACGCTACGGTGGGATAATTACTTGGCTCCCTCGCAGCTGAGTTTCACAGATGCATTATTAACGGCACATTCCATGCCATAACGAGCACCGAATGTAGGTGGGATTCGCAAGCCCCGGCATCCGCCATTAGCAGGTTGGCACAAACACAAATGAGTGTTTTCACAAAAGCATGCAAAGGTTGTGAAATTCCAATGAATTCTTTCACTGGAAAAAAGAGTTCAAGCTGCCATGACCGGATATGTCACCTCCCACGGCACACCGTGCGCCCGGCGAGGCACCATGGGAAATTACAGAATCAGAATGCATTGATTTTTCTGTAGAAAATACAGGCAGCAGCCCTGATGAAGAATTAAGGAGGAAATGTAATAACCTAATTCTCCTCCAGCATCCTCACATGCACCCTTTCCAGCCCGGGCACCTGGCTCCACATCCAGACAATTGCCAGGTGAAAGACACAGACAAAAATTTGCTATTGCTTAAGCACGTGGTGGGATACTGGGCTGGGTACACCACCAGCTGCTTACACCAGGGCTGGACTTGGCCCACTTTGTCTGAATGTCATCAGCTTTAGGACACAACATTTCCAAGCAATGGAAAGTATGTGGTAGTTTTATGCTACCACATGTTTTATGTGTTTCTCCATTACATTCATCTCCTAAACATTCCTTAGATACAAACCCTTAACAGGTTTTCTCCATAGAATACTATTTACAGTATAAGAAATTATTAATATTTCCTCCTCAAACTATACTGCATATGGCTTGAAAACTCTGGAGAATACAGAAAGAATTTTCTCTCTCTTTCACACAACACGCACAGAAAATACGACATTAACGTCTTCCTTTCTTACGGGGCAAGTTCCCCAGCACTCACCTCCGTTCCTGCCTCCTCAATGGTGCACACAATTAAGTCATTCCTCACTGCTGCATAGTAGTGCTTATTTCACTGTTTGCTGAAAAACTTTGAACTAAATGCAGTTACAAAATTAATGGCACCCCTGCCTTGCCTGTCCAGGTTTTTTAAAGCTTCTATTTCAAGGTGACCCTTTTCCTACTTTGTGTGTCACCCCAAGTGTTGCTGCTCACATACTGAACCAACACTCCCCCAGTAATTAACACCAGCACTTAATGAAGTCCAGCTGCTGCGATGGCATACTGAAGGGATGCCAACCTTTGTAGACTAGTACTTGGGCTACTCCAGTTACAGCTGCTTTAAAACCCCAGCAATCAACTTTTCTTTGCCTACTTCTCAGAGATAATACTTACCAAATAAGACAAGTGTTCAAGATTAAGCATTTAATAACAAAGCTTATCTCTGAACTAATATTTCAAGCTGGAAATGATATAAAGGGCTGGATCAACTTAAATGAACACTGCAAAATTAATAAAAATCCCAAGCAGCAAATGAAAATCTAAAATGAAGATTTGCAATGTTAAATACATAAACCTTTAAAAGCCCTAGAAGCACAGTTCCAAGAGAAAATTGGAGACAGATTCTTCAGCAATATCTGTTCCTCTGAACTCTTTTCCTGATCCAGTATGAGAGACACTAACAGCCAATGCTTTATTAAAATAATGCTCTCTGCCAGTTGTTTCATTACATGCAGGGACATGGTAGGGATACTAGGTGAATGCTTTTGGAGACTGTTTGAAAGGGTCTGCATTGTAATTCATACCACATGGATTTTCAAACCTTTCACAGTTTTCGTCTACATGTGCTTTTTTGCTCTGCTCCTTAATCTACCTCTCTTAAAATACTTCTCCATGCAGAATTATCAATAACATTACTCAATTTAAGCATGTAATTTCTTAACTCCTCTCTACAGCTGAAAAAAGGCAATTCAAAATTCCAAAAGATGCCCTCCTCTTCTCTCAGACCCACATTTCTGCTTTACATACCTATGCTGTATTCCCACTTCAGTTGAAAAGACATTCAATTTGGACTGGAGAGAGATCTATGAGCTGGGTTTTCCCAGGGAGAGGAGTCCCAGCCTGCTGCCAGAGCTGGGGGAAGCAGGGAGGGCCAAGCAGGTGAGCTGGGCTAAGACAACGAAGGGCAAAACCCTGGCAGATGTACTTATTTTTCAAAATTGCTAACAGAGATAATGGCTTCTACTGTGATAAACAGTAAGTGGCATTTTAAAATGCATGTGGGAAGAGAATTGGCTAATTTACTTTCATTGGAACTAATTTACACATAGATAATATGTATCAATTTACAAATATATTCAGCACCAAGAAATCAACAATTCTTCCAAGACAGGGTTAATTCAAGGCTCATACCCTGCAGTCGGGCCAATTTTTCCACCAGAGACCTAACATTGCAGGATCGGTATTAAAAGTACATCCTTGATTATCCTGGATATCCATGCCCCTGAGAATATAACTTAAAAACAAAATCATTAGCTTACACAATAACACAGCCTTGAAAAATAAAGAAATTCTTGTGTACAGAGCAATGCTGACTTCCAAGCACAAATTCCTTTGTTTTCCTTAATGCTAGCTTTGGACCCCACCAATGACTCAAAATGAGCTGCACTGAAATAATTGCACAACCTGGCAGCACTCTGTAGTGTGTCAACAGTGCAGGGGCAGGAAGGTAGGAAAGGCTAAAAGCCAAGAACCCAACTTTGGTGTAACTTACAGAAAATATTGCACATATTACACCATCTATTTTTCTTATTGTAATTTTGATTTTAAATTATTCAGACTTCCACAGGGAAAGCAAATTTTTAGTTCTCAAAAAGCTGTTGTGGTTAGGTTCTGCAAGGGCAAACCATGGGAATGGGATGTGATGGCTTTACATGGCACGACAGTAACAAGGCTCACAAACCTCTCACATGCATTGGCCTCTTTGTAAGAGCCAAGCACCAAAAAGTCAGTTTACAATGAAAGGCATCTGGTAACTATGATTATTCTGCCTTAAAACTGAACATTTAAGATTTCTTAGCTCCCTCTTTTGTTCAGTTTTAGTTCTTATGCTTGCTGTTTTCTGCTCTTCCCTGTTCTTTTTTTGCACGTTAGAACCCAGCATGACAAAAATCTGTGTACTCACCCCACTGATTTTTAAACAGGTAAGTGTTATTAGTTTCACCAAGAAAGAAAGTTCATAGATATATTTTAAATTCATTTTTCAAATTATTCCACAAGGCAGCTACCCTGTTTCTTCTGCAATGATAAAGCTCACAACTTGCTAGCCTGGAAACTCAAGGGAATTGTCTACTTGAAAGTAGAGCCTGAACTGCTAAATATGGATTCATATCTAGATATTGAAACCATCCTGCTTCCTAAACGTTGGCTGTTCAGATCCAGCCATGCAGTCTTTACTCAGACTTCAGGTTGCTCTAACATGCTGGTGGTACTCAAATGCATACAGACAGGGAGGTCTGTATCCATGAAATTAAAGGTATTTTCTCTTTTGTCCTAGAGGCCTCTTTTTAAAGTTACTGCATGCCAGCACCCTGGAGTTAAGTAAAGGATGTACAATAACTTCTGAGGGAAAAAAAAAAAAATCCTTTTATTATGAAACTGGCAGGTAGAGGAACTGAAGTTTCTTACAAGATACTATCTTGTGTTCAAGATTTTAAAAGGTAAGGCCATAGGCACCTCAAAACAAAATTTCTTCTATATATTCATGAACAGAAGAATAGACATTTTAAGACTATGTGTGGAAAGTATAATCTGTAGACCTTTCGGTATTGCTGAATTTATGACTTCAGCACCCTAAGGCACTGCTATATCTGCATAGGTGGTTAGTCCCTGTGTACCAACGTACAGACTCCACGGGCGTGTGAGGAGCTTTATGAATTAGGTGTATGACAGATGTGGCTCAGTCAGGATAAAGCAATAGCTTTAAACGTGCCACAGGCAGTGCTTCAGAGATGTCACTGTCCCACACTGTTTTTACAGAACAAGATTCAGGATTCTGGCATCCTGAACTTTAAACCTATTCCTAAAACAGGTACATTTTTCTTAGACAACACATAACCTTATTGTGTAATAACTCAGGAAGGGAATAAAGATTTTCTTACTGCAAAGAAGTGGAAAAGAATGCTTCCGCAGTCTATTCAGAGTGCTGGCTTTCGTGTTCCTCTGTAAGTTACCCTCTGGATCACCACAAGCCCAGAGTCTCCCTGTTAGCAGAGCCAAGCACAGACAAACCTGCAAGAGATGCTGCTGCTAACCCTGCATCTCCTCTCAGCAAGCATAGCAAAGGCTGGTGCTGCTTCTCTTGTGTTCACTTTCCAGACAGGGAAATACTAATTGTCTTTTAAAAATCTCTATAGTATTTTGTCAATATTTTTTTATTACAGCAGAGCATGTATAAATATTTTATTGGAAACCAAGGGCCTAAAATAAACAGTTTAGTAAATAGTTATTACATTACAAGGAAAAACATCTGTGGAAACTGTTTTCCATGTAATTATTCTTGCTATTTTACATTAGCTCTCAATGTGAATTTCTTTGGCTCTAATGTTTCACTTGTTCTAAATCTTCCTCCTTGTTGCTATTATTAAAATCTTAAAAAGGTGCCAAATCTTAAATGAAGAAAAAAAAAAAGATTCACTAGAAATTATTCATATCACAGTGAGCCTCTACTAAACCTGGCAGGGGTGCAATATTTTCGGTGAAATTAACATAAAATATACAACTGCAAATTATCCAGGAAATAGCTATGTTCTTTACAGTGCGCATTTACATTTGGTAAAAAATGTTCTACTTATTTGTCTAGCACAAAGCTCCAATCGCTTCCAAAGGCAGTTTTAAAGGGATAGTGATAGCTCTGCACAGGGAGCACGGTACTTGCAGTGGCTGTAACAAATAGCTGGGGGGCAAAGTGACCTTCAGTAATTACTGGAGGTAACAGTCAGCACTGGACATTCCTTGTTGTGAATACTAACAATCTAATTTTAGATATATTTCCCTTTTGGTATGCTGGATGAATTTCCTCTCTTAGGCCTAAGTCCTTTCTACTAAACACAAGAAAAACTGTAATACTATGTAAAATGCAAATTTTGCTGTAAATATTTTATAGAATTGTTGCATACATCCCAAAAGCTATAGGTCTTAATTGAGAGCAGGCTATTTTTCCAGTCAATATATGGAAATGGAAAATGCTAATTCATGTTTTTCTACTTATGAAAAACCCTGGAGAATGGCAAAACCACAAATGCACTCACTTTAATATTATAAATATAATTTGGCTCCCTCTTTACAGTCCCTGATGTCCTGGCTTTTATCTCCCAATGGCTGCAGAGGAAGAATCAGAGAATCGCTTTTACATCCCCTGTGCAGGAAGTTCCCCCCACATGCTGCCAGCTTGGCAAAAGAGCAACAGCCTGAGCTCACAAACACGGCAAACAGGAACTGGAACAAGAAATTCCAGTGCTCTAGCACAGGAAACAAGCCCCACACAACAGTGGACCTGCTCAGGATGCGTGGTGTGCACTCTCAGCCCTGCTGGTCAGAGCTGTGACCGCCACGGGGGTGAAGGAGCAGGGCTGTCCCCACACTGTCCCCCAGCCCCAAGGCTCTGCCTTGCATTTATCTGTCTCCCTTCAGAGCAGCCAGTGGCTTGGATAATAAAGCCTGGAAACCATCTCACACAAGTTGTACTGAATATAACTAAAAGTCGTTTAGCCTGCTCCAGCATACGGTTATTGTGCTTGCCTTTTTCATCCACTTTTCATTTCCTTGTCAAGGAAAGGACTGTTTTTTCCATCTTCTAGAGGAGAAATCATTAGGCTGTTAAAGTTAAAACTCTCCAAAGGTCACTGATGCTGGCTTTGAAGAGTGAAAATGATATAATTCCCCATTAGACTTCTAATCTCATGATTAGAGCTAAAGTTAACATGGCTGTTTCATTTTCTACCAGGCAAGAGTAAACTCATTTTTTCTTTCTCTACCAGAATACTTAATGGCATCCTATCTTGATGAGCAACATCTCCTAGTTAAACAGTACAAACAATGGAAATGCAAAATACTTTGGAGAGGGGTTTTGAATTTTTAAATGCTATTGATTTACTGTGAAAATCTTACTACATGCAGCACAGCAAAATCCACCCATGGAAATCCCTCATGAGGCAAAGGACCTGCTCTTGATTGGTAAGACTGCGGTTCTTGCTGGCACAGCAGGGGCACAAGGGGGAAGGATGCATTTATTCCCAGTTTGAGCTCTTACTCCTACATCCCCTAGAACTTACCCCTACAAATGTTTCTGAACCCAGTAATTCAAGTGAGTGCAGGTGGGACCCAACATGCAGTAAGAGATACTTGTCTGAGTGAAAACTGCCCTCTTTTAGCATCCTCAGGGGCATTTAGATTTGCAACAACCTTGCAGAAGGGTCTGTGGGGCAAGAATTTACAGGTGCGTACTAGTTTCAAAACCCACTATACAGCGTTCACTGTTACAACAGGCAGATGCAGGGAAAAAAATTTCAATTTTCTTCATTCAAGACAAACTCTGATAACCAGCTAGTAAAACTCAGACTATAATTTGTTATTCAGTGTTCCACATGAGATGCATTTTGCTGAATTTAACATGTTTTGCTGTTAATGGATTTCACAGTGTGTTGCCATTTTTATACAGCTGTCCAAATAAAATGTTGTGTACAATGATGTGCTTTTACTGTATTGCTAGCTTGCAAATGGCGGCCACTTCCCCCATTTAAGCCTTCGGAAAATGGGAAAACTATTGACTAGGCCATTTAAAATACGTATTTTGGGTCTCTGGAGTTCTTTTCCTGGTAAGTCATGTTCAGACAAGAACAAAGATGGAAGATAGATAGAATTACACCTTGTACGTTTATGATGTAGTAGTATTTCCACTGGAAGGAGAAATCAAACCTCGGTATTTTCACTTATTATTAATAAAAGAGTATCAAGTCAGAGTTCTAGAGGTAACAGAGCCACACCTTTGTCTTAGCTGAAATCGGGTCTCCCAGCTTCCATGACAAATGTCTCTTCTTCAAAATTGCAGACTGATGTTTAGATTGCAGGGACTACAAGGGCACAAACCACAAACCACTCAGTACTTAATGATTTACAAGAAATATCTCCCTGATACCCTGACTGCTAAACACTAACAAGTAACAAAAACTAATAACACTACCAAAAAAAATCCTTACAAGTTTCAGTGAAAACATGAAGAGAACCTAGCTTTCCTTTTGATAATGCTTTAATAACATATTTAACTTTTGCAATACCTCAAGTATTTTTATAGTGTTGGATTTCTGTATAACTATGGGGTAGTACAATATGATTCCTTTTTTTTTTTAAGAGACAAGAGAAAATTATAAAATAACTACAGACTTTAATGCCAGGCCATTATTTTTGGATTCTTGTAATTACAGAAAAAAAGTCATAGATTGTTTTTCATTGTGTTTTTTAAATTTTTCTTCATTGAACTAAGTCAAAAGGTATGTAAATTAAAAAGGCTTATATTTTAAAAAAGTGAAATTGTCCATCTAGATTTTCAAATGCTACATAAAGTAAATTAAGGAAATAACATTTCATTATCTAAATTCCCCATCCCTTGGAAGTTCATCATTCATTTTTAACACATTGTTGACTTCAGTTCCTGGCACATTAGAATTAGTCTTCAAAGGAAATTCGCTCCACTGATGTTCTATAAGTGAAGGCACAGCTACTACCAGTTTAAAAATATTTTAAAGGCATAGGGAAGGTTGATTTGCTTTCCTTTTCTTTTCACCCCAAATCACAGATTTTTTAAAAAATGCTGAATCAAAAGTTGCTTGGATCTTTTGGGGTTTTTTGTTCGTTTTTTTGTTTAAGAAAAAGGGGGATAAAAATGGAATTTCTTAACTAGAAAGTTAAACAAGGAGAAAAATGTCACTGGAATACTTTCTTCCCTTCAACTTTAGCTATCTATATCCGGCCCAGCTTGAATCAGTTACTGTTCATTCCATGAGGTTTCATCATTTAAGTTTTGTTGCCAATATTTATTCCTGGATATAACTCACAGTCATGGGGTTTAAGAACTATTTGTCCATACCCCAATAATATACAATAGCTGATGCGTGCAAAACATAACAACAGAGGACACGCCAGCGGTGCAAGTTGATGCTGATCCTTTAAAACACCCAAACTCTATCTGCAGCAAAACCTACAACCAAAGGCTCTGCCTAGCCTGAGCCATGCTAAAAAACTTCTCTGTGAATACAGAACAGGATAAAGTCATCAAAAAATCTAAACACTTCCCAGTTACACATACAATGATCAAAAGATTTGGTCATTTTAAGGTCTTTGCTATCCACCAGATGATGGATGATGTGCAGCTGAAGGCAGGATTAAATCCCAAGCAGGCTGTGACTGACTAAAGTAGTGATGTAAACGCATCAGCAGGGTGTGCTTCCTACCTAGTGCCATCTTTTGTAGTCTTCTCCACCAGTTCAGGAGGTGCCAAAGAGGAAAACACTGGACCAAATTTGTTTTGGCCACTTCCTACAGGAAGCAGGAGGCAAAAAGGCTCAGCTCCTCCCCATGAGGTCTGCACCGCATTCACTCCATCTGTCCCTGGGCTTGTGGCAGCAGGACAAACTACAGAACACAAAGCTGAGATTGTCCCCCCATACAGGGCACTGCTGAGGCCACACCTCGAGTCCTGTGTCCAGTTTTGGGCCGCTCAATTCAATAAAGACACTGAGGGGATGAAGTCTGACCAGAGAAGGACAACGGAGATGGTGAAGTATCTAGAGAGTCAGTCCAATGAGGAGCAGCTGAGGGAGCAGGGGGGGCTCAGCCTGGAGAAAATGAGGCTCAGGGGGGACCTTCTTGCTCTCTACAACTCCCTGACAGGAAGGTGCAGCCAGGAGGGAGTCAGCCTCTGCTCCCGGGCAACAGAGAGGACAAGAGGAAATGGCCCCCAAGATGTGCCAGGGGAGGTTCAGGTTGAACATCAGGAAGAATTTTTTCACTGAAAGGGTGGGCAAGCATTGGAATGGGCTGCCCATGGAGGTGGTGGTGTCACAACCTCTGAAAATATTCCAAAACCAGCTGGACGTAGCACTCAGTGCACTCTGGTCTGGTTGACAAGGTCGTGTTCGGTCAAAGGCTGGACTCCATCGTGGAGGTCTTTTCCAACCTAATGATTTTATGATTCTACGAAATGGGTGAAAAAGACAACTATGGAACTACAGTGAGGTGTTTTGGCCTGCTACAGAGCTTTGTCTTCTTTGGAAGATCCTGGTATTCACACATGATTTCTTTGGGTTTCTTCAGTTGTTGCAGGACAAAACTTTTTTCACTTAAAAAACCATAATTTCCCATTTCTTTAGAGTTTGACATTACCACAGGGAAGTCTGGCAGGGACAACCAGAAGTCCCCTTCCTCAAGCTTATTGTGCAATCCACTAAAAAAGAAATTTAATTTTAAAAATGGCACAACAATAAATCTGCCAAGTCAAAATATACAATTAAAACCCTTTAGTTTCTTAAAAAGGCACAAAGCTGTCAAAATTTACTAATAAATTGAACAAAGTCTCTGACAAGGAAGCAGCACATCTGCAGAGACCAGTTGTGCAAAGGCTTTATCTGTGCCAGGAGTCTTGAAACAAAAAAGAAAGGTACAAGCGTTTAAAAAGTTTACTTGGGTTTCCTTCATGGGGATCAATTGTGAGGATCCTCAGAGTAGTAAAGTTTTCCTCCACAAATTAAAAAAAGATGCCAGTACCCCAAACAGACAGAGCATGCAGGGAGGGCTGTGTCTGATTTGACTTGCTTGCCAGCTATCACAAAACAGAATAATTTTTAAGGGCCATGTCAGTTGGTAACCTCTTGACCAGATTAAATCTTCCTCAAGGTTAAGGATGCTGTTGAGCTTGAACTATAATTACAGGCAACAGTCCAACTGTCTCACTTTGAAGTCACCCAGTAACAGGAGGTACAAAGCTGGACCTTTAACATATGAACAAACTCTTTTTCTCTGATAACTAGAGCTAGGGTTCAGCATATGTACACCAGTACCCTTACTGATTCACTAGAGGGCTGTTCTGCAATCAAAAGAGGAAAAATAAACATTTTTCAGTGCTCAAAAGTGCTGAATATTGAACCAGATATTCAGAAAGAGCAAAATCCAGAACTTTATCAGCAGAAAAGGAATTTAACTATAGATTACTGATATTAAATACATTCTCCTCTCATTTTCCTATTACTGGAAACAGTCTGGAACCTTGTCTAAGTTTCCCCAAAGAGGTAAAAAGAGTATTTATAACTCTGCCAAAGCTAATTCCTAGCTAACCCAAGTACGGGGTTTTTCCGGCTTCACTAAACATTCATTCCTTTGTTCTTTATTCACTTCTCATATATCATCTATTTTTCAGAAAAAGACACTAAGTTTTCCATCAGCCAAAAAAGGGGGTACTGGTACCAGATATTTTCAAACCAGTAAATAAAGAAGAAATGGGGATAACATCTACGTTATCCAGGAAAAACTGTTACCTGCTAATAAGCTCCCACAAAGAAATCAACACCTAAATTTTAAGGACAGAAAAAATAGAGACATTAGTCCCACAATTCATGTGAGGAGAAGAACAATGTCCTGAAAACACTATTTATATGAAGTCTGAAGACTGCACTTAGGAATGGTGGTGGGTTTTTTCCCTCTTCCACCCCCAAGAAATATTCTGGTGTTTTTTCCTCAAAAGTAGGACACAGAGGGGTGCTAACCTCTCCACCAGAAAGTAGAGTCATTTCGCCATCTGCAGAGAGAACCCAAGCCCCATATGGTGAGAACTTGCTTTCTCTTCCAGATTCAAGATTAGCAAAGAGGGGCTAAGAAATTTGTTTGTGAACTTAGAAATACATGGCCATACGCATATAAAATATCTGAGAATAAGGCAGAAAGTATCTCTGCAGACTTTTAAATACAAACATACAACAGTTTTCAAGGTTAATAAAGTTAATAAAATGAAGACCAAGTTACACATTCAGAAAAATTATTTCTACACAAGGTAAAGTTTACTGAAAATAGCATTTTTTGCTACACTGCCTAGCTGATATTGAAAGGCTGGGACTAGACTGAGGTGCTTGCTAATGATAACTTTGAAGGAATATCACACTTAAAACTCAGACTGATTGCAGAAAAGGTGTTTTATCAACTATTCCCTTTATGAATAAATATGAAACTACCAGGAAAATGTTTAAACAGGTGTAATCATCACTGCATATGAAAATTGAGTTTGGAGGCTGTAAGGAATCTTAACACAGTTAAGAAAGAATGAAAGCAATGTAACACTGCGATCATTGCCCATTATGCATGTATCATGCAAAAACGGAATGTTGTCATAGCAGCTATAAAAATGTCAGTGAAAACTGAACTACCATTACCAAGTTGTAAATGAAATGAAAAATGCAAAAGGAATATGTGAATGAATACATTAAGGGAAATGCTATTTCTTTCCCGATAAACAAGTAAAACAAAATACATTCTCATTAAATGGTGTAATTTGTGTGAACAAATACCCATAGATAACAATTGCAGGAGGCCACATTGGCACAAGACAACTGGATAAAATTATTAAGATTTTGGATAATCAATTTTCCAGCCTTAAATAGGAAGGAAGAGTAAAAACACAATGTTTTGAGGTAAGAAACCAACTAAGTAATAGATTATATTAAGGCAAATTTTGTTTATACTGAAGTAGAGGGAGCTGCTTCTGTCTATTAGCAATGGCAACTTGGCTTTCAGTGTGACTACACTGATAAAAAGTGTGCCTTTTAAACAAACCTAGGGCTTACAGTTGGGCAAAATAACAGGAGACCCTTACTGGTATGAGCAGACGCCTGTGCCCAGGAGCCCGAGACAGCAGCAAGCTCCACTTGGGCAAAGCCTGCACAAGCAGGACCCCAGCCAGTCCCTGGGATTGAGACTCCTAGAGGCGTGTGGAGGGAGATGCATACATCCACATACATCCATGTATGTGTCAATCTTTTAAGGTAAGTACACTTAACATTTCTTTTCTAAAATTAGTCCTTCTCAACAGGCAGGCACTGCAAAATGAAAGCCTAGTACATATTGTTCATTAAGGCAAATCCACACAGAATTGGATATTGAAGCAAGTGCCGGGTAAATATATGAAGGTGGTACCTTCAATTCTGCATTAAAAGAGCAATTACTTGAAATATGCTTTACAAACATCAAAGTTAAAAAAAACATTTCTGAGTTCCTAATGTGTCCATAATTAATTCACACATTCAGCTGTTGAGTCCAGAAATATGTTCCTGTTGATAATTTGCAAGTAATGCTTCAAAAACAATCTGGCACATTTTTATTTGCCTTAATGCCTGAAAGCTATTACTAAGATAATGCCTTACAATGTCATCATCATTGCTACCATGTATATGCTTTAACTAACAGAAGTCCTTAGGTCTGAAGAAACAGGAATTTTACAAGAATTAAAGCTGCCCTTTTTCCAATATTGACGACATTTATTTCATGTAAAATAGAATATGTTTTACTATAAGAGAGATCCTGAGAAGCATTAACTGCCCTCAGCTCAATGAAAACAAGGAACAAAGCGCTTCACAAAGTCAGGCCTGAGTATAAGAGATGCTTCACATCCTCATCAGAGCTGCCCAGGGCTAAGTCTCTTCACATGTATAAAGTCAGTTCTGCAAAAATGATCCTTACCTACATCCTTGTCACATACACATGCACTCAGAATCTACTGTGACAGGAAGGAGTTCAAGACCACACAAAATGAGTCAGAATTTTTATTCATATAATATACAAATTAACAACTTTGTTAAGATCTAAGTTTATGAACACTATGAAACATACCAAAAGATAAAGCTGTTCGCTTCAATTTTTAAACAGAAATTGAAAATATAGCTGGAAATATATTGATTTATGCTTGATTTTGAGTACTATCTCAACCCCTTTACCTCTGTACTGGTTTCATCTCAGTGACTGAGCTTGGTATCAACTGCTAATTCTTCCAAACATAAAATGAGCTTTCTAAATTGCTGCTTTTTAGAAAATTATTTCTGTAGTTATTATAGCAGTTTGACCTTTTCCAAACACCCAGCTTCCTTTGTTATTTTAAAATATTATGTTATTTTAAAATGTTGACAAAATAACAAACCTGTAGTTGGCCATTGTTTTGTTTCAAATACTTGCATGCATTTGAAAGAAATGTAACTGTGGATGGATGTTTTCCCTTCTGTGTTTAATTCTGGCAGAGTGTTTCCAGAACTTGAAACATGATCTCTAAGGGCAGGAAAGGTAATTAAGATCCTTGGAGTCCTACATTACACACAATGTATATGATATGCTGTGGCTTGGGGCAGTACTCAGAAAACTCTCCCAAACACGGTGTTTAACTTGGTCAACACCATCCCATCAAACAGGGAGGAATTTATCCAGACTGCAGTTCAAGAACTGGACCACGGAACAGTTTCACAGTGACTTCTGGAAGCTTTCCCTTCAGCACTCCCCTCTGTCCCCAGCGGCTCCCAAAGCACGAACAGGGCCTCATGTTCACATCACAAACACATCCAGCCTGCGCCCCTCCTCCCCTGCTCACCAGTGTTCATTCGTGGATCTTGGCGGGGAGCGCTGGCAATTCCACGGGGAAGGACAGGAGCGGCACCGGGGCAGGGCTCTGCTGAGCTCCCAGAACTGGGACAGCCTCTCATGAGCCCACAAATGCTTACATTCCTTTGGAGCTGGAGGCATGAGGAATGTTACAGCAATCCCAGTGTTAGAGCACAAACCAGAAATCACTTTTTTCCCTATTCCAGCAGTAGCCAAGCCCCAGTTTAGCTTCCTATGCACATTTGCCAGAAGACTTTCTCGGAGAATGGAGAAAGAAGAGTTGGGACAGTTGCTCATCTTCTTTGAGCATTAAATGGAAAACATCCCCCATCTAACTGAGACAGAGAGAAGTGCTGCTGTGTCCACTTCTCTTGCCCAAAGAGTTGAGAACTCTGGCAGGGATCCAAATGCATTTCCCCTTGATAAGGGTAACCTGACCCACCTGGAGAACAAGCCTGTGGAATTTTGTGCACCCTGAAAAATATCCATTAGAGCACCCAGCCTGGCTGTGAGAGCAGCACAGCTGTAAAAACCCATCAGGAAAACCCTGGGCCTAATCCTTATTTCCCTGTGCAGGGCTCTGAGCGGATTTCCCTTGGCAGTGCAGGATGGGAGCAGGCACTGCCCACATGGGGACTTGGCAGTGGTCCTGTGATGGAGACTGAAGTTCCAGGGCTCCCCCAGCCACTGGGGCAGAGTCTGCACTGACAGCTTTCCACACTTTGGCTGCTGCCATGGCTGCTCAGTGCCCCCCGTAGAGCCCGGGGCTGTGCATGCCCATCCTCCCCTGCATCTAATAGAGACAGCACATCAGAGGCAGAGGTAGGTGGGGAGATAAGGGGGAGAAGCTTTAAACATTGCCAGGTCAGCCCAACAGGAGGTAAGCAAGTACAGAGGCAGCAAGAACTACTGAAAGTTTTTGATATAGTCCCAGGTGGACTCCCCAATGCCTGTAAATGTTTCAAAGGGGGATCCCCTTTCTGTGGGCATGGAAATGTTTCAAAGGAGCCCCAATCGGTGCAATGTTTCAAAGACCACTGCTCTCTAAAAATTACAACCAGAACTACCCCCACAGCTGAAAACCTTCCGAAATAGATCCCTTCCTGGCTAACCCCAGCTGAGGAGGTCTGTTCTGCTGCATAGAGCCCCCCTACAGGCCCCAGCGTAAACTGAAACAAAACATCTCCCGTTTCCCTCCTCTGGGGATGGATCCAGCCTGCTCCTTCCCTGGGACCCCGTGAAGGACCCAATGTGCCTCTGTGTTTGTGCACAGGATATGAAGGGCTAGAGTGCAGCAGGGTAATTTTTCAAAGCGGTGTGTGGGAGTAGCACTGGAAATTCCCTGCATACTGCTTTGAAAAAAATAAACCCCCTACCTCCAAGAATTATGAACAGGGCCTCCAACTCCAGACTGAGAATCTGAGAGGTTGAAGAGGGAGGTACAGCCAATTTAACTGGATTCAGTTTTTAATACTACGATGTCAGAAATAATTGGATTCTTTAATCATATTATGGACACTGCTACTTAAGAGGTATTGCTGCTACAGAGCAGGGATTCCTTTGTTGACAGTCACTTGAGTAGAATAAAACTGTAAGCAAGTGCTTAGGACATCTTATCTATTGATTTTGTGTTTCTCAAAGTATGAGAAGAAAGTGCTGCTGAGGGGTCTTGGATTATCAAAGCCAAGGGATTTTTTACCTAAAAATTACATGTCAAGGTTAACTTCATTGTCTTGGCTCTCCTCAAATTCAGAAGAGAGATAAAAATCTCTCCCTGGAAATGCTTATCTTACTCAAACTCTTATCTTAGATTGGGATCAATCATTCATTTTCCCCAGACAGCTTCTCAATGACTATATTAAACCAGACACCTTAACTTTAGACAGATACAAGTTCATTGAGTCGAGGCCAGTCCTAAGCTCCTAAGGACACACAGTCTGAGAGCAAGCTCCTCATGTCTCCCAAACACCTGTATGTTCACCCTGTGGTCTCAGTGCCCCCCCCCAGCACAAACAAATCCTCATCTGTAGATCTTAAATTGACACTGATGACATTAATAGTTCCTGTGAACTAGACCTGCAGATACAGCTATATTAGCTTCTTTCTCTCACTGCCCATCTGCCTAGACTTGGTCTAACACAGAGAAGGGAAACTCTTGCACCCCTTATCAGTAATAAACCAGCCTGAGCAGTAAGGAGGCACGTGCCAGTCTGTCCAAAGGCCTGAATAAGGGAACAAAGCCCTCAGGCTATGATCAAAGGGGACAGGAGCAAGAACCAGGGGCACTTAGTCACTCTCCCTACCGTTACTAACTCAGGACTATGTAAATTAACACCAAAAATCTGCACAGCATTTATTGCTTGAGAAATGCTGATATTCAGTCTCTCCTTTTCCCTTCAGTATTCCCCAGTAAAGAACCAATACCAACAAATACCCATGAGCAAACTCACTGGAAACACCTTTTTTTGTGAGCAGTCGCGTGTCCTGGAGCAGAGGGGGCCCAGGAGCCTTGTGAACCAAGATGCCCAGAGTGGGAAGAAGTTTGTCTCCATATTAAAGGTTTCTACACTTTGTTCTTTCCTAAACTGAACCATTAAAAGCAGTCATGACCTTAACTTCATGGACATCCTCAGTCTGTACCTCAGCAAAGCAACATGAAGATATGATACCACCATGGAATTATCACACATTTTCTTACCACATCCTGGTATTTACAATGTTCTAGGTGTACAGAACTGGGCCCATAGCACCTTTGTACTATACAGAGTTCCTCCAAGTATTACAGTAACTGATGTACAGCTTTGAGGAAGCAAGGGTGCACTCTGCACAAACAGCAGGACCACAATTTTCTGAGCCTCCTATGCCTTCTACACCTGTTGTTTTCCAGTGTTGCTAAGAACTTTGTAAGAAAGTGTGTAAATTGTATGTTATTCCAGACAGCACTATTATGAGCATATACATAAATAAACTTCACATATCAGTTACTGGAAAATGAAGAAATTGCATTTTTCCAAAGGAAAACAAATGATTCCCCTCTTGAATCAAGCAGAACCTTAACTCAGCATTTCATGACCTTTGTATTTAAAAATCACTTATTAGCTACTGGATCAAAAATTAAGTTGAAACAAGTGCTAAGCTTTCTAAGGATTTCTTTCTTAAAATTGAGGAGGGAGCTACATGAAATCACTATGGTCCAATTAACAAGGATCTCACTCTTCAAGCTTGCAAACAAGAGATTACATTAACACCTGCTACAAAAGCAAACATTTTTAGATATCTTTATCTTAACCTGCTTGACATTAACTTAAAACTCCTGCCTGGCTCTTGGATGAAAATTATTGTGACTGACATGTATGTTTTTCATTTGGGGGTGGGGGCTTGAAGGCTGTCAGTCCATATTTCTCTCTCTCTCTGGTATTTATGCATAATCCACTTCAAAGCTTATAGGAGATACATACCTGAATTGATGGGAGAATAATTTCCTAAATATAAAATTGCTGAAGGAAAACCATTATGCTTGTGGGAGATAAGTACTGCATATGAATGCGCGAGACAGAGAGCACTGTCGGGTCCTTGAAGGGTCTCATCCAACACATGCCTGCAGTGGCATGTGTAAGTACCTTCTTGTGGTCTATGCATCAAAATAAACTGACCTCTTGGGCCAACACATATATTTATAACATCTGTCCATGGAAAAACCTTTCTTTGTGATCATTACAGAAGCAATCATACAGCTGCAGCAGAAATACACCCATCAGGTTACAACAATGCTTTTATCAACTCCTGCGACAGGACTGTCATAGAAGGCAGAAAACACTGATTTTTAAAACACTTGTATGTCTGAAAAGCTGAACTTTCTGAAGTCCAGAATTGCAGGAAAAAGTAGAAAAAACCCGCTGAAATAACTCTGTAAGTGTTTTGTTTTGACAATGTTCCTCAGGAATCCACCACACTTAGCTGGGAAAATGCTAGCAGTTACATCTATTCAATGTCATGACATACAAAATTGAAACATAATTGCTCCTAAGTGGTTGACAACTGGCAAGTACTTTTTACACAGATAGAGAGAAATTTATGCTATCAAATGGAAGATACTGTCAAAAGTTTGATTTTAATATAAATGAAAATGCTACATGAGGACTCAAAAGGATAAGGAAAAAAGTTCAGCAGTAACACTTTTATAACCACATATTTAAAAAGCTTTGAAGTGAAGAATCATTACATCAAAATCATTTTCCTTGAAAAATAAAAAAATAAATTACAACATGAATATTAACAAGTTATTAAAATAGTGAATGTCAAAGAGTAGCAAAAAACAAGCAGCCAATGAGTGGCCTAGTGTAAAGAATGTCTTACCAATCATATGGTTAGCGACATGGATTTGTATCTCTCTCTCATTCTCAAAGGTCATCTGGCACTTGATGCATTGATAGGTCTTTTTCTGTTTAATAACCAAAAAGAGATTAGAGAAAACTGCACTGTAGCATAAGGCAAGTGTGATCATGAATATAGCATGTTACATGCTTCAAATTTCCTCCACTGAGGCTTTTTTTGTTCATATATCCCCGGGCCAGGCTTTTCTGGGACCATAAACACAATCTCTAATTAACAACCTGCTTTAGGAGAAATTTTAATTTCAACTTTAAAAATTTCAAGTTACAGTACTTGAAAATCTGACTGAGTACGTGAGCCATAATGAGATTGCTCCTGTCATTTAACCCACTGCAGTAAAATTCCCCCAGAGTGAAATAAAAGACAGAAGAGTAACTGTTTTCAGAGTAAGATCAACTTTCTCAAAAAATTCCACCTTTCATTAAACTCAAAATAGAGTAGGCAGAATACCTATACTTATTTGGGGAAGCGAAGGAAAGAAATGCATTTTGTATTGGTCTCCAATCAGAAATCTTAAAAAACTGCATTACCATAAAGAACTGTTTCCTAGTACAATCTGTTTATATTTTCTCCATCTCAAAGTCATACCAGGGAGGCCTAGCTGCAGAAGTCAGGAGACAGTGTGAAGAGGCAATTACATGAACCATTTATTCAAATAGGGAAAATGGGGTTTGCACTCAGATTTACAGTGATGCGTATACTTGTGCAACGTGGCAGGAAAAAATCCAAGAAACCATTGCAGAAATTAAAATGCAGGTTGATAAGTTAGACATCCAACTCAGGAAAAAAAAGCCAAACTAAGAACCAAAAAACATGAAGGCTAAGCTTTTTTACACTTGGAAAAACTCCTATTTCCCAAAGCAGGAGTACGGTGCTTTGGTCTGAGGTACATGATTATTTACTGCATGAGAATACGCTATTTAAATAGACATCTTTTGACGTGTAATTTAGAAAAATTGGGCCTTTTGTGCCTACTTCTTTCTGGAGAATAATTCTTACTGCAACACTTGCCACTAGGCACAAGCATGAGGTCTGCATCCCCACAGCCAGAGCTGGTGGCAGCTGAACACACATGAAATCTCTGGGTGCTGGGCACAAGTTCAGGGAGCTGAGGGATGGAAGACAACCCCAAGGCGACAGCACTGAGAAACCCGACTCAGTACACAACACCCTCTTAACCTTTCGAAGGAAAATATTTTTGGGGTACTTTTTGTGTAATTTTAGATGCACATTACTTTTTCTTCAGCCTCCACCCCACACCCAGGTATAGAACCCCATTTTTAGGGCAGCAGTAATAAGTCAGAAGTTTTGAGTTAAACAGAGAAGTTGCTGTCACCCCCTCTGAGCATGGGATCCAATTTCCTCAAGCACCTGCTGAGGACAGAACAAATTAGGTGCTACCAAGAGCTTAACTACTTCCCATGTCATCAGTGGCAACAAGGTAGCCTGCTGGAGGTTAATGAACATGCTGTAACACCATAATAACAAATGCACCAGTCTATGGATGTTCGGCATATTCCATGAATTCTGTACCAGTGTGTGTTTGCTTAGGCAAGGCTTTCTAGGCTAAAACAACAATGGGTGATTAACATGATAATAGGAAGAAGGCTATACTCCATTGGCCGAAAGCTGACACAGCCAACCATATAAAAGGAAATAGTTTGGATTGGCTAGTTATCCCTAGGCAGCTCAAGAAAGTATCCTCCTGGAGTCCATTTGGAAATCAAGGCTGTTAATGGAAAAGCAGCTGGATTTCTGCAGCACTCTTTCTGGGGAATCTATTCTGGCAGATGAGCACAGCACACATACGTACACATGTCCCCTCAAACACACTGGCACACACATGCTGAGGGCTCTTAACTTCAAAACCAAAACAAAACACAAAAAACCTTGGAAGAGCAAAATAGGATTGGGTAGTGACTGATTCATGTGGTCACATGGTCACATTTAAAGCTTGAAATCTTCCTCTTCTTTAAAACTTCAAAGCTAAGCTCTGTGCCTTGTCTAACGCTTATCTCAGCTACGAGGGTTCCCTAAGTAAACAGCTAGAGGACAATATTTCAGCCTGACTCTATTTCAAACCTTGAAAGTTATATTAAACACAGACAAATGATTCATTTTTTAATTGATACCGGGGCTTCTGAAAGCTACTTACTAAAAGATATGGAGACAGGATGTCTTTGTTTATCCACAGACCCAGCGCTAACTCCTCCACACCATTTCACAATCCTATAAAACACTCTGCTTGGCATGAGGAGCCCTCGGCAGATTTCAGATTTCCTCTGAGTGCTACCTCAGCTGATACCCGTGCGTGCAAACGAGCAGCTTAAGTAAGGTGATGGCTCCTGTGACAGGGCACCCCACTTGACGTGGAGTGAGGTTAATAAATGGCCTATACAGGTATCCAAATAACTGTAGCTAGATCAGCACCCATGCGTATATGCAAGAGGTGGAAGAGCTGATTTTTTGGCTCATTAGTAACTGTCTTTAAAAGAATGTCACAAAACATCCTTCCATTATCAGTAAATGGGGAGCACTAGCTTTAATACAACTATAATTAGTTGTGGTACAAATATGATCTTCTACTGATATTTTTCAGCTTTATGAACATTATTAATGGATCAGTTATTTTTCTTTAAGTTTTATCCTCAGAAGTGGTGACAACAAAGGTGCCCGCGCTCTGAGGAGCTAACAAAGTCAAGGTGATGGCATCTAGGTGATAAAAGAGACCAGATGAGCAAGCCTTCAGCTGAGAGCTCATTCCCCACAAATTCAAGATATTTAATTCTAGTCTTGGCACAAAATTGTACTAATAACAGAGGGTTCTGTTTTCTTTTCTGAAGTATCTATTGTTCCCATGGGTTTTCCAGACTATCCTCCTTTAAATCTGGAAATAGTTTCCTGCTCTACAAAGAAAATATTCCTCCATTCAAGTGGATTTACAAGGGAAGAGAAGGGTTGTGGGGGAGAACAAAGAGAAGGAACTGAGTCCAAGAAAGTGTGCAGGAGAGAAGAAACTGAGTAAGGAACACAATAGGGTTTATTCTTCCAACTTTCTATGCCACCTCCTTTGCTTCTTCAGCCCAAATAACCTAGGTGGGCTAAAAATAGTAACATCATTTACAATGAAAACTTAACTGAAGTCTAAACATTTGCCACTGTCAATGTTAAACAAGCATTGTTCATGATACCTGTGGTACAAAATAAAGATAAATCTGTGTAAGAGAAAGAACAGCTTGAAATGTGACTGTTTCCAGTATTAGGAAATGAGAAATCTCAATACTAAACAATTAGTCATGTTTCTCAAGATATGCACATTCCTCTAGAAGACATGTGAAAATGAATTAATAAAATGTATTCAAAACTGAAGCTGCTACGCATAGAAAGATATTGAGAAAAACAGGAGAGCACCACCTCTGTTGAGATCTTAATGGAATGAAAAAAAGGCCTTGAACTATACTTGTGTCAGATGCTGGAATGATACCTTTTCTTGGGATGCTCATCTGAAAAACACTTTTAGTCCTATCCAAACAGAACAGCTCACACAAAACTATATGAATGAAACAAAATTTGATGTTAGAGAAATCTTTTACTACTAAGATGAATTTTATTTAATGCTCTTAGTGATGTCTCTTGCAGAAAACTTTGACTTGTCCTAAAATTCCTAAAAACAAATCCTCCAAAGAGGATGTTGCTATATACACAATGCAAAAATTATGTCTACCTGGAAATCTGTCGTGTTGATCAACACGAATGGATCCTAGGTAGGCATCCTAGAAACGAACATGATCAATTTACAGGTATTTCTTCCTATTTGGCATAGTAAAAATGTGAGGAAGACAGAATACAGCAGGATTTTCAAGGGTTATGTGCTTTCTTTCATTCTTATGGATAAAAAAAAAAACAAGCCTGCCAAGAAACTCTGAGTATTTTTCAACGCTCCTCTAGCTGTCTCCTACTGATCTTCAGAATAAAATCTCAAATAATTCAATAGTAAAAAACCAAAACGAAATATAACAAGATATTCATACTTCATTTGTGGTGCTATATAAACTTGTATATATATACAAACTTAAATACCTACAGTGAAAAGAAATTGTTCACCTTCTACTATTTTTTTTTTCCCCAAATATTCTTTATTCATCAAGGGCTAATATCTATTTTCTCCCTCTCTTTCACCTTGGGGTTAAATCTTCATTTAAAGTTTTTTTCTGAAATTCTTTTAGGTTTCCACACTCACCTCTTCTATCAAAAAGTGAATAACAGTTGGTGGAGCAATTTCGGACACAGAAAGAAGTTACAGATTTTATATGTTATCATCTTTTCCATTTGCTTGGATTTCATTCTGCTTATTCTTATTTACTCTGAAATATTTACTCACTACTTAAAAATCTAATCTACCTGTATGCTTCTTCTGACTGTACCTTGTCCTAATCTTAAACTGCTTTTCTATTTAAGAAAGAAAAATAAATAAGGTGTTTAAAAAATGAGATGTAGAAACACTCAAGAACTGGAGAGAAGTAGCTCTGCTCTGAACATGTACAGATCACTCTACATGTACTGTGCACTATAGATTGCTCCAGTAAAGTGGTATTTTACCTGTGTGCAGCACACTAACAAGATGACACGAGAGTTCCTGTTCAACTTGCTTAGCTTTGCTATGAAGCCAATGAAGTTAAGTAAACACTCTTCTTGAATGGAGAGATGTATCACCATTTAAAACCCAGCATAATTCTTCGAAAATCGCTGTACTAGGCAAACACAAAGGGCACTCATTGCCTTCACAAACCTGAGTGAAACACCAATAGTTTTCAAGTGAACTGATATCAGAATTCAGGTCTTGTACCTATAATGAAGGGTAAGATAATGAATTATTCCTAATAACAATATATATATATTCCTGGGATGCTTATCTCTGGTATTAGCATATGTGCAGGCCACAGACACCAGTAGGGTACCATTTGCCATCATCACAAATGCTGATTTTTCATTTTCTTCTACAAAGAAACTCAGAACTTCTCTCATGGGATGAAATTCAAAGCATTTACCTTATTGAAGAACTTAAAACTCTCCCCTGAGAGAACAAGTATGGAAGCTCTCACTGAAAAGAAAGAGTTAAAGCAAGAAATAAGACAGAAAATGACAATGTGTTCTGCTAGCTGATAGGAAGGGAAAGGTCATTCCATAGGCTCAGCAATATGAATTAATCCTACCTAATAGAACAGAGGTATTCTTAAAGAATTTAGAAGGAAATAAAGGCCTGAGGAGGAAGAAGGACAATGACCTAGCCAGACCTAGGTATCACACCAAAGGAGGGATACTTCCATTCCTCATTCTTCTGCAAAATTATTTACATGTGCCTGGAGGCTTAGTCACACCCAAAGGGAACAATATCCAGTGGTTTTACCAAAAGAGAGAAAACAAGAAAAGAAATCAAGCTTTCTGTGGGATTGGCTCAGGAGGCTGGATCAGGGCACTGCTCCAGTGTGGCCATGCCCAGCTTGGCCAGATGCAGCTGCCCCACATGGCCTCACATGGAGCAGGGATAACAAGTCCTGCCAGGGACACAACCCGCACCAGCTCCCTTGGAGGCACCTCAGTCCATGTCCTCAGGACATACTTAGGGCCTTCTCTTACTTACTGAGCCTCTGGTGTTCTAGTTGAATGGATGGTATTTTCAGGTGCTTTTAATTCAGTAAGATGTGTTTGTGGGTGCTTTAATTAGCAGATTGACATAAACAGTCATCTACGGCTGGAATTATTCATTAGGAGTTGGGTGCCTAATTTCCTTAGATACTTTTGAAAATCTCACCCCATCATGTTTAATTAAAAATGTCAGATGATATCAATACTCAGATGTGTCTGCTGTTGGTCTCCTGAGAAGATTTCCAAAATTCACTTCTCATTCCATCTGTTCCTGACAGAGGAAGGACTGACTTGGCCCATTCTTGAACCAAAACGTCAACAAATAATTTAAAAAGACTATAAACTGCAAATGATATTAATCTCCTGAGTAGGCTTCTGGAACCTTACTTGGATCTGCATGTTCCCAAGTAACTTGTAAGCTAAGAAACGGGAAAGCAGGCTATCTGGAAAAAGTCAAGGACAGCACACTTTTATGTAATCTGCATTAGACAATGTCCAGACTTGCTAAGAAACTACTTATCCTCTAATGGCCCCTACAGAAGGGCCATGAAAGCAGGTTCTTTTAAAGTCACTTTCGAAATCATACACACACACAAACAAGCTCACACAAATGCACACAGACCTCCAAGTAACCTCAAAACGTTCACTCTAACAAGACATTCCTAGGGATAAGCTCTTAAGCACAGAAATCTGTTTTAGGTGAGAATTTGGGGCATAGGATGGAATTCACTACGTTTTCCCTCACAAGTTCCTCTATCCTCCTGCTCATTATTATTTTCCTGGTAAGAAATAATTTCATTCCTCAAATATGACAGATTAGATTTTTTTTGTTGTTTTTGGGTACTGAGCATCTTCATTTTTCATGAAATTGTCCCAGCTTTTCCAGATCTGCCAGTTCAGTAGAATCAGAATTCATGGACAAACTCAATCTCCACTGCCCAAGTCTCAGCTCTCTGTTGGTAAATTTAGGGCAGTTCTGTGGTAAAAAATCTGATGTGCTGCCACTGAGAATCAAGGCGCCTGTGAGGCTGAGCGGCTTCTGATTTTTCTATGTGCATTACTCTACCCTTCGTTCTGTTGGGAAGTTTTTCTAGTAGCACAAGTGATTTGATAAAGTGACAATTTAAAAAAAAAAAAATCAGATCAGTTCTCACATTGAAGGTCTACATTTTATCCCTCAGACACTTTAAAGTTCAGCTGTACTTACTCTGGGAACAGGGGACGTCTGGGTACCTTTCCTTTGGCCACTGGTCTCGGGTGTCAGGTCTCGGTGGTCTACCTGAATGTGGCTCTCTAAGTCTTCGGCACTTTCAAATTTGACACTACACTCTGGACACCTCAGGCTGCCACATGGCCTCTCGTTTACCTCCTGTGGAGTCAAGCTCAAAGACTGTCCATTGGTGCTCCTGGTCATGCACCCAGCACACAGGCCATAGGGAAGGCCGTTCACATCCAACTTTACCAAGTCCTGCTTATTCCGGAACTCCTTCAAGCACAGCGCACACTTGTAGAGTTTTTGCAAGGCCTGGCCATTGGGCGATGAGGTTGCAGAGTTTCCTGCCAATTTCTGCATATGGAACGTCCCATGAATTTTCAGCTCCAGGGTAGAGGTGACCGTCTGCATGCAGACAACACAGCGAAAGCCGGTGAGGGAGTTTCTGAGATCTGGATGCATCTGGCAGTGCTCGATAAATTCCTCCTCACTCTGCAGTGGCATTTTGCAGATCCGACACGTCCCTGTATCCAAACTCTTGCTGTGAGTGACTTTGTGCTCCGTCAGGGTCAGGAGTGATGGGAAGCGTTCCCCACAGATGGGGCACATGTAGTGCTTAGCAGGACCTCGATGGGTCTGCATGTGCTCTCTCAGGCCATTTTCAGAGAAAAAGGTCCTTGAGCAGATATTACACTTGTGGCTGCCTTTGATGAATTCTGCTTTCTTCCGAGAACAGTCATCCTCCCCAGGCCTGATGTTATGATCTCTCAAACGATGGTTCTGCAAGAGGACCTCCATAGTGTAGGCAGCCCCACAAATATCACAGCCATACATGGGCTCAGAAGCATCTACATCATCCTCACTGGCTTCATGACTGTTGGAAGTATCTGGATTCTTCATTAACATGTTCTGGATATCTGCCCCTTCTGTCTTCTTATTTGTTGGGGTCATGCCATTAGCTGTACCATTCTCAGCACTAGCATCAAAAACACAATGTTTTTCCCGCAAGTGCTTTTCAAGCAAGATGATGGCATGAAAAGCTTTGCTACAAAACTTACAGTTGTATTTTTTGCTGTGGGTTGTGATGTGGCACTGCAGTTCTACCTCTGTGCTGAAGGTCTCACCACAGAAGATGCATTTGTGAGACTTTGATGGATTACCCAAGTGACTATGCTTCACATGGATCTGGAGATCCACCTCCTTCCTAAAATCCCAGTTACAGGCTGTGCAACGATACATCTTCTTTTCATTGCTATGCTTGACTGCCAGATGCACTTGGATAGATACCTTGGAATCAAAAACTTCTTGGCAAAGGGTGCAGTGATACAACACAAAAGTATGCATGTCCAACAAATGCTTCTGCAAATCATCCACTGAAGAAAACTGTTTGTCACAGCTCTCACATACATAATGAGTGGAAGTTGTCATGTAATGTATGGTGAGATGTTGCAGAAGAGACTCCTGGGAATCAAAGTCTTCTTTACACTGAGGGCAAGACTGTTTCCTCAACAGCAACTCCAAATGCAACTTTAAATGGGTCTGAAAACTTTCAAAATTTGAGAACTTTAGATCACACTGATTACATGGGTATTCACCATTAGACACTGAGTTTACACTTGCAGAAAGCCGCTGCCTTTTAGGGGAAGAGACTTCAACATCAGAAGAAACTGGACTCTGCTCTGCTTTTGACTTCTTATTGTGTGCCAGAGGAATGTTCTTGTGGTTTTCTTTAATATGCTTTGTAAGCTTCAGGATGGAGCCAAAAATGGGGGAGTTTGTGCAATAAGGGCATGAATACACTTCCATAAAAGACTGTGTTGGCTGAATGACAGGGGAATCCAATTTCGAATTTCCTACATTGCAGTGAGTCTGCTGGATGTGCTCAGTCAAGGTAGCTTCGGTCAGAAAGCCCATGGAGCACTGGTTACAGAAGAAAGCATTGTTGCCATCTTGAGGGGTAGCGTTTGGGCCACAGTGAGTAATGCGGATGTGTTCCTGTAAGCTGTTGATATCCGCAAACATCTCCGGGCAGTAATTGCAATGAAAGGCAGAAATGTTGCTAAACTGCATCATGGGATAGGCATGGTTTTTGTGCACTTTTCTCACGTGTTCATTCAAGTTGTACAGTGTAGGCATGGAATCAAGGCAGATCTGGCACGTGTGGCTTTGCTGAGGTTTGTCTGCGTGAATGGTCTTCAGATGGATCTCCAGAACAGCAAGGCTGTTGAAGTCACGCTTCGAGCAGTAGGGGCAGCTGTAAGTAACTTTAGACCAGTTCTGGCCTTCCTCTCTGTCAACAGACCTGGTTTTCTTTTGTCCTCTCAAAGGCTTTAAGGTCGAATCTGGAGTGGAACCTCTTTCCACCGATGCGCTGGAGTCGGGCGTTGCGCTGCTCATGGACGCCACACTCCCTAGGACTGGGTCAGGGCTGATGCTGTGGTTACTGGAGTCAGGTTGTCTGTGACTGTCCAAGTGGCAATAGACTTCCTCCACTGAAGAAAACTGCTCTGGGCACATAGGGCACTTATGTTTTTTGTTGGCATGGGCTTGATGAATGTGCGAGAGCAGTGAGTTTTCGTCTACAAATACTTCAGGGCAATGAATACACTGCAAATCTGCCTTCTCAGAAAGCTGTGGGTGGCGTGTCATTACGTGCTTCTCCAAATCTTCAGTCTGACTGAATGTCTCTTCACAGTAATCACACATAAAATCATCCTTCTTCACCTCTTTCTCAGTCTTTGCCATATGTTCCTTGTTCTTTTTATGAGCTTGCATGTGACTCTGCAATGAGCTGGTAGATGAAAACCCACGTTTACACACAGTACACTTGAATGGTTTGCTGGAGCTGTGGGTTTTCAGGTGGATTTTGAGGTGGTCGCTGCGGGAGAATGCAGCCTCGCATTCGTGGCAATGGTACTTTTTATCCCCTGTGTGAAGCTTTATGTGGCGATCCCTACTCCTCTTGTGCTTAAAAAGCCGGCTACAGTAGGTGCATTTGAAAGGTAGCTTGTCACTGTGGATCTGCTCGTGCCTTTTAAGGTAGCTCAGGCGAATGAAGGACTTATCACAAAACTGACAGGGATACGGCAGGCCAGTCCCCCCTTCCTCCTCCCCGATGCCGAGATCACACCCATCTCCTATCATCTGAGTGGGTGATGCAACATCTTTGCTGGAGGGAGATGAAGCCACCCAGGAGAGTTGTGGGTCGTCATCACCATCTGTAATGGGAAAGCAGAAAGGAGATTAAAAACAATTCCCAGTGCATCTGTGAAATAAGGACAAAGCTCTCAACAACACTATGGGCTTCTGCTACTACAGCATTAAAAAAAAAAAAATCAACTAAAAAAAAAAGCCCAAAAACCCTCTTGAATTTGAAAGGAGGTTTGAGAAAGAGAAATAAAAATATACGTGTACACATAATTCACAAATATGCCAACATATAGTGTTAATAAAAAGCATTTTTCTTTAGCAGGTTTAACACCTGCTCACTGTACTGTAAAGCAATAAACAATGAATAAAGAAAGCAAAACACAATGTGCAATGAAGCAATACAAACATTTCAGAAAGCTACAGTGTTAAGTGATCACCTGTGAATTTGTGGGTCTGTTAAATGCTACATCAAGATGATTTTAAGTAATGTCTCCATTAAAAAAATCCTTCAGTTCTGTCTCAAAACTGTAACAGAATGAAAGGCTGCTCAAAGGCAGAGTTGAACATCTAGGTGGAATAAAAGCATCAGATTTGAGAGAGCTCAAGAAAATCAGAGAGGAGATCTGCACTATTACCACGTTTGCTTGTATAAAATGTAATGTTGCTCTCTTGGTACAAAATCAAACAAATTTATAAAAGCCCAGGAAAATCACCACTGGAGATCCCAAGGCATCACAAAAGAATCAAGTTCAGGATAAACCAAAAATGGCCCAGCCTCTGTTTAATAACTATTTCCTTTACTCAATATGAAGTTTTGAAAAATATTTTATAATTCCATATTACCGTAAAGAAACGCAGCACCCACTCCAGCAGCCACACAGTCATTTTAGGAAAAATACATAAAATGTTGTCAACTTTCATTAACAGAATTGTTAACAAGAAACAGAAGAGAGTGAGTTCTAATATCTTAATTCTAACAAATGCAGAGATGTTGAGCGAAACATAAATGCCACTAGTCTGATATCAAACTAAACCACAGAATGAAGCAAAAATAAAGTTCAGGTAAATGAAGGAAGGTGATGACCACATAAACATTTGGAGATTCCAAAAAGGAGCTGGTTCTCGAGATACACCATCCTTATAAAACATTTAATGTTCCTACTTCAGCTTTTACTAAAACAAACCAATAAAAAAATCCCCGACTGTGTGTGTAGGCTGCCACACGCGCACTCCTCGTGCCTGCCAACTACCGAGTCACCAGGCAGAGAAAGCACAAGTACAGTGAGGAGCTCTCAAAGAAGGGCTCGGCTAATGAGGGTATCACCACCGTACCAGGCACTGTTTGCTCTGGCAAACATCTGCTTTTTCATCCCAGGTAAAGAAAGAGAGCAGCTACCTTGGAAAAAACTAAACCAAGTAACCACACCCCAAACAACTTTTCCCACACGACAGGGCTGTCTATTTTCCAGGTCAGGCGTCCGCTGTCTGCCCCGTGCTCCCCAGAGAGCTCTGCTCCCCCGTTTAACTAAACCTCCTGCTCCAGAGCGATGCTGGACACCGAGAACCTGCTTCTTCCTGCTCCCGAAATGCACCTCGACTCTCAGCGAGCATCCACGCTTCTCAGATGCTCAAGGTCTTTGTGCTCAACCAGCTCCTCCAAACCCGGCAGAGCCCAAGCCTAAAATACAGACAACGAGCTCCCGATTTTTATGTAAACTTTTCTCAGGCTTCACTCCCCCGACCATGAACGGCTCTCTCACTGCAGCTGCAACAAAGCCTCATGTTCCCAATTTAAGCCACCTCCGCCGCCCACCCCGCTGCCAGCACAGCTTTGCTGAGCCCCCAGGGAGCCCCCAGTCCCCGCCATCCCCCAGCTTTGCCGCCAGCCGTATCCGGGGCTCCGTCCCCACGGACCTGCGGCCACAGGCCGTCGGAGGGAAGGAGGCAGCCGGCTGCCAGTGCCCGGATTAGGGGCCCCGGGGAGGTGCCGGTAGCTCAGGGCCGCCTAATTCCCTCCTCTCACCAGCTGGGCTCCTCCAGGGGCAAGGAGACAAAGGGGAGCACGAGGGGGATGCTGGGCCTGAACTAGGGCAGCACATGTTGCGTTTGCTGCCGCTGCTGCTGTCTACGGAGAGGGGGAGAAAGGAGAAAAACAAGAGAAAAATCACCCAACAATTTGCTAGTTTCTGCTCGGGCTTACTGGCTGTAATTATAATAATTTTATATGTCTGCTTGCAGAAATGTTTATAAAAATACGTGCATTTTAAATATCTCCCTTTTTGCAGTCAGGCTGCTGGCGCCTTGCGCGGAGCAGCGGCACACAGAGGAAGGGCTGCGCCGGGAGAAGCCCGAGCTCTCCAAACGCCTCCACCGAATAAAGCTCCATTGTTCAGCTCGGAAACTTGAGATGCAATGGGCCAAATCCAGTGGTAACATAGGCTGGGCCAACTGCTTTAACTTCCTTACATCCATATGCACTTATGCCAACCATTACACTGGCCCACCATGCAAACTGAACAAATCTCTAGAAAGTCTCTTTTTCCTCTGAAATGAACAGATCTTCCTCAAAACACAGTCTAACATTCAAATAGAGCCAGTTCCCCTCCAGCTGCTGTTCTTCAAACATACTGGGCTATTCAGAAAACAAAATCAAAGAAAGTATTACCTGATGAGTGAAGCACAAAGCCTGTCCTAACATAATTTGCATTTTTAAAAAATTAACACGTCTCAGGTTGAAAAGTTGTATTTGTCATAAAATGGAAGCATTTACATAGAATGTAAAGATTGTCGCCTTTTGTTAGCTTCAGTTTGACCTTTTACCAATTTTTGTGTTTAATTTCTACATTCTTTTTACTCCAGTACTCCAGTATTTTCTCATACTTTTACAGTTTTAAAAGAATTTTAGAAGAAACTTTAGGCACCAGAAACTACTTACCTGGATTTCTTACAAACAGGATACTAAATTAGTAAACACCTAAACTGAACAAATTAGGGAAAACTCATTATCATTAATCTCTTTATGGAATGAATAATAGCCCTGTTAATTTTAACTTGCCATATTAAATTGAAGAAAAGACCTATAATGAACTGAGAAGAAAATTCTAAGGTATTTTACCACAGCAATATTTTAGTGGGAAGATATATTTTAGATGTGGTATGACATGTCTGGCTAAGATGGTTAGAATAATAATTCTACATTAATGCAATCAAAGGAATGTAACAGAATGAGAAAAATCACTTTCAAAAAGGAGATTAAAGTCATTAAAATGGCTAATCCTGCAAAGTGGGACTGTTCTAAAATAGAGAATCACATGGCTGGTGCAAGACTTTTGTCATTTGCACATAAGAGAATCAAAACAAGTATTAAAAGGGTAAGAAAATTCAATAAAAAGTTTAATTAGGAAAAAAAGAGCATTAAGGAAGCTTTAGGATGTCAGTAGTCCTCAGGATATATGTGCAGGTCATGAAGCTTAAAGGGCCATTCTTGATAATCAATCTCAAAGTGGTACAGTAATTTAGCAACTTAATGTTCAGCACGTTTACAGGACTGCAAGCATTTATCATCATCAGTGAGGAGCTAATTCCAGCCTCAATGCATTCAATAAATGTATTTTTCCTTCTAATAAGAACAATTTGGCCAAACTGTAGTATAAATCATACTTTGTTCTCTATTTATCTTCCAGATAACAAAAGCCAAGTTCAGAGACATATTCATGAAGCTAAAACAATAAAATGAAGTCTTAAAAAGATGTGAACTCTCTTAGAAGGGAGACAAACAGCACATCACAGATTGCCAGGAGTAAGCGGCCCTACCATCTCAGCATATACTGCTGACATTGATATATTTATTATTCCAGAGTTATTTTGCTAATACAAATATAATCAACCAGACACAATTTCACACTCCCTGCAAACACCTTCCCATCATCTCCCTGCCCAAAGGTGGCTGGAAACAGTACACTCCTGCTGAACTTTGAGCAGAGCTTCACTTTCTTGCACAGCTGCCCAGTCACCCAGCCCTGGGGGCCACATTCCTGGACAGGAGATGCGCAAACCCAGGCTACCCCCAGCTGGTTACTTTTCCTCTCAAGAACTAAACACATGCACAGAGACCACATTTGCTGGCCTAGACCTGAAGTTCGTCCTTGCCTAAACCCTCTTGTTCACCAACAGAGCATCATTGGGTTCCCCTCCATTGAAAAAATCTCCCTACTCTGTCCCCTGTGTGGGGAGAGTTCAGGTGGCTCTTCCACAGGGCCTCTGTGCATCCCTCCACACCATGAGCACGCTGCAACGTGGCCTTTGCAGTACAGCAGGCAAGTTTATTCCAGTGCCACCAGTACAGATTGAGCACCACAGGGCTCAGGAGAGCCTGCACAACCAGCCCCAGGCAGCAAAAAAATCCCGGGTTTGGCCAAAGAGACATCTTTAAGACTCCCCTCCCAAGCCCAGAAGGCATCTCCATACAGGACAATAAACCAAGGCACTCAGGTTTAAAACGTGATCGTATTCTGTCAGGTTTATTCCTCTAGCACAGAGCTAGTACACAAGAGAAATACTTAAATTAACAAACACAAAACCCCAAAATCAATTGCTGAAGTAAGGATTGCTGTTTGATTTAAGCTCAGACTTCTGGTTCGCTCTGAGCCCCTCCATGATACACAGGTTAAAGATGGTCAAAGCACTGAAAATGCTTGAAGCTGTTGAAAGTTGATGTAATTCTAGCACCCAAAATAGTAACTTACTTTTGAAAACAAGCTTGGCATCATAAGACACGCTTCTGAACTGTGCTTCAGTTCCTCATCTCCATAATAGCAAAAAGCCATCTGCTCCTCAAGGGCAAATTGTAGGGCTTACTTCTGTATAGCTGTGAAAACCCCGAGACATCCTCAGATGGAAAGTCCAATAGAAATGCTATCAATTTCAATAATTACTATTATTATTGCAGATGCTTAACTATGAGAATTAAACACAGAGATTGAGGACTGACAAATCCTCAGTACTGATTACGGAATATTTTGCATTGCTGCACTATGTATTAAAGCCAGGGATAGATCATTACAATGGATTATAGTAAGAACCTCACATACCATACGCTGCTCATTTACACTGCAGTGCTGGTGTGAAATAATGCAAATCAAGTTTACATAGCAAATGTTTTAAGCTTCAACACTTTCGCTGCACTGTGACAGATTTCTGCTTACATTTTTTGTTGGAGTGTTTAGTCCCATTTTCCTGCACATCTCCCGCACAGTTATAACAAATAATTAAAAGTATCAATAATAGTTCAAACTCAATTTTCTATGCACGTATTAGCTTCAATGAATGTTTCTGTTTGTTGTGTCACAGAAGGCAATAATGGACTGTGACCCA
This sequence comes from Corvus kubaryi, assembly GCF_017639235.1. NCBI lineage: Eukaryota > Metazoa > Chordata > Aves > Passeriformes > Corvidae > Corvus > Corvus kubaryi. Next base: position 11,729,310 of record NW_024581093.1, on the reverse strand, counting down.
CCAGCCCTTGTGGCAATGAAAGTCCTCGTGCACTGACACTGCATCTACCTCTGAACGGCACTGTCACTGCTGGGCTGTGACTGACACCCAGCACCACTGCACACTCAAGCACACCTCATTAATGAGAGAAGAAGGACTTCTGCAACTTACTTATAATTATTCCTCCAAAAATACCATGCAACTGTCCCCCAGAACTGCTTAACCCATCCTTAGCCAAGGCAGGGAGGAGGGCCTGGGAAGTTCACACTGCTCTGAAGAACTCTACACAGCTTCACACTTCAGTGATGTCAGCTTCCTCACCAAACAGTTCAGAGTTCTGTATTTTAAGGCACAATGCTATTTTTAAATATATATATATATATATATATAAACATGTATAAAATGTTCAAAGCAAACATGAAATTGGATAAATTGGCTCAATGGAAAGTATATATAATCTGATTTTTCTTCTCATGCAGAGAGTAACTAAGTATTTAGAATACGAAATCAGCACAAGACGTAGTGTAGAATTTCAAGCATTAAACTTGCTGGGATGTCTGCCACAGATAAACTCTTACACATAGACAGTTTAAATCTCACTGTCTTTGTTTAAACATTTCTGTAGCGATCAAAGATACATCTAATTAGTCTTTCTTATACTGCAAGTTAAAAGTACACACAGAGATGTCTATTGAAGCTTAGCTGATATACAGAAACTTGTTAAGCCAGAGTAATGCATGCCTGAGCCCTTGTCTCCCATTAGCAGAGATATCAAGGCTCAGTAATAACCATCGACAGGGTGATCCATAACTCTGTGCAGATGATAAAATAAGAAAGCTATTTTTAACACTCTTTTTCCTTATGTCAAATAGTCTGTATTTTGCTGGTAACAAAAAATTAACATATCATTAAATAAGTTATTTCACACTTCAATAAATGGCATAATTGGGCTGGAGGAGAAAGTTTTATGTTAGATCTAGGAATAAACTAAATGCTTTCAGAGTTGAATCACTGTTTTTCTTTACTCCCTTTGGAAAAGCAGCAGATACTATATTCTGCTGTGCATCATGGACTTGGGACTGAAAACAGCTGCACTCTAATTACATGTAAAGTGTACCAAAACATTCCTTTTATCACAGACTGTAAATCTGTTAGCATCTGTCTCTCCTTTGTTTCTTCCACAAGATACAAGCTTGTTTCTACATTTTTCTCACCTGTAGCGGTAATTAAAATTCATTATAAATGAAAGGAGTGAACACTAAAACAAGTTCCTCTGTGTACAGTTCTAAACTCAAATTAGAAACAGCTGTTTGCTAATTCATGCAGTGATGTTTTGTCGTGCTCTGTGAATCAATAATAACTCACCCTATTTCTACCAAAATGTTAGGATTATATCTATATTTTGCTTAGCAATTTGCTCCTCAGAAATGTTCAAATGCCCATTCAGTCTTTTTTAAAGGAGATTAGAAGACAATACCTACAAAATAATCAATGAAACAACAGAAAGATCTTAATAGCTTGCTGCTTCTGCTTACCCTGCTACCTAGAGGGTTCTGTGTCATTCTTGCCTGCTTTGATGCCTACAGAGCATTTAGCAAAAGGGCACATTGTAAGACAGATGTAAAAGAACAAAACCGTATATGGAGTCACGCAAATGCATCACGAATGCAACAGTCACATTAGAGAATATTACAAAATTAGAGTTTCAGCTATGAAATGTACAACTTTCAAACATTAGGAATGACAAAACCCTCAGGAAAAAAAATTCTAGTAGAATAATTATTACTTATAATAATTAGTTATAAAATTAGTTATAATAAATGGTAATACTTATGCTAATTGTTGGTAATATTTCTACATATTATGTTAGCCAGAGCACAAACTTCATATGACCCCGTTGGCCTTACACGATTATATTCTGCTCTTCTTGCTACTTGATGTCAACATTTATCATGATTTCAACGCTTGATTATGCAAAACAAAGAGACAACACACAGCAGTTAAGAGCTTTGCCTACTTCCTTTTTTATCTAAGCATAGGGATGCAAGCGGGGCAGCTGCAGTGATCCGAGCAGCCCCCCACGGCAGGTTTGCAGAGCTTGCCCTTGTCACAGCACGATTAGGGCCAGCCCTGGGCCCTGCACTGCCCCTTGGCATAGCCAAAGATCCAGCCCAGAGCAGTGGAAGAGCATCAGCCTCTGTGCAGGTCTCTGCAATACATGCATTACTTCATGCATTTTCTCAGCTCTAAATAGACATGTTTTCCCTTCCTTGTGTTTTGCTGCTGTGAGCAGGGAGAGTGTTCCCATACAGCACACACCTGAGCACCAGGACTGAACTGCTCATGGAAATGTGGCCAGCGGGACGGCCTTTCTGGTGGGATGAAATGCATGAGATGAATTCCCTAGATTTACGATTTCCTCCCTCCCATTTGATCAGGCAGCTCTCAAATACAGCAGGCACCTGCTCTCAGGCTGTTTTGCTGAGTACCCTCAGGCACGTGCAGTCACACAGACTCAGCTCAAGCTCTTTCCCTCAGTTCATAACCACAGCACCAGAAACACAGACTAGCTGCTGTCTGGAGAAACTCAGTGAATGCAGAAGCTGAAAGTAAAGACAGACAGACTTTTCTCCATGAACGGACCAGATTGGTGTGATTTGATTTAATGCTTTATTGTGTGCATTTTCATGTTTTTGAATTGTACTTTCAAGTGAAGATTAAGTCATCAATTACAATCCATTTAGCTCATTCATAAAATTCATTTAAGGGTCATATCCTGCACAGTGAGCAGCGAGTCCTGGAAGTCAGCACTGACAAGGACAAGCAGCACTTTCTTTCCCACAGGATATTCAGCTTGTGCAGAATCAAGTCAGAGCTCATTTTGATGGTGTGGGCAGCAGTCTGGAGAAGGAAGTGCCTTTAAAACTGGGGCAGTGGCAAACTAGGACAAAGACAGCTTTGCCAAGAGTTCTCTGATAAGCTGTTATCACTGCTAAGACAAATGGCTATCTGCTTCTGTGCTGGTAGAAAACATTAGAGTGGCCTTTCCACTTCTGCAGAGCTGCTTCTACTCTTCTGTCATGTATCAGCTGTGAGCCAAAAGAACCACTAGAAGTGAGAAAACTTGGACCAGATGCCAAAAATGCTCTGTGCCCTCTGGTTGGGGTCACCAGAAGTGACTTTATTGCTAGGATGGCTTTCTATGATGTGATCTTCAACTGATATTATGTGGTGACCTGACCTGTAACAAAATGGGTTTGCAGTCCCTGTCTCTAACAGATGATAAGTACTTTGCAGAGAACAGAATTTTGCTCCTAAATGAGTATTTTCCATCAGTGCTCAGTGGAAGAGAAGACAATTGCCATGTTCCAAACCTGAGAAAAGCCTCATGTAAAGTCCTGCACAGGACTTTACTGCCAAGCTTTCCGGCCTAAGGAACTTAAAGCTGGTCATATCATTAGAGCAAGTTGCAGGAGAAAATAAAACCAGCTTGTTAAGTTAAAAAGAAGGAGGCTGTTCCAGACTCTCATTTTGATCTAGGTGGGAAAACTGTGACGCACTTACAATCTCAATGGTTCATGATGAATAGCCTTAATGCTGAAAAACACATGTTGGCTGAAATTACTCAGCAATAAACAAACAGTAAAAAGCAACAACATCCAGATTTTATACTACCTTCAAAGAAAAGGGGAAGAAAAGTAAATTACATGTGACAAACAGTATCAAGTAACCTGTTTTATAGCTATGCACACACATTATTGTTCTGACTTCCAAATGTGTTGTGTATTCACAGCAATCCCACTGAATTCAATAGGAACAGCAGTTACTCAACACTCCTGAAAATTCAAGTGACATAAATATGAGATATAGCCAGTTCTACTAGAGATATTTTCAGAAAGGTGCATGTATTCCCTGTCCCTTTAGTGAATTCAAATCAAGATTTCATGCAAACACCGTGAACTGAAATGAAGCTGTACTTGCAAACATCACAGCTTCCGCAAGTCTGGTGAGTGTAGCCCCTCAAGGCCTCCATGTGTCTGGTTTTGGAGGGGCTGGTGTGCCCCAATAAACCCAGTGGGTATTCCTGGAGCTGAAGAAGCTGCCAGCTCCACCTGACCCTAGACTGGAAATGGGGTTTGCTCCAGCTGAGTAAATCTCCGATTCCTTGGGGATGGTGTGCATTACAGCAAAGTACAATTAGTTAAGACTTTGGGTTTGCTAGTGAACAATTTAATTTAATAAATTAATTCATTTAAAATTAAAAAAAAGCACCCACAAATGTAACAGCACACTGGTGAATATGAAGCACATTCCTGATTATCGTAAACATCGGTCATGAATCTGCACCATGTTTGTAACTGGCCTGAGGGTATCTGCATGAAACAGAGGTGGGAAGGAAGTTCTCCACTTATCAATACCTGACAGAAATAACTGAAAGGTTTAAAAAGAAAATAACTATAGGTTTTGTACTACACAAGATGAAAGTCAAACAGCATGGCTTGCCTAGGAGAGACATGTATTCTGCGCTGTATGGTAATGCTACTTCTTTTTTACTAACAGTACCCATCGTTTTAAACAAGAAGAGACTTTTAAAACAAGCAAGCAAACAGACATATTTGCCACCCGGTAAGATTGCTCTCGGTACACCAGTGTTTCCCTACAACAAACGTGCTGCATGAGAGTCCTTTCAAGTTTAACCATCAGTGACCCAGCGTATGTGATCTGAGGACTTGCACTGCACCACACAACAAAACCATCCTCCGAAAGCTGCTCTCTTCTTCCAACACATCTTTGCCCTTTGGACTGAAGGGCCCAATGACAAATCGTGTGACTGCGCTCTCAGGTGTTCAAAAGAAAAGCTGTGGCAACAGCCAAGGTCTGTTTTCCTCAGGCTCACAACTCCATTGGTGCAGCTCAAGGAGGGATCCCATGCCCTACCTTGTTGAGCACCTGTTCAGGCTGCAGGGGATGAGCCCCATGGTGCCCACTGCAGGCACCTCAGAGTCACGGAGCACTGGATATCCGTCTCCTGTGGGTACCCAGCACTGAGAGCAGCCCAGGCTGTGCCCCATCTCCTACACCACAAGTTTGCAGAGACACTTTCTGAGCATCTCTAAATTCTTTAGAGGCTTCTCAGGTTGTCAGTCACCACCGACCACGCTCCGGAGAAAGCCTCCCGTAGGGAGGATGCTCATCAGTGCAGGCAGGCAGGAGGGGGGAGTGCAGCTGGGGAGCCAGAGCGAATCCAACCAGGAGACAACAGCCCCCCAGCCCTGCTGCTCTCCTGCCAGGAGCCACGCAGAGGCTGGCAGGAACGTGCCCTCCGGCCGCGCTGCGCTCCCAGCCCAAGCTGCAAGCACCACACTGCCCACGGACTGGAACAGGGGGCACGTTCATCAAAGTCCCCTGCAGCAGAGACACCTTTGTCCTGAATTGTTTCACAGTCTTAGGTGCTCATTTTCTCTATTCAGATGGCTCTAGTTTAACCAGCAGCGTGGGTTTCCTTCTGACCACACATGTGTGGTTGGTTTTTTGCCTCCCACGAATATGAATTGTACAATTTATTCTAGTTAGTAACTGTCTCTGTGCCTTGGCCACAGATACTTGAGAAAGTGAATTTATAATGAGGAAAGGTGCAGGGCACAATTATTTGTTTAAATGGGATTAGAATTAGGGTTGGAGTGTACACTGAATCATCTCAATTTATCCCTGAAGAGAAGGAGGGACAGCAAATGTCTTGGCACTTGCAAACAAATATCGGTTTCCCCACCGACTTGCTAACAGCACTCCTTCCATTTGAGAGCAGTCTCACACAGACATTGGCACTGGTATCAGAGAACTAAATGAAATAAAGGGAAAAGCTATAGTCAATAGCTTTCTCTCTAACTTTACTCACATGATGAGGACTGGTTTTACTCACAGAAAAGTATCTAGGAATGTTAATATACTAAACAACTCAGTAAAAGGAATGAGGAGGCAGTAGGGAGAGCAAGATTGAATTTACCCAACAAAAGTTAATCTTGACACTACAGGTACAGCAAGGCTTTTTACAGAAAGCTATGGGCTTTCTACAGAAGAGTTCCCTAAATTAACCATGGGTGGAAGCTGAAGGTGGATGTTTAGGGTGGGGGCACATTTTCTGCACAGGGAAAATGGTCAAAAAGTCAAAACAGAAAAAGCAAAAGGCTATATTAAAAATAACCAACAAAAATCTCTCTGGGAAATCAGGCATCAGAGGTTTGAAAGACACACTTGCACCTTCAAAACCAGATGTGTTCAAAAAACCATCCCCAGTTAACTAATGGCTGAAAACACCACACACACCCACCATGGAAATGAAAAACTATTGTTTTCATAAACAACACAAGGAGTTTTAAAGCTCAGACCAGATTCATTTGCAAAAAGCCTACTGTCCTAAATATATCTAAATAATGAAAACCCCTTGCCACCTCCCTGGAATCAATTTGATTTTGCCCTTCCCAGACTCACAGCCAAAGCTCCCTGCCCAGACAGAAGCACAGATTAGGAAACTCGGGTGTCCCCCACAGGAGAGTGAGAGAACAAGGCTCCCCAGATACAATTCACATACTATTTTCATGTTTTGTCAAGGCTTTTCTAATATTTATTTTGGTTGTGGTCAATTAAGGCAAAAAATTTCAGGACAGAAGGATTTTCTGACCACAAATAAACTGGGCTGCTGTCTGAAATAAGATCTTTAGCCCATCTCACCCTTTCCAAAACAAAAACAATTGGACAAATGAATGAAAACTCAGTAACTGCTTCCTCACAACTTCAGCCAGAATTAGTTGTGAGACTGAACCCCACTTCCTCCATCTCATAGCACATGAAAGTATGAGTACCAAGAGCTATGAGTACCAGCCTCAACTCCCCATCTGACCCAAACTATCTGTCTGTACTTAGAGGCTGGGACCCTGGATTTCTGCGAGCTGATTTTAAAGACACATAAGACCTTTTTTTGTTTGGTTGGTTTTGGGTAACAATTTTCCCATTATTTAGGATTATCGTACCTTGCATCTTTTGATTTTCTATGAATATAACTCTATAACATAAGTTCAGGATCTCCTGGCTACTTGACATCAAGAAGGCTGCAACATCCTGTCTATAGCCTGAAGCCGCTGTACACAGGCTTAAGAGGGACTCCATTTTAATTCAGTTCTTTGGCTGGAATTGAGATACTGGATCTGATACAATTTTTTTCTTACTGTGTTGCTTTGTATCAAAACACCCATTTTCCAGTGGGTGGTGCCTAACAAAACAGAAGCAGAGGTGTGAGCACAAAGGAAACAGTCATTATAAATGCACAGAAACACACCGTGTCAACACGTACCAGCTACCCAATATGTACAAAAGCTTTAAAAAGGACAACTGAGTCATTATTTTAGAGTTTGACTATATTTTCCATTTTAAAACATTTTACTACCTATCTAGTGTAGTTAGAGAAGGTTCCATTGCAAACACTGGAAATCAGACACCTCCTAACCATCCTACACAAATTTGTCAGAATTTTTGTACCAAGTGTTATCAGGTAACATTATTTACCATGTACAGTAATTATGAAAAACTCTGAGATTGTGTAATTATGTATTTTAATTACCTGATCTGATTAGGTTTTTTAATCACTTCATAAAAAGAAAGGAAATTCACTGAGGTTGTCAGAAAGTTAATAAAAATAAGGTAATTCACTGCAAAGACTCACCATGGTGCCTTTCTAACTACTTCCTTGCTACACCCCACTGTGCCTAGGTATTGGAGGTCAACTATAAGTATTAATTTCCTTACTTTTATTAACTTTGGTGACAACATTTGTGCTCTTTGGGCATGGGTTTTTTAATTTCATTAGGAAACACTTTTCATTTAGCTGGATGATATTTTAAGACACACAGACTCCTCAAAACCAAGAAGCTGGGTGACCTGAAACCCATCAAGAGACTCAGCCTTTTCCTGCTCTGGCCTTGGACCCCTTGGAGGGATGCTTGGGAAAGCCACTGTGTGGTAGCCACTGTCACACGGAGCTATGTGAGCCTCACCACCAGCCTGCAAAACCCACCCAGTTTAGCAGTGTCAAACAATACATCAGCAAAGCTGACTGGTCACATCAGGGCCGGTACACAGAGGACTCAGCAGCAGTGAGACACAACTGCTGCGGGAGCCAGGAGGCCAAGCCAGCCAGGCCAGCCAGCTGCCTGTCCTGGGCAGCAGGAATCACCCAGGAATCCAGCTATGAAACACAAGCAACCCCTCAGAACCATCCTGCTGGCTGCATGAGGAGAGAGAGGGCTGGGGGTGAGAGGGGTGCAAGAGGTAAGTCGCCTTCTCCCACTCCTGAAGCAGGACGGAGCACGTCTGGTTCACCTCTGGAAAACATTTTTTCTAACTTTTGGATGCAGTTCTGCTCTAAGGAAACATTTTTTTTATATCCAAACTGGGAGTCTATAATGTAATACTTGGCTATTGGATTCAGCAGCTCTGTTTTACTCATTTTTGGTTTGTCCTCTCCTCCCGCCAGCCCTTCTTTATTTTTCTCCTTACTCTTTTTACCTTTCCACCCTCTCTACTGTGATTCTCTGGGGAGAACAAATCACTTTGGGAGGTTTAATGGACTGACAAGAGCAGAAATTTAATCAGGGTGTGCAAGCATGGGCCAGGCACATCAGAAGCAAGCGCAGTGCAATCCATTTGGGCTGCCCCACCTGTGACCCTGGCTGGGCCAGGCACCCCCTCTCCACAGGGGCCATACAGGGAGAGGCCCTTCATGCTCACATGGGACCTTGGTCGTGCCTGCTTCAGGGGGAGAGGCCTGCCAGATGCTGACAAGCCAAAAGCAGTTATTTCAGGAGACTTTTTTTTAATATAGAAACAGCTGACACAAAATGCATCTCACTGGGGAGGGAAACCATGCTCCCAGAAGTAAAAGACCACTAAAAAGCCTCTTCATTTCCAAGAGAAATCTAAAACAGTTTTGGGCCAGATATCACTTAGGTTTTTCATTTCCATTTTAGGAGACTTGCAGACTGTCCTTCTAGTCCTGCCCCATCCATGGAGAATATTAAGGGGGGAATGTGGGTGGATTAAGAGATGGTGCAAAGCATTTCAGAAAGTAAGAACAACCTCAAAGAAAATCTATCCCAGACAAAACAGCCACTGGTGGGGAAGCTGCCTGAGCCTCCCTGCAGCCCCCTTTGCTGTGAAAGGTCTCCCTACACCACATGCACAGCCCTGGGCTGACATGGAGCGCTGACGTGCTCAGCTGCTGTCTAGAAAAGACACTGAAAAGGGGAGGGCACAAAATTATTTAAACAAGCTTTTATACAGAAAATGGAAAATGTTGTGTGCAACAACACAATTCCTTTTCCTTTGTACACCATTTGCTGTTACAGATTATATTTGCAAAATATAGCTTTCAATATAACATAGCCAAAAGCAACCTAACAGCATAATTTTCTTCCTGGGTACTTTACTTTTGAATTCCTCTACAAACAATGAAAGAGAGTTTTGGAAAAAATAAAAAAACAAAGAAGCCCCTTCTTCCCACATGCATGTAAACTCAGATAAACTTACAAGAGACCATCTTTTGAACAACTAAAGTAATTCGCTTGTGGTGCCTGTGCAGGCTACTGCCAGTAAATCCTAATGGCACACAGTGAGTGATACCTGACACTCTGCACACTCACTACCACAAAGAATTTGCTCACTTGAAAAGCATGTGTAGCATTTTTCTATCACCATTGCCTGCATTTTCACTTTTGCACTTTTAGACACCTTGTCCACTCGACAAAACTACAGCATATCTGTGACATTTATTTAAAGCTTGCTGTTCTGTGCAACTGGGTGGTATTGCATGGACCAGGAAACCAGGGCTTTAAAGTACATTTCCTGGCTGATAGTGCAGATAAGGAGAGTTAAAAAAGACAAATATTAAGGACAAATATCAGTCATATCCAAAAACCAGAAGTATTTTCTAGCATGATCACAACCAACCAATACCCTGAGATATCCAAAGGGAAGAATCTCTATTCTTGCACTCATCCTTGTCATTTTAAACTGCACAGTGCTCTTTAATAATAATCACAAAGTGATCCAAATACGTTCCAGGACCCTATTCTATGACAAGTTATATTCTAAAAAAAATCAGTCTTTTCAAAAATTACCATGTATTACTGGCTTTTTTCCTTCCCCTCCATTTACATTTTTCATCTTGTTTCTCTCTGCCATTTCTCCATCTCATCCCAAAGCCAGATTATTACACTGCAAATATGGGGCAGGTCCAGATACCCAAGGGGAGATCCAAGATCTTCCCTCCTGAGGAAACTTCATAGTGAACTCAATGACTATCTGTGATGTTTGCTGGTACTAGGGAATAATATTTCCCTTGGGCACTTTCTGGATAGAGTCTACCACCTGGGTTAAGTCATTATTACAATCAAGCAGAAAAAAAAAGGGAGGGAGAGTAGAGATGAAAAAACACTACAGCAAGCATCATTACAGCTCATCAAAAGTGCATTAGAGAACACCTGATAATATACTCTGAACATTAATGATCCTTACAATATACCATATTAATGCAGATGTTATCTGAATTCTCAGAAACAAATTTTTCCATTCACACCCTTCCTTGAAATTGGTGTTAGAAAAAAACATCTCGAGAATCTATTAGTTGCCAGCATTTTTTTCTGTCTCCAGAAACAAACAAAATACCACTTCTGTACCTGTATGTGCTGTGGATCACAAAGCTCAGATGAGTACCCTGACTTTGGGATGTTTGTTGGCGTTCACAGGCAATGAGTTACAGTTAAAATGGACAATGGTCAGCTGATATTAATAAAAAGGTTGTGATTGTGTTGCCTTAAATTGGATTATTATCGCTACTAAGATCAATTTAACTGGCCACCTTAAACTCTCCAATATTGGGCAGCAATTTCCTTTGTAATTTTTCCACCTTCAAGTTAGGAGGGAGACACATGAATGCCACAGAATTGTTAGTGCACCTCTGTCTTGCTCTAACCTGGCACTTAGCACCTTAGAGGTGGTAAGTGCCAGGTTAGAGCAAGAACAGCTTAGTTGCCTGAAGAGCCTAATACTTCAACCAATAACTTAAATGGAGGTCAAAAAATTAATTCTAGGCACTGCTTAAGTCCTATATTCCTCCTTTACAGAGACTGCAAATCATGTCAAGTTCTGCATAAATAGGTTTTGTGGGGGTATTAGAGGGTGAATTACTGTCATCTAGGTGCTAGTGCTTAGTAAAGCAAGGATGATCAAACCCATTTTGCCAAAATCCAATGTGAACTGCTGCTCTCAAAGAAAGGTCACCCAACCAAGAACACTTCATAACTAAAGTGCTTAAACAGAACAAAAAAATCCACAACACACATGCATTTTTACAAAGGAGGGGTTTGAAAATACAACAGTCACACCCAAAGACCATTCCCTTATTATTATTTGAAAGCTGAATAGAAATCTTTTTTCCTAAACAAGGAGCTGGTAAGGTTTGCAGCATCTCAGAATTACTTCTAGAAATAAGGGAAGCTGGAATTATTTTTAGTGCAGCTGAGAGGCCAGGCATATTTCAGGCAATCTCCCAGAGCCTGCTTCTATACCATGAGGGACATAAACCCACAAACTATGGAAGAACCCAAATCAGTATTGTTTTCTCAAGTGACATCCATTATCCCTCATCTGAGAAAATTAACACGTGTACGCAGAAGCTCAATAAAGTAAGCTCAGAGCTAAAAGTCTAAGATTAACCCTTTATGCATCACAATAAATGTCATCTTTTAAGTCAGCAAAATACTAATATATTCTAATTTATATTCAGTGCTTCTGCCATTTAAAGCAAGCAGGGGCATTAAAATACAGTTAGGCCAAGCACAGTTTCAAATGTTACAGTACACAGGGTAATCAAGAATTTCCAAATTCCAAAGAGCTACAGTGATATAAAAATGGAGATACAGAAGGGCAATTAGACCAACACATGCTGGTTTGGGTAGCATTAGGAAGAGTGTCACAAAATGAATAAAACCCAGCTTTTGTGCAAAGTCTCTTATTTTCTGACATCTGAGTTAAGCACTGTATCTAGTAGTAAAATGCTATGAATGTTAAATGTAGGCAACCTTTGTGCTCTGCCAGTTTATTTCTAGATCAATGATAATATTTGAAGATTCCTATTCCAAGCCAGCACTCAGTACTTTTCTTCATCTTCCTGATCTGCCCAAAAGATTATATTCTATGAGTCAGATATATCTTTGTCTTCTTTTTACTCAGATTAATAAATTAGGCAGCCCATAAATCTGAATGGTACTTATTCTGAAGAGTGAAACACAAAGAATGATGGATAAGGCTGAATTTCCCACCTAAGTACATAGAAACCTCCAGGCAGGTATTAATTCTATACTGAGTTTTTCTACAACATACACTTACTCTTGCACCACAACACACTAACACACATCACCAGGCATCCAGAACAAAAGCAAGGAAGGCTTTTCTTGACCCACCAGGTGCACTGTGCTTGTTTCCAAATAGTGCTCTGGGATGGCTAAATGAGTAAAGCAGTGAAGAGCAAGCCACAGTTTGTGACATTAATATTTGAACAGTCAAACAACTTTTGCAATCCCTGTGTTATTCCTCCCAGCAATACAGAAACAGATCTTGCATCTGGTGGCACATCCTTCTCGGGGACATTTTGCTACCCAGCAAGAGTGCAGGAAACGATGTCTGCAGAACAGTGAATTCTGAAGCAAGGATAATAAAAATAATCTGATCGTTACCCCTGTGCTTTAAAAATTGGACCCCCTGGCAAGTAGCCAAAATAAAACATCAAAGAGGGCCTCCACAAGCCAGGCTCAGGATCAACATTCATGTGAGAGCCCATCACCTACTTACCCTGACAGCAGGCAAGAAAAGTTGGAGACATCTGCTTGGAGGCCAGGGGTCAGGCTGGCCGGGCCGTGCTACGCAGCACAGGGTGGAAATGTGAGCGTGCACTGGATATGCATGACCAGGCTGTGCTGTGGGGGCTGCAGGGGTCAGGGGCTGCCCTGTGCTGGATACAGCTGGCTCCACAACAGACCCACCACTGACTGACCATCACTGGACTGGCCATAAGCCCCCATTGCCCAGCACTCCTGGGGCATGAAGTAAACTTAAGTTTGTTTTCCCCAAATCTAGTCTGTTCTGCCCATGACAGTAATTGCTGAGTCATCTCCCTGTCTTTACCTCAACTCAGCTTTTTCATCTTACTTTCCCTTCCTGTTCTGTTGAGGCTGGGGAGTGAGAGAGCAGCTGGATGGGCATCTGGCAGCCAGCCAGCATTAGCCCACGGCAGGGTAGCTGACTGCGAAAGCCTCCCTAAACTAAGGAAGACTAAACAATACCTAAATCCATGCCTATAGGGCCTGAATTTATTGCTTGTGTTAGAGTATGTATTCCATTAAAAACACTTCTACTGATAATGTGGAATGCAAGAACTTGCAAACCATATACTACTGACCTCCTAAACTTGATGCTGCCTGCATGCAAATTAGATATGGAGATTATTTTGACTGTGTTGGGGTTATCACTGGTGCTTGAGGTGGGCCAGCTTTTTCATGCAAGAAGGAAGCAGCAAGTTGGCTTAGGAAGAAAAACAGTACATCAGCAAGTGTTCCAGTCAAACACTTCCCAGACTCATTCAAAGACAGGTTTATGTGTGTCCTGAAGCACAGGGGGGGCCAAAAAGTAAGAAAGCTTCTAAGTTGCTGCAGGTTTTAGAAATCAAAAATCCATTGATCAAAGAGAAACCTCCATAATTTTTTCCTATAAAATGACTTTGATTTCTTGAAAGAATCAATAGGAGTTGATTACTGAAAATGGCAACATGAACATAAACACCCTTTAGGCATCTCACAAGTACTTCTGCAAATCACACAGCAGTGCTAGGCACATGCCACTGCTGCTAATCACATCCTCTCCCATACAACCAGATGAGCTTCCTGAAGTTGCAGTGGATGAAGAAACTACCAAGGCTGTGCCAGGAGGCACAAGAGCAGAGCACATATTCAAGACATTAGATGTCAGTGTCAACAGTCCCTTCACACACACACACACACGAGGCTTCATGATGTCCCTTTCTAAGATATCAGTGTGTACTCTTGTACTAATCTCAGCCTAAAACCCTGTTGCAAGGTCTCCATGAGGCTGCTCAAGTTGATTAAAGACTGTCTATGGTCTCTCACAGATCTCTGTTTTTGCTCCACAATAGGAGCTTCTGTGCTTCCTTTTTCACAGAGGGATAAAGCAGCCGCCACAAAATAAGGGACCAGTTCCACTTTTCAAGCTAAAGCATGTTACTGGATGGTGTGTCAAGCCTTCTTAGTGTGACCAATGAACATACAAGTGAGTTGGGCTCGCTCTTTGCCCACAGAGGGAAAAGATGGATGTTTATACATGAAGCATTTGCCAGACACTTGGCAAAACAGCCTTCAAAATGGTACTTGCAACTGTTTTTCCAGGTTCCAGCAAGAGAGGGGAGGGGACAGGATCATTGACTACATCATCTAACCAGGTCAACTTCTGTTAGAAGCTGGTCTTGTTTTAATTAAAGGCACACTTGCTTTTTAACTCTGAACCCAAGACACTTAGTTTGCAGAGACTCACATTCATTCTCCTACAAGGATGTGACAGAGACCTGTGGATGTCTGGCATGATCAAAACAAAACGTGACAATAATATGTCAAGTCACAAATACTATGGCCTCTTCCCAATGTGCAGGAGATCCTGCATTCCACCCATCCATATGGTTTAGCTGGGGAGCACTTTTACCAACATATGGCCCCTTGAAAGTGAAGGTTTTCTTTTGAGTTTTTAATCACAACTGCTTGTTATTCTTAATTACTTGTTACTTCCACTAGAGCATGAAGCTTAACCTGACTTCTGCTGGGAGAATACAAGTCATGAAGATGGTTTCCTTTTTGATAATAGGGAAAACTTTGTTAGTAGGGAGGGGGAACCAAAGCTACCTTACAATTCACACAAGCAGAATTAGCTCTTGGTAGCAACACAAATCATAGTCTCCCTTTTTGATATTGGTATCTATCTTTGTCAAATCCTTTATGGCTAAACATCATGTAAATAAACTACAGAGAAGGGGTAGGACAGCACAGTGCAGCTATCTGATAAAGAAAATCTAAGAAACTATCTTCCTCTTTCTTAAAACAGGGTTTTGGAAAAGGTATATTATATATACCTTTTATTATAGTCTATATATATATATATACAGGAGGTCAATGGCCAACAATCAGGATATTTTACTTCATTTGTGACTACAAACCAAACATTTTCAAACATAATAATTTCAGCAGATACATGAAAAAAGGCCAGTTTAAACGTTCTTAACAGTTGTTAAGTCAGATATTTTGTTTATTATAATGCTTCATCTACAAGTTAACGGAGGCCATAACCCCAGAGGAAGCCATCCACTTCACGTTAGCTGTATCCTCCCCATCTCCTCCACAGATTTTTTGCTATGAAACAGCAACATCAGGAGACAGCTCTGCACTTCCTCACAGTTGCACCCCACTAACACAAGGATTAACTGCCATACTGAGGGAGCCATATGGAGTCATATGCTCTTCTTTCCCATCCCCTTTTCCTATTAAAGCTGAGACATTTAATGGGCAGCTCCCCTTAAGACACACATCTACAAACATCTGGCAACTCAAGAGCCAGCAGCTCTTGCTATGTTCTTTAACTTGTCAGGTTTAACCGCTGATTCAGCTTGGATCCAGTCTGTCAGTGATTTCCAGTCATAAGAGCTACGGCACTGGCCCAATAACATTTTCATCTTTGCAGACAAGCTGTGTGCAGTTGTAAACAGAGCAGAACTCAGCTCAAGAGTACTTCCAGGCACTAGAAAGCACAAGTCAAAAGAGGCAGCACCATACTCTCCGTTCATTACAACATACCCTGTCACTCCACTGGGAATATTTATTGTGATGGGTCATAATCCACTTAACATCTTCTGACAAAGTCTATCAGTCTTTAACAACTTTGATTCCAGAAGTTCAATGGCAACAGGGAAGAAAATTCATAGAGAGAAAGCGACTTCCACAGGAATTCTCCTTTATGAACCTGCACACCCTGTGTTAGCAGACAGGATCATCACTTATTTGTACCTATCATCTTTGATGATAATTGCAACCCACTTGACACTTCTGTTGAAAGGCAGTATTACCAACAAGAAATCTGATAAATATTCAACAAAATCTAAATTAAATAATTCTATTCATCTTGAGGTCACCATCTCTAAAACTGTTCCAAAATATTTGCGTCTTAAAGAGATAGGGAGGGGGATGAGGGAACCCTGCTTCTTAGACCAAAATGACTGAATCACTGCAGTAATGAACACAGTTTTTTATTTTTCAAGTTCAGTGAAAGAATGCCATCTATGCAAAATTTTGATCCCACATTACAAAATAATTACATGATAATTACATGAGCATTAAGATGTCTACCCCCCGAGTAAAGCCACTGCACCCAACTGCTAACTAAGGCAGGCCTGGAATGTTTCAGCTTATTAAGGAGAAATCCAGCATTGAGCAAAACCTCCAGCTGAAGCAGATTTTCACTCTTTTACTCCTCTGATTTCTAATTAATAATTAAAACACGTTCCTTTCTTTGGAAACCCAATTAGACTTGCGCATCAGCCTGAAAACAAACTTTTTTTAGTAGCTAAGCTACTTCTCATGGTTTAATGGGGTGGCAGGAGTGTTTTCTACATAGCTCCACTGACACAATTCATTTATTTCTTTCCATTCTACAATGGATATTGTAATCCATCCCCAACAATATAAACATTACATTTGCACTGCTAATTAGGATGTTGGCAGTATGAATTAGTGACCCTCTGATTCTTCCAGTCAGGGCCGCCCCTGCTGCCTGCACTGCTTAGGATTCACAATTAGGCAATTATATTTTCAGCGTCTTTTTTTCCTCTCTAATGCTACCTCTTTCCTCACATTCAATATGACCATATGAACCAAATGAAGAGATGTGTTGTTTATTTTGAGGTGGGGAGTGGGGAAGGGAGGGAGGGAGGGAGGGAAACAAAGTGTCACATTCAATCCTTTGCCCTTTCAACCTCTGCTAACTCAACATCAGAGAATGATAGAGGGTCTGTAAGACTGCAAATTATCTCCATAAATGTTTTAAAGAAGTGATTATGCAGAATGGGTAAGAGATATATTCTGACTGGGAATGAAGCAAAAGGAAAGAGAGACAAAATAAATAAATCCTGATCCCCGGGTGCAGTGGGCTGGTACTGAACCTCTGTGCAGGGCTGCGGTCACCGAGCTGTCCCCAGCCACAGGATGATGACAAATTGGAGAGAATTCAGAAGAAGGCAACAGAAGTGATTAATGGGCAGGATGGACTGATTTATGAAGAAAGGTTAAAAGGTCTGATTATATGTATCTTTGTTAAAGAACAGCTAAAGAAGGTGCAGGAACTGCTTCCAAGGGGTTCACGTACGGTAAGCCCCATCACTGCATTCCACCAAGCATTTGGGGAGGGCAGGAGGAGAGCAGAAAGCGCAATTTTATGCTAGACACTGGGAAAACATCTGCGATAAATGTTAGAAAAGAGCTGTTTCCAACAGGAAGGACTAGAAACCTCACCATTTGAGAACTGTAATGGACAAAGCATTAAGAAAATACACTGCAGGGGATAATGTCTGTTTCAATGTTGATGCTTGTTTAACTCACTGACTAATGTACACTGTGGAGACATAGCATCTTTATTAAAGCACAGACTATATCTCTGAGTCCTCTGCTGTGAAAAGTTCTCCATTAAAATCACTTATTACTAGGGGCACTGGAAACATTTTGGGCCAAGTAAGTGCCACTCCATATAAGCTCCCAATCCACAGCTGAAGAATCCAGAGGATCCAAGAGTACCAGTGAGGGCAAATTAAATCTTTCAGTTCTCAGATATTAACCCAGCATTTTCTATGTTCTGTAATCCAAACAAACAAAACCCACCATCCCCCAACCTAGACCACTTTGCAGAATAAAACTGTCCTCTATTTTCTTCTTTAAATATAGAATCGTTTTATGTCCTAGAAAATCAAGTGTTTAAGAGCAAATTAACCTTGGCATTTGTGTGACTGAAGAACAAAAATAAATCCAGATTACTAAACTGTTAGAAGTAATGAACCCAATACTCTTACTTATACCCAAGTAAATTAGAAATACTGCCATCAAATTAAGCCAATGGAAATATATTGAAATAGAAACTGGTATAAATTAGCAGAAGACCAAGCCAAACATAACCAGTGACACATTTCCAGGCCATGTGCAGAGCTCAAACCAGGAAAAATAATTTACAGTCAGCTCATGGAGACAGGAAGCAATGATGGCAGGCACAGAGGCTCCATGGCTGCTGTAGCACGAGCAAGCAAAGCTGGAAAATCCACGCGCTGCTGGCCCTCCCCACAAATCACAACAGAAACCAGTCCAGACTGTAGCACTATTGGCAAATCATTGTTTGAAGAGTAATTCCACCTCCAATTTCGCACTGCCGCTATTCACAAATATAGCTATACATATTGCCTGTAGAGACGTGAAACATTTCAACCTCTACAGCGGCCTGTCCATCATCTTTCCCATGCACAAGGCTACACACAGCCTCAAGCCAGCACAGCTGGACCTCCAGGTGCCAGATTAGGAGAAACCGAAAAGGTCTTTTTCCAAGAAAAATACAACACTCCTTCCCCCACTCCCTGCTCACGTGCATGGGTGAGAACTAAACAGGCTTGAGGGGCTTTATTTATTCCCTGCTACAAAACCATTAAGCTCTACTGTACAGATCCGACTCTGCCAAATTCTGTCAATTCATGCTTTGGATGTAAATTATAAAAGGAGACTAGGGGAAAAAATACAGTAGAAAACAGATGCTCTGGATTACAGTGTTGGGGGTTTTTTTCCAAAACTACCATTTCCTTTATAGTTTCATTTATTTATTTAGTAAGCAGAGGAACATGACACGTTCACTGCCACAAAAGGGAAGACAATGGCTTTCCCAACCTTTGACATTTAAATCCATTTCCTTCCTTGGTGATGAGACAAAACCTCCTCCCTCTGACAAACTAGACTCCCCTGCTAGACAAGGAGCAGTACACAGCAGTCAATAATATCAGCAGCACTCTCTGGAGGCTCCATGTTCTGCTAACATCCTCAACTGCATCAGAAAGGTAAGAAAATCCATAGCTTTGTGCCTCAGTTTCCCCATCAATGAAATCAGAAATGTAACAGTGAACTGCTTTGCAAAGTTTGTTTAAAATGTTCCTGTGAAATGAACCAGTCTCAACAAGTGAGTATCTCAAATCGAGCTTTCAATTGATACCACTAATGCTCAACTGAACTTTGAGTTCAGCTTCTCAATTGACACCACTAAAAACATTTACACAAAAGCTTCACACATCCATGAAACTGAGCCCTCTTGTGCAGTTTACAGCACATTGAATCACTATACATCAGCACAAGTTTCATGGCTCTTAGGACAGTCTGTGGAAAGCACCGAGAGCAGAAAACCCTGATAAAAATCTGAAACTAAAACAACCACAGCCCTACTGCAACTACCAACTCACAAAATCTACATATTACAGCATGGTTGATTTGTCTTAAAATGGCCAAAGTTTGTACTTCAGAAGAGAAGATGAAAAGTATTGAGAGCCTCTTATGAAACTTTTGAATGTCATTTGAATTTGAGATTTGTTATTTTCAGCTTTAACTAGTCGCTGGATCTGTCATTAGTACACCGCAGCAGAAACTCAGTGATGCATTAACACTTTTTGTTACAAAATTCAAAACAGTTTCTCTTTTATCAAGGCTGCAGCCGTGCTGCCTTGTTCACCCAGCTTGACAGAACAGGCCAGTCTGGTCAGAAAAATCTTAGCCCCAGAAAGAGTTAAAAAATCTTTAAATTTGCCTTTGGTTCTTATTTTATGTGCTTGTTTCCAGAGCATTTCCAAATTCTATTAGTTTAACAGAGTAGTGTATCTAAATCGTTTTAGCCACATGTATCACTCACCAGCATGATTTTATTACAACGGATATGTTATTAAAGCTTAACCTTGCACACAGCCACTAAACAAAAACAATTCAAGAAAGCAAATCAAATGTTCCAACTTAACTAAAATCTCCTCCCTTTAAGCAACAAATAAAGTCTGGCTGGCTTGCAGGGAAACTTCCATGCATCAGTATACCCACAGCTCACTCAAATCAGGCACGTTTCTTAAGTCTAAATTTAGCTGCTTGCGTTTCTTCAGAACTTTAACTCCTGAATATTGTGTTGAACCTACTGAGACTGTTGAAGTGCCAGATCTTAAGGCTGCAGTCATATTGAGATTCCTTTATGGCAAACGTAAGAAGCAAAGTTGCTGTAACACACAGGCAAGCAGTTGGGAACAAACACACCAGCAAAAGGATCAGGCATTCAGAAGCCGAGATTCATCTTCCAGTCATGCTGGCAATGCTGAATCTCACCTACGTGCTAGTGAGGAGTACGTTAAGCTACTTAACCAGTGGAAGAGAAAATGATTGTACATACATACAGGAAGGTTGATTTCATGGAGACACCTCTTAGGTTTGCAAATCCCTCCTTCACTGGAAGCTGAATCAATCAACGAGTGCTCATTTTTGGACAGGATGAGACCATGCCTTCACGCGGAAAACAGGAGCTCCTAAAATTCTGCTGTGCCCAATGAAATGCCTCAGCAGAGGGGACACCTGTGTCCTCTCTGTGCTGGAATACACTGCTGACTTACAGCAGGTAGACAGCTTTCACCCATGGATAACCAATCCTCATCGCCCTGGAAAGGCAAGCGTGGTGCAGGTGCTGCTGGTTTTCACCACTTCTTGTGACAGAAGACGAAGCAACTTCTGTTTTGTAAGAGCAAGTTTAAAATTTATATTATAACACTGAATCCACCAAAGCTGCCAAGAGACATTGAACTCATGGGATCTATGAAAGTTTTTCACACCTGTGTTTTTCTCCTATGCCTAATATTATGGGAGGCATTTTGGAAGATTTTACAATGCAAGTTTCAATGAGACACTTACAGTCTCCCTCAGGCAAATTGTCACAGCTGCAGAGGTCTGCTACCCAGCTGCCAATCAAGGCAGGCAGGGAGTATGTGCAGTGAAATCACAAAAAAGACAGGCTTCATTAGACTGCTGAAACCTAACTAGAGGCTATCTGGGAGTGCTTGAGCCCTTAAAACAGGGTTGCTTTAGAAAGAGGGATTTTTTTGCCTTTCCAAGTGAAGAAAGGGCCCTAGTACTCATTGAGGAATGTATTGGTGCCAACTTTCCCCTTTGCAATTTCAGTGTTTGTTTTCTCTGCCTAAAAAAAGAAATTACATCGCCCTATAAGCTTCTATTATTAGATTAGCTGATATAGCTGGAAAAAGTGGACAAGATTACAGGTTCCACCTCCCTTTGCCAGGTCTCAGAAGTGTGTCTGCTTTTTCCAACTCTAGAAGCTGCTCCAGTGAAATATTATTCCTTTCTACAACCTTTCCTTCCCTTATTTCCTTAAAGCACCCCAGCTACAAAACCACTGGTACTAAAAATGAACTGTACTGGAAGAACTGGAAAAGAATTTTTCCTCCTTCATGCCTAACAGAAATATTCTGAGGGAGCCAAACACATTTAATGGGGGAAAAAAAAGAGCTCTACAGACAAGGACAAACACACAGAAGTTCAGCCCAAATAATGTGCAATTGGGAAATTTAAAAGCACATGGAAACAAGTGGCATATTGTAAGGCATTTAACAAAGTTAATTATAGGTGTTCACTACATCTGCTCTTGGCCCCTGTACAGCAGAGTATTTAAGCATGTGATCAGGTTTAAGCAAGTACAGGCTGAAAAGCCTACGTGTCCCATCAGGTGCTCAAGTTGGGCATCTGCTGAACTACTCTGCTGATCCAGGACTATAACATATAATAAGAGTTGCCCTGAAAGTTATCTAATAAACAGCTGTTATTTTAAAAACTACACAAACATAATACACATTTTATGTTCCTAAAAGAGTGGGTGTCATGAAGGTACAAATCCACATCTAAAATTGTTTCATATGCAAAAGTACTCATGCGTGTATATTTTGTGAATGAAAAAAAAAAAG
Organism: Corvus kubaryi; assembly: GCF_017639235.1. Classification (NCBI taxonomy): domain Eukaryota; kingdom Metazoa; phylum Chordata; class Aves; order Passeriformes; family Corvidae; genus Corvus; species Corvus kubaryi. The sequence goes on along the minus strand of NW_024581093.1, from coordinate 11,707,154 downwards.
CAGACATTAAACTAAAACTTAATCAGACTTATCAAGCTGCCTCTGTCCATTACCACACTTAATCTTTTCTATCTTCACTGCTTCTTTGTTATTTCTTATTGACAATTTGTTATATTTTGCTTCCAATTAATTCTATCAGGAAAATGTTAAGATTTTTTTTAAATTTGTGCCCATTTGGGTCCTCTTCTGAACAGAAAAACCAGTGACATGATGTTCAAACATTAATGTTTAAGTGGCTTAGCAGCGGACCTCTAGTTTTCCAATTTTTCAGATAGTCACAAATCCTAAAATAAAAGGCACCGGGGAGACCTGAGCTCCCCCCTAATGGCGCGGGTGCCTCGAGACCTGAAGTTTCAAAATTCTGGGCTCCCTATTTACAATTACAGCCGCATTTCCCGAGCGGATTGTGCTGTGACGGCTGAACCCTGCAAATGTCACCGGGCCGGCTCGGGCAGGGCGCAGCAGCAGCCGCAGAGCCATTGTTGCTGGGGCCCGGAGGGAGGAGGTGCCGCCGAGGCAGATGGGGACCGCGGTAATGCGGCGCTCCCCGGGGACACCCCGGGCAGGGGCTCCGCCAGCACCACCTGCCTCCCTGGGGCTGCGGCGGGGCGCCCGGGGGCTCCCCACACTGCAGGAGCACGGCGGCCACTGTGCTGTGCTCCACGCGTGTGCCACCACCCAAAGCACGGCACAGAGGGCCCCGTGTGCCACC
>NW_024581093.1:11696795-11706432 GCF_017639235.1 Corvus kubaryi | reverse complement strand
CGGCACAGACAGGGCCCCGTGTGCCACCACCCAAAGCACGGCACAGAGGACCCCGTGTGCCACCACCCAAAGCACGGCACAGAGGGTCCTGTGTGCCACCACCCAAAGCACAGCACAGAGGGTCCTGTGTGCCACCACCCAAAGCACGGGGCAGAGGGCCCCGTGTGCCACCACCCAAAACATGGCACAGGAGTGCCACATGCCACCCCACGCAGCCTGGCAGGGGAGTGTCCCCCGGGTGGCTGGCAGAGAGGTTCCTGCAGGTGCCAGCTCTGATGGTCTGGCACCAGGTGCTCCAGCTCCAGTGCCGCCCACCCTGGCTGGAGTGCAGCTACTTGGTTTGTGCATCCCGTAACGAAGAGGCATAACACAGAGATATATCGGGCTTCTGTGATTTCCAGACAACACTAAGAACCTCCAGCCCTTCTCTTGTGCTAATGTTACTAATAACCTCCATATTGTCATCTATCTTACCTGAGCTAACGGTTTATAAACTGCCACCTGCAGCTTGTCCCTTATAGTTTATTAACATACGCTAATAAACAGTGTGCTTCACTCCCACTGTGCTGCCAAGTGAAGCCAGTCAGAATAACTGCATTAGCTTTACTGTTCTTTCTCAGCACATTTTTCCCACATGGGAACAATTAGGACAAACTCCCTCCAGATTATATTTTGAGATCCATCATATTTGCAGGAAAATAATAATAATAATAATAATAATAATAATAATAAGTTTTCACAAATGCATCTGTAGGCATCTTCTACAGAAGATTAACCTGACTGATGTTCCCAAAAGTGATAGGCTCTTAACCTCCTCAGCAGTTCCCCTGCATGGAAAGGGTTAATGCTCCCCAGGCTCTCTGACTTACACCTATTATGCTCAAGTTTAAATATAAGATGTGAAAGATGCATTATATAAGGCCAGTACTGCTATCCTGCCCATCTCCTATTTTGGAATTAAAGATCATCATTGCTCCCATCAAAGGGGCTGGGTGAGAATAAAAGAAAAGACAGGAACAATGAAAATAGCTACCCGACATGAACCAGATCAAAGGACCAGGCACAGAAAATGAGGAGCTAGGGGGTCCTTTAATTACTGTCCACATCCTCCAAGTCATGTGGTGAGAAAGAAGGGAAAAAAGTTTTGAAGGCCACTGGGTTTTGTCTTGCTGTGGCTCCTGTTTCCACAGTCTGTGCCAGTTCCCTACAAACTGCTCTGCTTTTTATTTTTTGGAGTTTTTTTCTTCATTTTATTAAAGTCAAACAGGACTCCTGGACTCCAAAACTCCTCCCTTACACCAGGAGGAGGAGAGGGAAGGAGGGGTGAGAAGGGCAGTAGTAGAAATACTCTGTAGCAATTGCCTGAAACAATTTCAGGAGGACTGCTCCAGGCAGCGCCCCAGGAGCTGCTTTGGGAAGGAGAGCTCTGGCTACCTGAGGCTAGTCTTTATTTGCAGGCCTCCCGGGTTGAGAAAACTTCAAATTCACATAGGGCACTGCTCCATGGGGCAGCAGATCAAACCTGGCTACTAGCTGTTTGAGCTCAGCAGCAGAAAAAAGGATTGCTCTGGGACTGAGCATAAGTAGAAGCATGATTAAACTTCAAACATACACCCACCCACCCACCCCCCCCTCCTTTTTTTTTATACACAGCAGACAGTTATGGCTAATATTTCAATATGGACTTTAAAAATACACTGCAAATAACTTACTCCAGCCTGCTGGCTGCAGGCCTAAAAATAATAAAAATTTAAACTAGCTGTATTATTGCAATGAAGTCAAATGTTCAGATTTACCTTTCCTGGATCATTAAGGGAATGTCAAGTTATTTAAAAGGATCTCATTTTATTTAACTCAGCCCTCAAGATTAAAATTTGGATATTTGACCATTGACTGTAGTGACACATCATACCATTTACTTCCTTCTATTTATGCTACAAATGTGGTGCATTTCTCTCTAATTACTCCTGACTTATGTTTCACAGAATAGCCAGGATTGGAGGAGACCTCTGGAGATCGTCTAGTCCAACCCCTGAATGCTTATTTTCAAAAAGACAGTATAAAAGTATGTGTCATAAGGAAGTAATAGAATAGGGATGTAAAAATTGACGTGGAAGAACCTGACCAAACTTTCTAGGAAATAACAGTGCTTTGTTACTACTAAAAATATTCTGGAAAAGAAAAGCTTCGGGATGTTTCCAATAAATTGTATTTGCTAATATAGATGCTAGCAGTGGACACAGACAGCAGTCACTGAAGAGGAAAATGCATTCCTGTCTCAGGTCAGTTTGCTTGGGTTTATGCTGTATGCCAAACTAGAGCATGAAAAGCATTCAAACAGAATTTTATGGACTTTGAAGAAGGAAGCTCCTGTCACCAAGACAACATCTAGAAAAGGGGAACACAGGATACAAAGGCATCCTTCTTCCCATCCCATTTACAGCTTGGAAACTCCTTAGACAAGCAGTAAGGATGATCTTCTAAGAGGCAATTTAGCCTCCAAACTCCAATGAGTGCCAAGTTACTTCATCTTCTTTCTGATGAAAGTTGCCTCCATTGCTTCCTGCTCTTGGACACTAACATGCAGCGAACAGCCATTCTCAGGAGGACAGCTGAGGACTAAATTAAGCAAATATAGACTACAAAGCTGCTTTCCAAAGTGGGCATCATGCCTAGGCTCTACATCTAAGCAGTATGCTAGGTACGTGTACCAAGTTCCAGTTAGCTGTCTTGCAAACATCCACGTTGGGAACCTTGCCCAAACGAGCCTTCAAAGCTACTGTGGCTCTGGTGGGATCAGCATGGGAGCAGTGGGACTGGGACATTTGCCTCCTTGTTACAGGTATCACATTACCCATTTAGATAGCCTTTTGATTGAGAGAGCTTCTCTTTTGGGCTTAGCCCCAAATGCTGAGAACAGATGAGATGGTTTAAGAAATTCTCCAGGTAAAACATGAAAAGGATGCTTAAGATCCAGCTTCTGACGAATAGCTGCACTCAGGGAGCTGCAAGGGCTAGGGAAATAAACATGGTCAATTAAATGAACTGATTGAAAAGAAATCAGAGATCCCTCCAGGGAAAATCTGAGATGCGGTCATACAGCCCAGCAACCTTTTTTGGAAGGTGGTAAATGGGGCAAAAGCTGGGAAGAACTGGAATGCCTTACTCATTTGGCAAAAGGTGGTTGCCATAAGGAAGGAAATAATCTTTAAAGGAAATAAAATACAAAGAAAAATCCATGATGGGTTCAAAAGGAGGCTCAACCAGCTCACTCAAAGCCTCTTGAAACCTTAGCACTGAGTAGAGAATTCTAATGGGAAAATACAGTAAAGGCTCTTCAGCAAATGTTCTGTCCTTTCCATAGACTGTCCCACAAAATGCCCTGGTAGACGCTGAGAAATCTTTCAAAACATTCCAAGATAAATTAACAAGAAGGAATTAATTGGAGTGCAAACTAATATGGATGGTGCAGAATAAGACTCTCTTTTTTTATCTCATTAGAAAAATACCTACATGCTCATTCATGGGAGGGAATAATTTTCTAATAGTTCAGCTATTTTTGATGCAGTTGTTCAGACAGTCTCAGGAGACAGTGGGACCACCAAACAGGATGTCCAGAATGTAAAGATCTGCATGGAGAGCTACCTCCACTTTGTGTTTTGCCTTTGCATCTTTGAGAGTGGAATACTGGGGCTGCCCAAGCCGTGGTGTGCTTTGTCTGGGCCCTAAGCTCAAGCTCAGACATAACTGGAGCAGGCTGAGCACACATTCTCTCCTAGATAAGTAGTCTGGAAAGGCCATAAATGTGAGTGCAGGCTATTGAGACAATGCCAGCATATCTAAAAATCAGAGTAAAGAGCTCAAGCTCCTGTCACCAGGAGCATGTGTGCCTTTTCCAGTCTCACTTTCTGGAAACCCATGGGCATTCCTGCAAAGGGAGTGACATCCTAAAGTGGTCCCTGACTCTCACCCAAAAGAAGGGCATCTTGCAGAGCTAATTGAGTTATTTACCCAGGAACTCAGGCAACATTTGCTGTTGGGATTGTGGAAGTCAATCACTTGGTTAATTCTCATCCAACTTTACTAGAACAGAGCACTGCTCATCAAGCCTTTTCAACCTGCACCAGAAACAAAACTCAAACTTCACATTTTCTTTTTCCTCAGAAGGTTCAATCACAGAGTATTTTAGCCTGGAAAGGACATATGGAGATCACCTCCATATAAACTGTTTCTCAAAGTCTTTTTTTTTTTTTTACTACCAGAAGAAAGTCACCAGTCATTTTCTTTTTTCTTTTTTTTTTAGGATACTTTACCAAAAAAATTACTCTAAATAGGCTAGCTGCTGGAAGCCCATCTCTCACTGGGTAGAGAAGACACTACCTGACCATGCTTCCTAGAAGCAGGACATTTGCTTTCCATGTCCATTTCTATGACAATGTCTCAGGGAAATCATGAGACAGCCATCAATGTTGGAAAAGAAAGCAGAACTGCCCGGCCAAAAGTAAAACCAAGTAGATTCATTTCTTTCTTCTACTAAGTTTTGGGCTTTTTTAAGAGTGGAAGATATTATTCCCTGCTGAAGTTGTTCCTTTCATCTTACACTTCCCACATCTTCTTCTGAGTCGACAATCTTAGCCTGTGTGTTTCACTTCTTAGTTGCTGCTTCCAGATCCGCTCTACCTTTTACCGGTCTATTCCCCTTCTTCTCTCCCCACGCTCTTTTGACATTTCTCATCTTCCTCTTGCCAGTTCCCCCCCGACTCACATCCTCTGTCCCCACTTCCAGTCCTATTACTCTAACCTTTCTCTGGAATACAATCCATTCACTTCCCTGATTTCATGACCTTGCTCACCCTCTTCCCATCCCTTCTACATTTCTGTCATCTCCGTGGTCAGAGCACACAAGTCTATCCTTTCCTGAAGTCATTCACTCTCCTTGCCAACTGCTTTGTCTACCAGCTCTGTGAACCCAAGACCAGGGACAATGCGGGGCTATAAAAGCAATATAAAAGAGAGCATCAATGCTTGGCAATGGAGAGACTGCTCCGCACATAATGAAGATCCAGGAAAAAACAAAACAAACAAACAAACCAAAAAACAAAGAACAAAAATTGTCAAAATTACAAGACCTAGGTGAATATAATGCGCATTTAAAGATTAAGGGGAAAAAGTTAAAGATTATGTGGTTCAGAAAGGCACTATTGCTCAGCTAACACTCCTTAAACCTGGCACTAACAGAGCTGAAAGAAAAATTTCACAAGTCTCCTGCACACTTGCCTACAACTAAAAGACAAAGCAGAACTCTGATGCTTCTTAATGGCTATTCACACTGCTCAAGTGCTTATGTTCACATGGCTATCTCAACATAAAGTAACTGATGCCTTACTGAACTTGCCTACTTGTCCTGTATGAGATACATACTCATACTGATCATTTTTGTGCAACAAGTTTTCTCAAAACCTTTAAGTTTTTCAATTCTAAAACATTTTTAAAGATTCATGTGAGATTCCTAATACAACTATAAACCTGATGAAATCTGCAGCCAATCTGATCATTTCCCTTTGAGTTTAACTCGGAAATATTCCTACATGCTTCCACAGAATCAACTTAAAATAACCTGGTGAATTTCCTCCTCATTCTCCGGGGCAGGTGTAATGTTCTGGCTGTGACTTGAGTGAAGCTCTGTGAATTACAGGGCAAGAACAACCCCATTGTCAGAGCAGTCACCTGAAAACCATCCTAACACCTTAGTGACACTTTGGTAATAGGTGTAACCCACACCCAGGAGCAGAAAAAGACCTGGGCTGCAAGGCCATACAGGCCAGTACAAATGTAGGGGAAAGGAAATGCTCCAGGAAAACCAGGAGTTGTTTCACTCACCAATGTCCCAAGTTCTTAACAAAGGGATAGAAATAATTTTGGGGATGTTTCCCTCTCCATTCCTCCTTTTCTGCTCCCCTCCATGCTGATACTTCCTCTTGCTGCCAGCTCCCAAGCAGCTGCTGCCCTGTATCTACTCTCCTACCTTCCCTGCTTTGGGAATTCACCCAGCTTTTCCTCTAGTGTGTCCTTTATCTCCCACTGTACATTTAAAAGCTAGGATGTAGCAAAACAAGCATACAAGTCTGTTTCCCAGCAAACTACTGAGAAGGTGTCTTTAAGGTATCTTAACTCACCCCACTATTTGCGGGCAGTCCCATAGCTTGCTTCCTCTGTCCTCAGAGGGACTGGCCCTGCTGTGTCCCCCACACGGTGCCAGCCGCCTGCTTCCCGTCACTGCCACCACTGACCCCTGCCTTGCCTTCCCCTTCACCACCCCCCTGCCCACCCACTGCAGCCCCTGGCCCCTCTGCACCCCACAGACATGGGTGTGGTTCAGGAGAACAGGTCCCACCTCAGCTCAGGGAGCGCAGCGTGTCTGTCCTGCTGCGGCAGCTCTGCTGTGCCTGTGTCTCACACGCCCAGCACCCGCACTGGAGGTGACACAACACAGGAAAACCTACAGCCACCAATGCGCCTCGACCTGGAACAGCACAGCCAGCCGTGCTCTTTGTTTCGGTTTTAAGTTAAAACCTGCCCCCTTTTAATTTCAGGAATTGCTTCACTAGAGGCCAGCTCCTCCAGCTGCCTGTGGCTGCCAACTGCCAGTGCCCTACAGACTGGCCCACACCCCAAAACTCAGCACTGCATCTTAGCAGAGGGGTCATTTTTTAAATCTTTCCAGCAGAAGCTGGTTTTGTCCTTTCCTCATGCCCCTCCCAGCCAGGGCTGGTGGCTCAGCCCAGGGAGTGCTTGATGCCAGCAGAGCCCTGGCAGCAGCCCTGCTGGCAGCAATGTGCCTTAGCATAGATGAGCACAGAGGTGGGCAGGTGCTGAGTGGGTGCACCTTATCTCCATGAATTTCACTTACTTTTATCTATCCAAATGACCTCATAGTGCTTTTGCTTTGGCAAAGACTTCGTTTTCCACATTGCTGTCAGCACTTCTGAGACCAACAGACTGAGTACACAGGCCAGGCTGGGAGGAGGATGAAAGGGGTGCTACCAAGCACTGCTCTAGTCTAAAAACATCTGACTGCCCAGGAGTAGTTCACCAGCTGTATTTAAGGTAGAGAAGGACAGTGTCACCTGTCGGTCATACCAGAGTGGCTAAAAGACCACATTACAGTTGTGGGTTTAATTACACTGGAACCTGAAATGTCAAAGACAGAAGGTCAGCAGTAGTAACCCAGTAGGCTCTCAAGACTGTAAGACAAAAGAAAAAACCACTTTTTTCCACACAGGGAGTCTCTAATCTGAGCCATGTCCTGACCAAAGTTGATCAGCAACGGTTGTGTTGGCATTAGGCCGAAGATTTTACATGGTGTCTTCAAGAAAGTCATCTTTCTTCACAGCTGACTTGTTCCTTTCATAACCAATGGTCATGACAAGGCAGATTACCAGCTCTTTCAGCAAAGGACACCTATTAGTCTGTTTGATAGAATATCAGGATACCCTGCTCCTGCCCAAACAGACAGCAAATGCTCCACCCTTTCACTAGTTGGGAAGAAATCCTATGAATTTGGCCCACACATAAAGAAATCTCCTGTTGCCATTCTGAGGAAAACATACAGAGCTCTAGTGAAAATCTCAACTTCTTCATTATTAGATAAACCATAGTGTCTTACCTCAATAAGGACCATTCATTTTCCTAGCACTTTCATACATATACTTGTTCCAGGATGGGATCCAACAAAATCACTGCAAAAATGGGTTGGTTAATTTTTATTTCCCAGGTTAGGTTTGGGGTTTTTTTCCTATCCAACGTTTGATCTCTCTTGCACTACAATACTGCTTGCCTGCCCACCCTACACAGTGCCTATATGGAAAGAAGAATACACTGTTAGAGCTTGCAACGTTCATTTAAGATATACAATACGCTATTACAGTCTGTTAATTCTTAGAGAATGATTTTTAAAACGAGCAAAGAAATGTTGTCCACTAAAGAAAGAAAACTCTAATGTGTGAAAAAATGTCAGTTTAGGTCTGTGGTGTCATGGTCCATAGAGGAGGGCTTTTCCACCCTCAATACTAATTATGTGCTGGGCAAGTTACAGCACTATACATTAAGCACCACGTCTGATCAAGCAGAAGACTTTTTTAGATAGTTTACTAATTATTAGGTATCCTGCTCTCTACATGGTCTGCTGACATAAGATTTTACTGCTTGTAGATGCAATTGCCAAAGACTAAAAGGTTTTATTTACTCAAAGCACATAAACTGTACTACTAGTCCTGAATGCTATACAGGGAATCCCCTTAAAAGTGAAGAAAAATTTCTGGCCAACAAGTTGCTGGTGAAAAAGATCCAAACTGGCTAAACTAAACCTGGAAAGTAACTGATACGAAAATACAAATGGCATGTGTCTCTGTTTTCCTCTGCAAACATCTTGAGCTGTGGGGCGTGAGGCTGTGGTGGGGAGCAGGAGAGGAAGAAGGGCTGCAGGAATGCCCAATGTGTGGACACTGCACAACTCAGTCCCCTGACAATCCCCTTCTCTGGTGTCACTATCTGCTGGCTTTGTGGGCAAAATTGACTGCTCGTCCCTGCTAGCCAGCAAGCACACAGCCTGGCGACCTGAAAAAGCCATTGATTTTCCTTGTCCTTAAGAGCACGCTCCACTGAGCTTGGAACCGTGTGCTCGTAACTTTAAGGGAGGTGCATTCTATTTAATTGTGTCTTTTCTTGGCCTGAATTTCCCCCAAAAAAGCTGAAGAGGGCATGTGCTTATTATCTTTTAGTGCAGCATGTGCTCGGTGCAACCTGAGCTCTTCGGATACTTCGGTCTGAAAATTAGAAAAAAAAAAATTAATTGCGAGGAAAAACAAGGCTGCTCTGCGACTTTGATTCAATCAATTACCATTATCTTCCAGCACAGCCCTCCCCGCCGCCCCCGGACCAGTTGTGTTTAACTTTCTTTGCCAGTCGCCGCGGCCCCGCAGCGCGCTGGCGGAGCGGCGCTGCCGGCTGGCTCCCGCGCGGGGCTCTTATCAGCCGCTCCCAGTCAGCGCCGGCCCCGCACAGCTGGCAGGGACCCCCTCCGTCCCCCGCGTTATCTGCCGCCGCAGCCCTCGGCCGGGCGGGGAGGGGCCCGCGGCCGCCCCCGGCCCCGCCGGGCTCTGCCGCCGGCCGCCCCGCTCCCGCCGAGCCTCCTCCGGCGAGCCCGAACCGTCTGAAGAGAGGCAGGAACAAAACCGCAAATTTAGATTAATAAAGCATTTGTTGATTCTACAGAAACTTAGCAGGCCCCTAAGAAATCCACCAGAGACCTGTGCAGCTCCAGTAATTTTCTGTTATATTATCTTTCTTGTAAAATACTTCCCCAGACAGAGCCCCCAAAGGGGCTCAAATATCACTGTGACTAACCGAAATCAATGTGCACTCACCTATTGACATTTTTACATAGTTTTTGGATTTAGTATCCGGCCCAAAACACAATCAAATCTTCTGCCAAGGAAATAACAGGCACTTAGCTAGTCAGCTATTAGTGTTACAAAGGAAAAAATGTGGGCACCCAAGGGAGATGGGAGAGACGGCATTGACGTCAGGGGTAATTGGGTGTCTGAGAGAAATTGCCAACGGCTGGCCAAAACCCCCA
>NW_024581093.1:11659295-11691795 GCF_017639235.1 Corvus kubaryi | reverse complement strand
CACACAGTCATACAAATGAAATAAAGAATAACTATTTATAAAATACAGTTTTCTATCCAAAGATGTCAAGATCATAACAAAGAGTCAATGTCCACCACATGCTGGTCCCAATCTCTTTTTCCATAAACAGGTAAACTGAGGCTTGCTACACGTGAGAGGCATTCCCAGACTCATGCACAGGCTCACTGACTGCTTACAGCAGTACCCTCCAGGAGCCCTTGACTTGGGCAACACTGCCAATCCACCACCTCATGGGTCAGGTATTTTTTCCAATAAATAACTCAATATTCCACACCGTCATGAAGCATCACCCGGCACACTGAGGTCTCCATCATCATCTCAAGATCTGTGTATCATCAGCTGCCATATCAGCTCAAAGGTGCACAGCATCTGCCCTCACTGCCTCCCCCCTTCTGTGACCATTTCTTTCTCAAGGGGAGGCTTAAAGCAGGATGGGAAATTTAAGAATTAAATCACAGCCTTTCAGAATTGTTTTTCTTTCCGTCACAAAACTATATTTTCACTTTGTGCAAAAATGGTAAAATAACTAGGAATGACCGAAGTGTCAGCAGTGCAACAGCAGCCGTGCCAGGTGTTATCACAGATCCAGCTTGGGGAACAGAGGGAGGGTCATGTCCCACACAGGGACAGCCCCACTGCATCACAAAGGGCATCTGTGATGAGCTTTGCCCATGTCCAAAACAGCTGCAATTTAGTTTGTGATTGAAGTCCCAGCAGCCAAGGAACGAACGCGGACTGTTCAGCCCTGCTGCAGGGATCCCAGATGGTGACGTGGGGACCTGCCTGAGCCAAGGAGCACAAGGCAGCACCCTCACTGTGCCATTACCTGCTGGCTCAGATACACATCCACACCCAGCAGGGCCATCTCAGACTGCACTGCTCCTGTATCCCAAATGCCAGCATCACAGGCTGGCTGGGGGACAGGAGCAGCACACTCAGTTCTGTTAACATGTACTGCTGTCATGAATTCAGAGCCAGCCAACTGAAACATTAACGATCTGGTAAACTATAGAAAGGAACCAGCTCACAGTGAGGTCTGCAGCACAATTGCTTGACTTTTTGGGATGATGAACACCCATAATTCCTCAAGATTCCAGCAGGAGGTGAGGGGTTTTGTACTTTTGTAACTCAAGTATGTCATTAAGAATAAAAGTATAGGAAAATACAAATCCCCATATCCAGCAGTCCAAATAGCAAAAAATATGAAAGAAATATGCTATATTAGGAGACAGTCACTGGCTGCAAAAATCATACAAAAAGGGTATTCAGATGAGCCACTGCACTATCTGGTAATTCTTAGAAACACTACAGAGGTAACTTGCCACACCAATTCCACCACAGACACCACCAGCACTTCCAGCTGAAAAACCACCTCAGCTTTTCTGAAAGGTTTTCTAAGAAATCTTTTTTTCTCTTCTAGCAAGCCATGACTCACTGCCCTCTATAGCACAGACAGCTACTAGATACAGAATCTTAAGTGCCAGAAAATGCTCCACTAGCTCACAGAGAGTGTTTCAAGTGGAAGCTTCAAAACGGCCTCCAGAACCACACTCGTGTTCAAAGGAGGTGCTAGAGAACACGGCCGTGTGAAATTTGGCAATACAGATTCATTGGCAGGAACACGGAGGTTAGTTTTGGCTCACAGGAGATTCTCCACCCTGTAGTCTGCTTTGAACAGTTTTAATGAAAAACTCAAAGTGAGATTCAGCTGCAACCATCAGTTTTTATCTAAGGATGGTCAAAAACAACAAAAAAATCTATTTCTGTATTTATAAGGTTGGAGGAGGTATGCATCTCTCTTTAGAAGAGACTGTATTTTAATTATCTTTGGAAGAGAAGGTAGCTGGGAGACTGATAATTCTCTCTCACATATGCATGTAGGCAACCAAAACAGCAATGTGGTGGAGGAGGAGGTGAATTAGTTAGTATATCATACAACCTGTAGCACTGGGCAGCAGACAAGCCTGTCTACTTCACTACTTCCAGAAGAAAAGTTAGTCACTCCTCCCACGTATTTGTAGCAGCATAACAAGAAAATGCTGCTCTCTTCAGCTTGAATAGAAATTTATCTCGGACAAAAAAATCTACAGATGCCTCCAGAGGAGCTGAGGCCCAAATCATAGTTTTGCCTCTTGTATTTTGGAAAATCTCAAGCCTTGGAACACAAGTGGAAGGTGAACGAGATAAATCACAGGATGTCTTATTCTGACACATGACAAGAGGAAGGAGAGCAAAAACCCGCTTGGGGATAGTGAGTAGGAATACAAGATAAGCAGGACAGCCAGGCTCCCCTCGACAAGCATGCAAGTGAGCTGCCTGCCCCTCCAGGATCTCCAAACACTTAAAAGGCAAGAGGTAGTTACAGGCCACTGGAACATTTTCCACCCAGAAGACCTCCAATTTAAAGGGAAGGCCCCCTGCACCCTAAAAAATGAAGGATATCTTGCTAACACAGACTACCAACATTTACTTTAAGTTTTCTGCTCCCTGTAAAACCAGAGAACACATACTTAGCTTCCACATACTCTTCCACAGACTACACTGAAAATGTCAGAAAACAGGACAAGCTAGCTTATAAATAATTGCAAAGCCCCTCCTGAAAAGGGCTGAGAGGGAGGTGGGATGAAAGCTTCCAGCCAGGAAAGCTGTGACTGCCAAGGAGCAGAACAGAATAAGGACAAGGATAGTGTGTGATATCCCAGCTCCATCTGTACACAGAAATGAAAGGCATTGAGGAAAATATCAGTGCGGCTTATGGCAGGCATTCCCAGGTGTGGGAAAATCCTCGGGGGAAGAACACCATCAACAGAAAATACAGCAGACCTTATAAGAGACAGCTGACGTGGCAGATCCTACAAAAGCTTGTCTGCAGTATCTGAGTGTCTTTTGTTCCCTAGCCCCGTTCTTTCACCTGGCAGCTCACAGATTAAAAGACCTGAGAGATGTTCCTGTCACAGAAGACTTTTCCTCAAAAGGCTCCTAAAAGGAGGAGGGACCAGGGTAATGCAAGGTCCACTACAGGGGATGCCTGGCAGTGGAAGCTTTACCCTTCTAATAACAACTCCCCTACTTTTCTGGAAATTCTCCCTAACCCTATCCCCTTGCTACCTGCAGAGTGATAACAAAGCCAACATTGTCCATCAAGTCTCAATCTGAAGTGACTCAGTTATTCTCAGGAGCTTTGTGTTCATTTTTTCAGCCTGGCATCCTAAGAAAACAAGGTTTATGTCATCATATTGCCTGTCATATGTCTTAACTGTTGGTCCCTTCCTATTAACTTTTGAATCACACCGTACTGGGGATACAGGGCTATGAGAGAAATTGAGTTTCTCAGATAGAAATTGAGTTTCTCTAAGACCGGCAAACCTGCCTTTGATTGGGCAGGGCAGAGACCCCAGTTCATGTCTCTGCTGAGAGAAAGGCTAAGAGCAGAGTCAGCACTTATCCCTGCTCTTGGGTCTGTCCCAGGCAATCAGCACACGTGTGTCACCTGGCCGAACAGCACAGCTCATTCTGCTTCTTGTCCTGCTGGTAGGCAGAGGATGGGAAGGGGGGACGAGAGTGTTCTGTGGGGAATGAGGTCTGGTGGGGGGCTGAGCTGGACTTCAATGGAGAAACACATCGTCACAAGTCTGGCCTCATACTCAAGAAACTTATTTTCTCTGCCAAATTGCCTGTAACTTCATGACACATCATCAAGGACAAATGACAATATTTATCAAGTACTCTCTGAATCCAGAACGTAGCCGCACACAAAACAGCAACCAGTTGGAGAGCTCATCCATTAGATTTGTTGCTGCAACTTTTTCTTCCCTTTTGCCTAAGCAATGGAAAAGTCATGTTGAAGTGAATTTACTTCCTAATGTCACCACTTTCTAGGTCTGCACAATTAATGCAGGGTTTCTTGAAACAAGTAGAAAGCATGTGATGAATCAAACGTGAGCACTCAGGAAACAGCGCTCCCACAAGACTGCAAGGCTTGGCTCTGGAGTCAGTTTGTGACATTGGTTACAAGCAACTATACACCCCAAATGTGCTCTGCGGAGGCATTTTTCTGTATCTGTGTACTAACCAAAATACCCATTTTTAAGGAAAAGTGAAGGAACAAAAGAAATGTCCCTTTTTTGCTGTAGCACCACACGGTAAATTTCATTCGTCCTGTCCCAACTGCTTCTAGTGACAGTGGAGTGTTTGTCTGAATTTTTAACAGATGTTTCTAAGTACTCTTGTCCATTTCTCTCTCCTGAGGATTTCTGCAGCGGGATAGCTCTAGATAGTAATACAAGCAATCCTTGTAAGAGGCTCCAGGGATAAATCTGTAGACACTGCATCTAGGATGGGTGTGGGTATGGGTCCAAGCCTTATGAAACTTTATAAATATTCCCTGAAGAATAGCAAGCTGGACTGACCATGCCTGCAGATGTTTTTGAGCTTACCAGCCCCACAGCAAAAAGCAAGACAGCTTACAGATAACTGCAACACTCCTGAAACAGCCCAAGAGCAGAATTTAAACTGAAATTTATAAAAGCAGGGGTATACTGGACCAGAACAGAATAATGCAAAGGATGATGTGTGATGGTGTAACTCAATTTCAATTCAAAATACCAAAGATGCTTCAAAGGGGACCAGTTGGGGCTGAGGCAGAATTTCCCAGATGTCAGGTTGCCCTTGGGAACAAGCACACTGGATTCACTTGACAGGTGTGAAGGTACTCAGAAGTAGTCAGTCACAACACAAATTGCTTTAAAAAAATAAAATCTCTGCTTTCATTTTTAAAGAAAGTGAGCATCTTGCACTAACGCCTGGCAAGGAGGCAGTGATGTCTGCTTGAGTTTGTACACAGCCTGAAACAATCAGCTAAAACATGCTTATGGCTGCTAGTTTACATTATCGAAATGGAACCAGAGCTATTTAATTCTAAAATGAAATCTATTAAAGCTATTGTCAGTGTTTCACAGCAGCTGAAACTGTTTTTTTAAAAGGTCAGTCTACTAGCTAGAGAGTGAAAACAAGCAAGGCGGCTGTGCCAGCCCTTAAGACGTGGCTGCATCCTGCAGTCAGGTTTTGCATTCCCTTAAATGTCGGGCAAGAAGCAGCAGTGAGGTCCCAGCAGAGCCTGCCTGCCCTGCTAGCCACAGGGGACAGACAGAGGAGGCTCCACTCCTGCGGGGGACACACAACAGGGCAGCGGGAGCCGTGGGGTGAGCCCGCACGGGGCCCCCGTGCTGCCCCCACCACCGCACGCTGCACCCACGCCTTGCCGGGGCAGAGAAAGGGATGGCTGTAGAGGACACTACTTTTTTTTCACCCCATTCAGCTTTGTGGCCACTGTGTCATTCACAACAATACCACAGCCCTCCCCCAACCCCAGAAAACCCATAAAAACCCCAACCTAAGAACCACTTCCCCCACAACCAGCATAGCAGAGCCCCAAACACCCCCACTGCCAGCACAGCCCAAGCATTTGCTGTCATCTTCTGTATTAGCATTTCTGTTAACCCCTTTTGTAAGATCATTTGACTCGGTTTCAAAATTCCTCCTTCTGAAAAACACTTGTTAAATATTGGCCCTGACTGCTGAACAAACTGATAGCTTGGTAGTCATAATCCACAAGATATATTTAGCCTCACAAACTCATCATCAATGGATCTTGAAAGCATTGTAGCCAACCGACTGGAAACCACATGCAATACAAACACATAATAGAACTTTTAATGTGCAAAGAGACTAAACAAAAAGATCCTTGACCTTCTTGCTTTCCCTTGCATACCATTATCCCCAGCGAGACAGCAAATGGAATGACGTGGAGAGCAACAGCTACCAACAAGCAACTTAGGAAGCCAATTTCTACAGTAGTTAAGCAGTTAATGACGTTAATCAGAATGATAACTTATTAAATTCTATATTTATGCAAATAGCATTTTGGCATATCGCATGGAGACCTGAGTAGTGGAGCTTGCCAGGGAAAGGTCCCAACATCTTTTATATTTACCATTTTGGTGTTTTTAATACCATGTAAAAGCGTCTGCGACAGTCGGTACATCAGACATACCACACTTAAATAAAATGCTACAGTCATAAATTAATCTCCATTATTCCAAAAAGATTAATGAACAAATTGTTTAATTCTTAACCTTCATGAAGCAGAGATTAATCTCTGCAGCCATATCCAATCTCTGCCATTATCTTTTTAACAAGAAGATGACATTTCTTATAAACCTTCCTAAACAGGCAACAATTATTGAACAAAGAAAATAACAGGTACAACTCCCTCTCTCATAGCCAGGGAATCTATAGCACACAAATATAAAGTAACAGAGTAATTTATGACTGACATGAAAGGACATTATCTGTATGTAATGAGATAAATCAGAAAAAGTACAGCTTGGGGTAGGAAGAATTTACAGTTATCTTAGTTTTGTAAAACCAGTGTTGAAAACTTACTGTTTTCCAAGAGAAAATAGCTGGGAACTTCTTGGGTCTGGGTTGCATTTAAATTCAACAAGGATGGAAGAAGCAGGGGATTGGATGAAGAGCTATGAATTGCACTTTTAATTGCTTTCAAGATGTCAAAAAGAACATCAAGATGTGCTTATGCATGTAGTTTTCTGTTTTCTTAATTCTGTTGTTTAATAGAATTAAATTCTGCACAGATTTTACCCATTCATTCAGTTCCTTCTCTATCTTCAGGAAAATGAGGTGAGAACCACTTCTGCAAGATGTGAAAAAGAGTAATTCGCCAATTGAAATTGTACCTCTGTTTTGAAAATCAGTAATATTGCTTATACACAAGCCCTAATTGTTGATTTATTTATGTACATATCTTGGTATCTGGGTACCTTTTCTTTGTTTGTGCAAACCTCACAACACGATGTTCAAATATCTCTGGAAAAAATAATTGCCTTTTTTCTCCCCTTTGGGTACAAATTTCTGTGTTTTAAATGAATGTGCAGGTTTCCTATTGCTGCTTGAAGCCTTCATTTCAAAATACCAACTAATTGTAGGTTTAATTAAAACAGAGTGGTTTATATCACAAACACATCTTTTTTTTTCAGCATATATCTTCTTTACCTTAATGTGATTGCTGGCTATTAAGAGAAAAAGGATTTTTTTTTTTTAATTTTAATGAAATAATTCAAAGTTTTACAGCAACTCACTTTATAGAGTGAACTTATGCAAGCACCGAAGCCTTTCCAGAGAAAACAGGATTCTCCGCACCTCCCTCTGGCTTTTCTCCCTACTGAATGCCGTGGCCTTCACTCAACCAAAGGAAATGAAAGACAGACTGAGACAACAGCATCACGTGGGTGAAGGTCAGATTGATTTTCAGCTGTGTGGTGCTATTTTATCACCCTCAGGACAAAAGTTAAGCCCTTCATTTTTTTCATGTCTGCTTTAACAGAGCAACTTTTTTTTCCCCTGAAATTTTTGGTTGGGGTCCATACCACTAAAATTATCAAGGATAGCCTAATTTAAAACATTTGTGAAGACTTTCCATCATCACAGTAAAATGCAGAGCAGCCCACACACCACAGCATTTCCATGAGTTTTCTCTATTCCCTGTATACAAACAGCGGCTCCTTGAAACTACTGAGGTTTCTGCAGTGACATTCACTGACAGCAAAGCAGACTGGAATGCAGCTGCTGGCTGTTCGCGATGATCCTGGGCACAGAAGAAGAGCAGTTGCTATCTCAAAAGGGGCAAGTTCACAAATTGTTTTTTCTCCCCATCCTCCCTTCCTTTCCTCTCCTCCCTGCTTGGAGAGGCCAAGCTCTCCGAGAGCTGACCCTCCCGCCTGTCACTCGGCAATCCAGACATGCACGGCCAATTACTGTGGCAGCCTCTGGAAAAACACGGAGTTTTGCTAACTCCAACTGCACTTTTCCCAACTCCAATACCATTTACAAAATCACTGTCCCCCAACTTGCTGTAAGAATTGGCTCTCCTCATTTGTCTTCTAATTGAGAGAGATTCTCCCCTAAGTAATAATGTTCTTTTCAATACAGTCAATTTTTATCTAGTTGTGTCTTCAAAACTGAACTGATTAACCTAAAATGAAACATTTTGTACCTCATAGATACATATTTGCATACCCAGTTATTGAGAGAAAACATCTTCCCTCCCATTTCCAGTTTTCTGAAACACATGAAACTCAGTATTCTCTCATTTAAGCTATGAGACAAGAATTTCCTACTCACTTTCATTTCCTTTTGTTCTGAATCTTGGGTTGAATTTGTCTTATTTTGTGTGAAGAGTGCAACAGCATCATGACTGCCTCCTAAAGATGACAGTTCATCCTCCATAAAAAGCAAGGAATACTATCTGCTTTACTTATATGTGTCAGAAGCCCTGGTCCAAATCAAACCCAGTTACCCTTGATACCATTGAAACATCTTGAAATACAATTCCTACATGAAACAGCTCTTGTAAAACAAACCACAACAAGTGTCTGTAAGAGAGGAAGGAGTAGTGACGGGCTGTAAGGTGACATCAAGCAGCTATCCAGGTTGGATCTGGATGCAGTCCGAATGCAAATTAAATAAATTGCTAGGTTTTGTGAACCAAGATTTGACTAGCACGTCTTTAGTTCATCTGAACCTAGCTGAGTCTGCCTCTGAAGCAGCACATGGAGCAGCATGATTTCTCACAGCACCACAAGGAGATCTGCAGTCTCCAGACCCCAGGATGGTTCAAGGAAGGCTCTGCATCTGCACAGAGCTCCAAGGAAGAGCCAGCTCTGGGACAATGGACAAGAGAGCAACTGCAGCTGAGTCAAGGAGAAACCAGTAACACAGCAAGGTGTAACTTTAATGTATAAACCGTGAAATGGCTCGGTTACATGCGGGGCTGGGAAAGGGCAAATACCACCACAGCATAGGGAAGAGGACTGTTGAGAACAAGATGCAAAATGGCACAGCCCAGAAAGGAGCAAGCAAGGAAAAAGCCTTCAAGGCACGACCATAGGGACACACGCGCAGGCAACAGGGAGAGGAAAGGGCAGAGAGCGGCCACCCCAAGCACACAGCCAGAACACGAAAAAGCACAACACCAAATGATGCAGAGACAGACCACAAGCTAAGCACTACCATAAGTAACTGTCCTAGATGCATGATGAATTTTTTGGCTTGTTTTGGCTTGGTTGGTTGCTATGGTTGATTGATGCAGATTGAACAATGTACTTCAAACCTGCTTACACTACACTTGGAGTCCAGTAAATTACCTCTATTCGGTTTTGTTCAAAGAAAATAAACACAGGTGTGTGTATTTATATTTCTGTAGACCACGAGTATATAAAGGGAATTTACTCTGCTTCCATCTTTCCAAATTTTCTAATGAATAATTAGTAGATGTAGATTTCTAAAATGACCATTTAGTATAAATTATATCAAATCTCATTTATTTTAAGAGATATCATTAAGTGCAAAGTCTGCATGAGTGAACTGAGTTCACTGTAGAGGAAATGACTGGGAATTATGTTCAAAAATCTATTCAAATGTTTAATGTAACAGATTCCCTGGAGAAGACAAAAGCAACGGGCTTCTTCAGCCTTTCCTTATGTTCTCCTCAGCAAGCATAACAGTAATTGAGTAGCAACAAAAAGAGGAGCCAAAAAGTCTTTCACCCTTATGGCTGAGAACAATTTTCAAGGAAGCCTAAGGAAGAGATGGACCCACACTCCAAAACAGTGATGCTTTCAAGAGGAAGCTCACCCCCACCATTACAGATGTCAGTAGCAACAAAACCCACCTGGATTAAAGACCTTGGCTCTCCCACCAATTTCATGCATGTCATTAGGCAAATCAGTGTAGCCACAGTAATTTTCAAACAAAATAACTCAAGCTATTAATGGGGAAGGTCTTTAATTCTCCCCCAAATGCTGACCTCTCGTTCCCCTCATGTTGACATAAGGCTTGTGCAGCTCCATAAGGCACCAAATCTGGGAGCTGCACCAACTAAAAATCAATCCCTTAAATTGTCAGCAATGTCAGCTCCCAAAGACAACACAAACCTTTTACCAGCATAAGGCAGGAGATGGAAGGGAGGAAGGAAGTAGTCCAGTAGCAGTCAAAACTTAAGCCAAATTAGAATGACAACTTTTTAATTCCATGATGATAAAAATACCAATTCCTTGTGTCAGGAAGGGGTTGCTAATCAGAATGTTTAAAGACTACAAGGTGCTCGAACGCCCTACAAAGTATTCAGTGTGAACAGACCAAGTACCTTGAAAATGCCAAATCAATTTTTCATTAGTTAAGACAATGAAAACTGCTTGTAATAAGCAAGATGTTGGAATAATATTACCTGTATTTACATGTAATTTAACTTAAATTTCTACTGAGTTATTTACAACAATTTTAAATTGAATATGAAATTACGAAATTCGCCCTACTATTAAAAGCACCTATTAAAATTACTTAAGTGAAACAGCATTCAATACATACATACTTGTTGCCAAAGCTTTGAAGAAAGTCAGAAGCTGCTTAGACCTCTGGCGGAGGTCCTCTGATGTGCAAGCCCAGCTTGGAGAGCAACAGCCTCTCCAGCAGGTGCAGGGAAAATGTGTCCCTTATTCAGTTTATTTGAGTGGTTCAGTCCAATACACAGTTTGTGAGAACAGAGGAGCTGCTTGGCAGATGATCCCGAGTTTGCTTCTTGCCAGCCTACGGCAAAGAAAGGCGTGAGACGCCCACGGACCACACAGGCACCCAGCTGAAGTTGTCCCCAGGAGGACGCACACCTGGGTGGGTCCCTGCTGCTCCCACGGGGCAGGGGTGCACGCTGCCGGCCATTCCCCAGGAGCCCGCGCCGCCCTCCCGCCGGCCGGCACTCGAGGCAGGAGCCCAGACTCCCGCACCCAGGGGCCATGCAGAGATGCTCCAGCGAGCGCTCCCAAAGCCAGCCAGCTGAAGAGGACCAACCCATGCTGGCACATTTCCCTAAAGCCAGCCGGCACCAGGGGGTGGAGGCTGCTTTCTGGCTTCCCCAAGCCTGGAGCACAGTTAATAACATGCCAGCTGTATCTGCAGACAAGCCAAGTTTAATGAGGCTACAACAAAAGCATTCAAATATGCACTACAGAACTTCTGTAGGGATTTTTTTCTAAAGCTTGTTTTTAAAAAATGAAAGATTGGAATTCTTGACAATGTTTGTACACACACTTCCTTCGTTTTTAATTGATTTTTTTTTTATAATTATATGCCACAAATTCAAAGAAATCAACATTAGAAAGACTTGTTTAATCCCACTACTTCCAACAGCAAAATTATGCCGTGTGATGAGTGCTTGAAATGCACTGCTGGTTGCTTTTTTCTTAATAAACATTGAAGTCTTAATTGTTTTTCCCCTACATGGCCAGACACCATCTTTTTGTCTGCCAGGTCTTCACACTAGGACAAGTCCTATCCCTCACCTCCTGCTCGGGAGCCAGGACAGACATGCCAACGTGACCACTGGCACAAGTGATGGAGGAGATAGCTGACCCCTTCACTCTCCTATCAGCCATGCCTCACCACATCCCTGTCTCTTACTCTGGGTCAAGGTACGCGAGGTATCAATAAGAGCATTGCAAACAGGGATTTAGAGACAGTGGAGGGAGCAGCAAAAGAAGTCTGCTTGGGCATGAGGGGATGGAGGAGGTAGAAGAGGGGCAATTGCTCGCTGTCTCCTTCACCAGAAGAACCAGAGAGTATCAAATGAAAGCAGGTGACAAAACTGAAGTGAACAAAAGGTGATGCATTCCCCAATGTGTAGCTGAACTCTGGGTCCCCACCACAGCAAAATCTAACTGCACTTCAAAATGGAAGTTTATGGAAGAAGATTGTCTGAATAATTTGACTAAAAAGCATCATAAACTGCTCAGAATTAGTTTGTTGACAGCTAGGAAAACATTCTGGGGAAACAGCACAATGGGACCATCAGGCTGGCTCTGTACGGCCATCCTTATATGAAGAGTACTTACCCAACTGTCTGCAAAGGGACAGAGGAAGAAATCAGGAAAAAACCCCACAGTCTCAGTGCATCTCTTTTACATTGCTTACATTTGCAGTCTGAAGATCTCAGTGGCTCTGAATCTGCCAAGGCTGTTGATATGGCCAATGGTTTTGTCCCTCAACAACCCACAGGAAGGCAATGTGTGCCCTTCAGCAGCGTCCTAGCCAGAAATAATCTATGCTCTTGTCCATCTGAGACAGGACGACCCCAGCACATCCTCCACCCAGCTCTCTAAGGCTTTATTAAAGGCCACTTTATAACAAGCACATATCTATTGTAGTCCCCAAGCTACCCTCACTGCAGTTCTGAATTGAGTTTCATAAACTGGGTTTTCTCTACAACCCCCTGAATACTGGGACCTGCTTATAGCAACACGGATCCTCCTTCCTGCAGGCACAGCTGCTCTTGTAGCACTCAGCAAGCTCCAGCCTGGGAAGGAACCCTTTCCACTGAAACCCCTCTGTCCTCTTTTTTTTTTTTTTTTTTTATAAAACCCATTTATTATTTACTTAGATTTCTGTATGCTGAGAAACAAACCTGCCCTATGTAGACCCCAACAGTCCTCCCTCTGCTGTACCATGGCAATGGATTACCCTTGCAAACAGAAATCCGAAGCAGGAGGAGAAGGGGAGCTGGAGCTCTGTCACCCCTGGTGCCCCAGAAGGACTGTGTGAGGCCTGAGCTGGTGCAGGGGGATCTGGGCAGGCTCTGGCTTCCAAATGCAGCTCCTGCTGCACACAGGAGCTCTCCTGGCCAGCACCCGGCACAGCTCTTGCTTCACAGCATTTGGGGTGCTCCAGTCCCTGTGCATCTCTCTGTTGCAGATGCAGCAAAGGAGAAGAGACTGGCTTCTCAGCCAGCCAGGGGCAACCTGTTCAAGATATCCAAAGGACACATGTTTCCTTTAAGAGGCCTCATTTGAAACATGTACCCACTTTCTCTTTTATCCATTTCCATGCATACCTGTGCTTATTTTGCAAACTACTTTTTGAACTAGATAAAAGCAGATAAAAGAACTCAATTAAAGTAGCAAGTATGAAAGAGTCCCTTGCCAATACAAGCAGGCTAACTTGTCATCCTCAGCTCCTCACTGGGCCATATGTTTAAAAATGACAAGGAAAATGGTCTTCCTGCGTGAAAAACATATGCTGCTTGAGGAAAGACATCATCATCGCTAAGAAATTTTGTGCAGCCTCAGAATGCATAGCATCCACAGTGACCGCTGGCTACATGGGGGCTGAGAAAGGGGTGGAGAGAGCTCATTACCTCCCTCCTGCCAGGGGTTTTGGTAACATGCAACCAAGCTGCCCACAGCCACGCTGGCAGCGCTCCTATCTGCACACGCAGTGCCTGGTGCTGCCTCCCTTGCCACTATTCCCAGGGGGACCGGCACAAAGGTGGCCGTGGCGATTTGCAGGGGATGGTGCCCGGCGCACTGGCACACTCTTATCAGCGAGCACACTGCCCAGCTTCGCGCGCCGGCTCCCGCGCGGCTGCGGATCTGCCGTGGGCTCACCGCCGGCCGTGCTCTGGGACACCCTCCATGAGGCCACACAGCAAATACCCAGCTGGGTGCTTATGGCCAGCAGGCATTGTTTGAAATTCTCATGTCCCCCCACCACAAATCCTTACAGGCACTGGCATGCCTGTAAAATCCAGGAAAGCCTGAGAAACGAGTGCTGAGGCTCAGCCCCACTAACACCTCGCCGTGCCGAGGGGCTGAACACGGGGCCGCGTGCCCTGGGCACAGCCCGGGGTCTCACCTACCTTTGCCTGTGGATGACCCTCCAAGCTGATGGGTAAGCAGCACTGTTAGGGAGCACAACACTTGGCACAACTTTGTCAAACATACGCAATATGTGACACACTACATTAAAGCACATTTGCCATGTGTGGGGGCAGAGCCAGCGCCAGTGCCTCAGCACACTCTGCACGGGATGCGCTGTGAAACCTCAGCACGGCCAGGGGCACCGTAGGCTCTGTTTGACGTGAAATTTGCAGCTGTTCTTCTGCTTGTCTTCAGATCCCAATTCAGATGTGGGAATGTGCTTTATGTTCTACAAGATAAATACGTATTTCACTGAGCACCTGCAGAGAAAGCCAGTCAGCATGGCTCCTGATCAGCACGCTGATTTTCTGGCACGTGCAAGCAGAAGTCCTAGAAAAAGCCTCTTTGCAGGCTGGTTGGGAACCTCCGGGAAAACTCAAACATCACCTGTGTGGTGACAGCAGTCAGGGCAGTCAGACCTCAGACCACCCAGCCAGGTGTACCCCTACAACAATGTGGGGTTTCAGAGATCTCAACACAGAGGGCACGAATACTGACTGCAGGGAGATGTGCAGCACCTGGACACTGTGGCCAAGGCAGCTGCTGAGCCCTGGGGAGCTCTGTGCTGTCCCTGCACCTGGAGAGGGGATGTCTGTGACAAACTAAGGACAGGAATCTGCACTTGGAGCCCTCCAAGTGATTGACAATAAAAACACTGCCCCGGTGCCCATTTTCAGATCTAGACAGCAAGAACTGAGGACTCCAGGGAAAATCCATGTTTTTACAGTTTGTGATATTACTGAGCTTTTCTGGTGCCAATTTTAAAACACTGCTATGACCTCTGGAAAGAAGGGAAACTGCATTTCAGCACGACAACGCAGAAAAGAACAAAAAAAGGAAACTTGTTATTTTTTTAAGCTGGAAACACTAGTCAGGTTAAGAGAAAGGAGCAGAATTCTGGCAAGGACAAGAGCACTCAGACTGAGTCACAACACAGTAATTAGGGCCACTAGGTCATTAGAGACACAGCTGTATAAACTAGGTGTATAATTAAGTTTCCACACTGCTTTTTCACAACTGTATTTCAGTTTCTTTTGTGGAGGACAATCAGTAATTCATTAATTTAAAGACATAACAACAGCAGCAGCAAAAAGAGAGAAAAATCTCTGACTTGCCAATCAGGTGCAACCAAAGATTACAATTTTGGGAAGGGCTAATTTTGGAAATGTATATAAGACATCTCTCTTTGTCAGTGGGAAGTAGAAAGTGCCACCTGACAAAAACATTCATGAGACATTGTCACTTGTTGACAAGCTGCTGTATATGTGTTTCTGGATAAGCATCCCGCAAATACGGTTGCATGGCAATTAAAATACTTGTAGCAGGTGAAATAAAAGAAAATGCAAAATTATACACTAGCATGAAACAGTTACAGTACCTCGTTTCAAACGTAAGCCTAGTGTACAAGTTACAGGGCATTTAAAAGGAGCAACTGCAAGACTTTAATTATAAACTAGTTCCTACCGTACAGTAGTTTAGAAAAATCAGCTGCTTCCAAGCTGGCAATATCCATATATAGCTCTGCTGCTGTTTGAAACAGACAACCTGTAAAGTTATCAACAACAGAAGAGGACCTCATGAAATGCTCAGAGACCCCGCCAAAACCTACTTCTGTCCACTTCATTGATGTGTTAATTTGCTTTAAAACACTCTACATTCACTTGAGAATCTGAAAAAATAAGTTTACCTGAGACTATTCTGACCCATGGAGGAAAGGGGTGGAGGAAGCAAAAATAACACAATAAAATACTGGAGCTAAACTCAGACTAATGCAGGTGGATTAAAACACACAAGCAGAATGACAAAGCTTGTGACATTCTAGACACTTTTTATCTGACAACAAACCGCTTGGCACCAGCCACCAGACAATGATATATCACAGAATAGTTGCTTGATGTAGGGAGCCTCTGGTGCTTGTTGTAGGACACAGTTAAGTTGTAAATCCATGTGTAGTTCTTTACTCTTGTCACTAACACTGTAAGATAGCATCATGCTACACCTACACTGTAACAGCAGCATGCAAAAACACATATGAAAAAGGCTGCATGTCTTTGTAATTGCCAATGGCAATTACTTAGTCCTCTCCAGTTTAGAGGATATGGGATACCAGTGAGTTGTAAAGTAATTTTAAAAGCTTAACACAGCCAGTGTATACACTAGGTGTTTTTATTTGTTCTCAGACTATTTTTCAAGATGCTGCTGTTTAAGGCACTGCTTCCAGGACTGCTGCAGGAGAATTCATTTGTGGGAGCAAGCTGGGAGACAAGGGAAGACATAGCCAGTAAGGAAATGTGATGTTCTTTTGGTACAAGCTGCCCCCACCATTTAGGCCCTTTTCAGATCCCCGTAGACACTGGGAACCTACAACCTGCAATCACAGACATCAGTCATGAGCAAAAGGCATAAAAGGCACCTAATTCTGTCAGAAGGAGAACATCTCTACTACACTGACATCAAAAGGAATGCCATGCACCTATGCTACCAGAGATGTCTAGATTTCAGCAGTGTTTTGTCCTCAAAGAAACAAGTCTGAAATACATGAAAAAGCAAGGGGGGGAATGGCTGTTTGTTACTTCCTTACATGTCAAAGCAGCTGCATTGAAACTGTATTATAACTTCAGCACTCTGTAATGAATTTCTAAGGGATTCCAGTGAAATAGATGGTTTATCCTGTTCTTTGGAGTGATCTCCTGTAATCCTGCAACACTCCTGAGCTACAATACCTTCCTAACTTCAGTATCCCAAAGGAAGTCATTAGTTATGTTGTATTATCAGCCTGGTGATATTATTACTACAAATATTACCTGTATTGATCTGGAGCCATGTAGACATGACTGAAAGCCCTGCTTCAGATTAAGACATGAAAATCTAGCTTGCCAAGAGGTCAGGCACTGCATTACAACCTCGGGTGTGTCAGGCAGGCATCACAGGCAAAAGGAGTGCAGGGTAACTAAGGACACAGGCAAATAGCTCTTTTTGTAGGGTAAAATATTTAAATATAACACACTTTCTAAGGAGGTCTTAGATTTTCACCCAGGTGGTGCAAGTCTTTTTAGCTGAACTGGACAAAGACACACATTTTGCATGTTTTCCTCAAAAATCCTCATGGTTATCAGACCATGTATCAAACTGGTGTATCTGAAAGGGTTGTTTTTACCTCAAGATGAGGTATGTGAATATCAAGCAATATTCCAGACTGTCTTCATGGAAACATTCTCATTCCAAAATATATGAGTGCAATCTTCCTATTTACTTAAAATCACTTCAGGACACTGAATTAAACTAAATAGAAAACAGATACTCTTGTTCTGGAGCAAGGATTGTCCTCACATGGAGACTTATTTCATGTATATGCAGATAGTTATATGGTGCCTTTTTGGGACAAAATGTCTTTGCAAATCATCAGCACATGTGAAGACAGTAAAAGAAGACAAAATTATGTTACCTGCAATCAAGAAGAGCAATGGGAATACTGACAAATTATTTTGATATATCCCTAAAAATATAATTTATTTTTCTTAGTCTCACTAACAGAATACTACACTGAGGGTAAAAAAAACCTGAGGTGTG
Source organism: Corvus kubaryi (assembly GCF_017639235.1). Classification (NCBI taxonomy): domain Eukaryota; kingdom Metazoa; phylum Chordata; class Aves; order Passeriformes; family Corvidae; genus Corvus; species Corvus kubaryi. Next base: position 11,674,384 of record NW_024581093.1, on the reverse strand, counting down.
AAAACACTGAATTTACATGAATAGAATCTCTTGGTTGCTATGTTTTAATGCAGATTTGCCTCTGGAAAAAAATTGCTCCTTTTCATAGCACTGCTGTCACCTGTCATAACCTTACGTTCCTCCTCTGGAGTCCCCATCAGCAGTGCCTGCTCCACTCTGCCAGTTGTGCCATTACAGCTGTTTGAGGACCACACAGGGAGCCAGAACCAAGCAGACATTTGGGCTAAAAAGAGCCTCCTTTTGGGGGGCTCACCCCCAGCACCATGAGCAGCTGTCCCAGCACAACTGAGGAGACCAGGCAGCGATGGAGCAGCAGCTGCCCAGGGCGCTTCTCCCTTGAAAATGACCAGTGTCCACACGGGCTGTGCCCTTTGCCTTCCAGTTTGAAAAACATGGGGTTTTCTGAATAGGAAGTTACATCCTCTTGCTTACTCCCCTGCAGCAGAGTGCCATGTGCAGAAGTCTCAGGCCAGCGCTGTGGCTGCCAGCTGGCTGGGAAATTACCCTGCAAGAGGTGGCCTTTCGATTTTACGCACTTTCAAGTTTGCAGCCTGTGTAGGGCTTAAATGAGAGTGCAGAGGAAGGAGCCCTGGGGGCAGGCTTAGGACTGCAATCCCTATCCAACTGCAGGCTGGGGAAAAGCCCCAACATGCCTCTGTCCTTCCTCCCAGCAAGCAGATGGGAATGAAAGCAGGGGGTCCTCTCCTCTGCAAGCCAGAGTGAGACAAGGGAGGGTGCTCCTGGGGTGGGAGTCAGACCAAGCCAAAGCCTCCACCTGACCCTCCCTCCCTTGCTGTATTCCACTCCTTGTATTTTTCTTTGCTGAGCATCATTTTACTTATGCCCAAAAAGGAGAGCAGAAAACATAGACTAATTACAAAACATATTAAGTGGCCAGTAGGAATATGCACTCAGGGGAAAGATGATGGGATACTGCTGCACCAGAGGAGAAACTAACCCTCCTGCCTTCTGCCAGCCTTGACCTACTCGTCTGCCATAACGGCAACTGCCTAAAAATAATTTAAATTAGTGTGGAGGGAAAAGTGATGGCAGAGTATTCAACTCTGGGAAGGTGAAAGATAAGAATCTCTGATTTAAATACATATGAACATATTCTGTGCTCCCCCTCCTAAGATTTTATTTAATCTTTCGTAAAATCTGCAAAGCTTTTTGCTACCCCTGTAAATTGGCTTAGCGTGCTCCGCTGAGTACCTGCTGCTACTGCCGGCCATGCAGAGGCAGCCCTGGAAAAGCAAGGTATGTTGCAATTGTTCACACCGGTGCTCTGAGCTTGTTCTTACTTTACAAAAAGTAAAATCAAGATCGGCGTAGGCTGATGCCATCCTCACTTCCATAAAATTCAAAAGGCAATGTAATAATAACCTAGGGAGAATGCTGTATTTTTAGGGTGGGATTATAGAACTCGCACTATGAATTTTAATCTCAGGAATCATCATGTTCTTTTACGGGGTTCAGAGGCCTTTTTTCCTGGGAGTTTTGCACATTTCAGTCATTTAACTTTTTTAATCTTCCCATATTTGGAGCAAGAGGGAAAAATACCTGCCTGAAACTTTTAGCATTAAAAAACCCCACAACATTTTTGTCTAACGTAATTACTGACAGATTCCAATTGGAAAGCTGTTGCTTTTATTTTAATTTTATTAAAGGAGTGAACAAAGGCTACCCAAGGCACCACAATAAAATTACATTAACTGTAAAATTACATTATTAATTCTTTAATCTCACTTGAGGCCTCAAGCTGTTGCTATGTCCAATTACCCAGCTAACCACCTGTCAGAACTGTACAGCTAGTTTAACATTACCTCCAGGACAGTTGTGTGCCCTGTGTTCAGTCAGGTCTGCCAGTGAATCGAAGTCCTGCTGACAGTTATCACAGGTGTAAATTGACTCATCCTCCATGTCTTCATCTTCCTCATTTCTCTCTTCCTGGCTCGTCACACTGTTCCTCTCTTCCAGGGCCCGGCTGTCCTTCGCTTCGCTCTCCAGCTCTCCTCCCAGGCCACCTGCCAACAGCAAGAACATCCTCTAAGTTTGAGAGGTCTGAAAAATAAGAGCTTTAAGAAGGATGTTGCGCTTATTAAGATACATTTAATTACAGTCGCTCTCACATTATTCCCGACACCTTTCATTATATTAATGTGGTTTTTATATCATGTGGTGCAACAATTCTCAACTGTATTCTCTGCTGCTTAGTGCGAATCCTGCAAACACTCTCTCCTAATCTTCTCTGGTGGGTGTGTAGCAGGAGCCTCTAACTCTGTCATATAAAGTTGTTAGTGTTTTATCACTTAACCAGATTCTCAAAGCTTTAAAAATTGGCAAGATTAATTACAGCCCGCAAAGAAAAGGCATGCGCTGAATTTTAATTCTCAGTGCTCTCCTCTTCCCACCGCCCCCAAGCCCCAATATTAGTAACAACAAGAGAAAAAAACACTCTAGTTGAATATCCCAAAGCACACACATACCCCAGGACATGAGAGGTCTTGCTGAACTAATGAGAGGCACTCAGTGGGGCAGATGAGCCTGACATTGTGCTGACCTAGCTGAGAGCAGACACATTGCATCTGACCTTCAGGGCTCTCAGATATTTTTTTATCTTGGTCTGTGGCCAGAGTGTAGGCTAGGACATACATCTTTGCCAACCCCCCCAAGTTTTTATCTGCATTTGTGCACAGGGAGATTGAGCTCTCTGACAGCTCCAGAAACTCCCCAGTGTAGGGAATCGAGCACCCCAGGGCTGTGCAGGTGGCAGCTCCACACAGGGGGCAGCTGGCTCTCCGTTGACCATGGGGTGGGTGGCAGGACAGCTGCTCACTCCCCCCAGTACACCCTCCATGGCCTTCATGAGGGATAAGCTTGCAGCCACATCCTCCTGCTTCCAGGACACCCCCTTGGCCACAGTGGACACAGACGTGCCTGAAGCCAGTCCATGCAGCACTGCGACAACCCTCACTTGGGTTCTCTGGAGAGGTACCAGAGCTGAAAATTCCCTTCTAAGTCCGTGGTGCCCTCTCAGCAGGGAAAGCATCCATTAGGCACACTAGCCATGCTGAGCAGACTTTGGTGACCGGCTGAAACAGAGCTGCCTCCATCTCTTCTGCACAGAGGTTCCCCAACACAGGTGATACAGCCCCAGGTGCTACACACCTGCACTATTTCACTTGCCTCCGCCAGCACTCACACTCTTAACACACCCTGTTGGTATGATGGGAACGCTTGGGAAGTCATTCAGAAAGTGAAACAGAACCACAGACTTCCAGCAGAAGAGATCCTCACGCACTGGATGACCCCAAAAAGCCCAGGAGCTGCACTCAGCCAGGTAAGAGGGAGATGCCACCTTGTTGGTTTGGGATGCATTTGGGTTTTAAGCCATTAAGAAAAGACCAGCAAACAGAGAGATGAATTGTTTCTAAAATTAGATCAGCGCCAAAAAGATTAAGGACAAGCAATGCTGAGAACACAAAGCAAAGCTGAAAATAAAATTTATTAAAGATGAAAACTGGTTATCACAAGCACTGCAATTCAGACATACACATTAGTAGAGCTGTGCTACCACTATCCAGCCAGAGCACATTTCATACCATCTTCTGCTCTGCGCATGGTAACATAAATCAACTGGTGTAAAACACTCTGCAGCTTTCCATGGAGCACTCATAACATGACGTACCCTTCCAATTGCAATGGAAATATTAAAAATCAGTGCTTGCTCGTGGTGTGTCACAGCATCCCTCTTAGCAGTTAACTGATCTGCACATTTTCAGACTCTTTTACTGCTAAATTATACATACCTTTCTACTACAAAATTTCCATTAAGGGCAAGATATAATATTCATCTTAACAAATCAGATATGCCACTTACACAGCAGTAATGAATTTAAGGATTTAGTTATAAAACGTATCACTTACTAAGCACTCTATATTGTAAGTCATCATCCATACTATGTTTATTCAATAAAATGCCACTAGCTGAACCTCGTATTTTATAGACTCCTCCTTAAATAAAAATGTCTTGTAATGAAAAAAACCCACAATTCTGGTTCTCTTATATTACTATTTCACCAAATAATAAGTCACATTTAGAGCTATGCTAGCTTTGCTTTATTTCACACATCATTTAATGTACATATTCAAATTATCACTTGCATTTTGTCATATTTACTTGGCACACCTTTATACAGTGTCTCATTCCAGACTGCAATCACAAACATTTTAGCTCATTCAATCTTTTTTAAAGCCTGTATGTCCTGCAGACTTGATAGTTAATAAATCAGAATGTCAACTCTGCAGTTTTATGACAGAAACCTATAAAAAGAGTCCAACTGTATAAATGTAACCTAAAGAATTGGCACCTGCGTCCATGCCGCCTGCTGACAAAGGCCCCAGAGAAGCACATCTGAATCGACTTTGCCACAACCTGAAGAAGAAAGCTTTTAGGCAACTTTGGGGAGCTTTAAGGGACCTTCACTAATATTTTTAGCAGAAATTCTTTTGAGAGTTAACCTAAAGACCAGCTGATCTGGTGACTACACTGTGACAAATTCATCCTTGGTTTTACTCCAATACTTCGTGACTACACCAGGGATAAAGCTGCTCAATTGAGTCCAACAATAACAAATAATTTAGCACGCTGCTTTAGGAAAAATAAATTGTACAATGTGAGATAAGAAAATAGATTCTGACTGCAAAGCAAAATTCCAGAAACATTTTTTAATTCCCTGTTGAATGGGAAATCTGATCCTCTAGGCAACTTCTCAAAAGCGTTGCTGCTTGACAGAGTTGTATGTCAAAAAACACAAGAGTGAAGCTTGCAGAATTATTTAGCAAATACAACACTGCTTTACAATGGGGTTTTTTTCTGGTTTTGGCAAGTTGAAGGAATTGTACACGTCTGCCACACCTCAGCGTTACTGTCCTTCAAACAACACGGTCTTCAGATTCCTCTGCTGAGAGCTGCACACTTGGTGCTTGCCTTGTGAATATCAAACACTGCTGAGAAAAATCTGTGGTGTTTCTTGGGTTTTTGACCTTTGTTTCTACTCTTTTGACCACAGGCTGCCAGCAGGGTATGTGGGGTGCGGGTGGCCCTGGGGAGACACTTGCTCCTTGCCCAGGGGAGCAAAACAACCAGGGCAGTGATGGGAATGGGTGGTCCAGCCAGCAAGGAAAAGCTTCAAACGCAGCCCAGCTGCTCCCACAATGAGCTCAGTTTCCCTGATGAGGACAGCAGGCCACGAGCATTCCTCGGGAACTCGTTTTTGCAGAGCTCTGCTGTAGCAGTTCACAAATTTAACCTACAATTTTCCTGCTGGCAAGAACTGCAGGAGCACCTCGCCCCTGGGTGCGAGCATGCTGCCAGAGGGGTTTGGGTCACCTCAGGAGGCCAAGACACTGCTGGCACCAGGAGCAGGTGTGGCTTTGGAACAGGACCTGGCTCTGAGGGGACATGTCTGTGCACCACCAGGCAGAGGGGCTTCTTGGTTGCCAGAGCCAACAGCACCTTTTGTTGTCTCTAAAGATCAGTGGCTGCCTTGTGGCATCAAGCACAGATAGACGCATTTACTGACACAGCTAATTTTTAAGATTTGATTTTTAAGCCTTAGATTTTAGTGAGCTTAATTTGATAGTAAGTAGTTTCTATCGAGATTGTGTAAAAAATTAGCAATAAGCACAGTTACCAACCTGGAAGAATTTGTGCACTGAACACCACTGCGGGTGCAGCACGGTGCCACAGGCACACAGCTCACACTGGGGTGGTGTGCTCAGCACAAGGCTGTGGGCAAATGCCAGCAGAAGGGAACTGCTGGCACCAACAGGACAAATGATCAGGATAAATGAACACTGATCAATTGAGGGCATAACACTTGTTAGGAGTAATTTCTAAATGACCCTGCCATATCCAATGGTGGTTCTAACAATCTTCTTTTATAAGTAAGAGAAGATACAATTTGAGAAGTCAGTCTTAAAAGTGCACCTCACTGCCAGCAATGTCAGGAAACAGGGCAGGGGGGGCTTTTTTGTTTTTCTTTCCTTTTTTTTTGCCGCCCCCCCCCCCCCACCTTTTTCCCCCCATAGAACAGTAGAAGGCCTGCAGGGCTTTACACAAGAAGAATATTTTACCCTATGACCTAAACAATCTGGCCAACAGTCAGGAATATGTTATTCTAATTGCCACTAAAGTTAATGTTGTTTATGACTCTTGGTTTTTCTATACAAGCCAGCTTATGCCCTAGAAAGTTACTATTTCAAAGGAGACATAGCAAGAACTGGGAGTTTTCCTGCCTGACCTGGTGGTCCAAGGAATGTGGCAAACTTGGCAAAGCTGAAAAAGTGAATTCCCAAAGGCCCAGTTTGAAAGATGCAGTCAGTGAAATGCCTTCTGAGCTGCATTCAGAACAGCTCTGTTAAAGGAACAATGCACTCCTAAAGCCAAATATTTGAAAATGGATTACATGTACCATGTTCAGCTTGGGCCTCGCTGAAGTCAAGAGCAGATTTCCAACTTGCTTCAGTCAGCCTGGGATATATGGCCCTGCCGCCAGACTGGGACTGTGCTTGGAGCTCAGCATGGCACAGCCTCAGCCCAGGACCACAATGACAGCCCAGTCACGGGAGTCACAGCAAACTGCTTTGGGGATTTTGGTTAGTGGGGCAGGACTGAAAGCAAAGCAAGGCCAGAGCCACACTGGAAAAGATGCTGATGCCTACCTACAATTTCCACTGAAACACTTGGAAATGGGTAACACCTTGCAATACATGAGCCAGAAAAATGGAAAAGAAACCAACCTCAGCTTATTTTTTCTCTGTGGCATCACTTATGGACAGTTTAAATTTATTATTTTATCAACACAATACACAGCCAGCAAGCCTATCTTTGTGCCAGTAAATTTTCTGGGACTTTTCTTTAGGTTTTTTTTAAGCCTGTGGACTTTTTGAACCTGGGATTTATTTTAAATCTAGGACTGCTCTTAGGAACATGCTATTTAGTGCAGGGTCATGCCTGTCTTTAAATAGGTCCAAGTATGGGGCTTCCATAAAGAGTTGCTTCTTTTCAGCAGGGACCCACTGATGCAGTGCTAGGCAGCACTTTCTATCCCAGCAACTTTGTCACACAGAGCTAAGGCTGCAAAGTTATACTCTGCAAAGCACCACATAAACATCTACACACACGTGCACATGCACTGCCCAGGTCTGACAGCTGGAGGGCAAAACATAAAACAAAGAGCAGAAAAGAAGCACCTCTTCACTCCCTACCTTAGCCCAAACAAAAACAAACAAAGGTCTCACAAAGGACTATGGTTATTTCTAGAAGTTTTCCTGAGATGCAGGACAAGTGATAAAAGTACACGGTACTGAAGAAATAAAAGCTTATTGCTGGAGGAGTAATGGGTGCTGGCAAACAACTGACACCTCCTGGGGCTTGGCAGAGCCCAGAGGTGCCCACCCAGGGGTGCAGCCTTCCTGCTCTGCGGCCACAGGGCTACCCCAGCAAGACAAAAGGAAAGGAAATTTCATCCATAATTAGGAAGTGAGAACAAAAGAGACAAATGACTTAAAGGAAAAGCCTAATCTAAACGTTCGTTAGTGAATGTTTTGCTCAGTGTCAAATGCCAAATCAGTGTGGGGGAGGTTTCTACTTTTATGTGGTTTGTTACATTTTAGTGTTGTCTTTAGCACTGTAACACAGAAAGAGAGTCCAAAGTTCTCTGTACTTGTGATCAAAGAATGAACAAATGCCAAAAAAGTCACTAGTGTTTCAGTAATTAAATCACAAACAAACTTAATCTGAAATCTTCATCATAGGGTGAAGTCTTGCCTTTGCTGGGTACTCCCACTCTGTAGCTCCTCAACATTTCAAAAACTGTCTTTTTTAAACACTTCCATTTGGAGCACAGATATGTGTGTGTGCTGCCTCTCAATGGGCCAGGGCCCCCCTGTGAGCTGCTGTAACCTCTGCAACCATACCCACACAAAGCTGCCAAAAATCTGCTCCAGCCGAGCAAACCAGGTCAGAAAGCGTGGATTGCATCCCAGGACCAGGACCAGGTATCAAAGGCAGCTCATTCCACACATCAAATCATCACTATGTGCATCAAAGGCAAGCAGGTTTGGTGCTCTATCATACACTACTTTCACATGGTGTCAAACCACATGTGGTAAAGAAAAAAGGTGCCTAGCTGAAAAACAAAGAGCCAGAAAGGAATAATGCGTGAAACACCACAGTATAGTCATGCAATGGTAAATCACATGGGATGACTACGTGACAGGGCAGAGCGAGCAAAGTGCAGGCACACAATCCTGCTGACACTCAGTTGCCATGCAGTGCTTCTCTCAGGCTGAAGAGATCCATGCATCAGATCTTTCCTTCCCTCAACAAGGGGAAAAAAACAATCATAATACCAAAAAAATTATTTGATCCAGCATGTAGTTAATGGTGTTGGCCTCCTAAGACTTACAACTTAACAAAATTGATCTCACTGCAGTACTGTAATGAAGAACAGTAGGATAAGGCTACCCTCGAACCATGAAAATTGCATATTGTTACCTCCTCATGCCCTCCTAGGGCTATGGCCACTGCAGCCTCTGCGAGCTGTCATTTGTCTGGCTCTGACAGCAGCCTCCACCAACAAGCAGCAACGGTGGCTACAAGAGCTGCTTTTGGAAAGGCAAAGGAAGAGGGAGAGTGCTCAGTGCTGCGTATCTCTGCATAATAACCCATGGGATAAACCACAGATTATACCAGTAATACTATTTTGTGTGAACAGTGCTAACAATAAAATATACAAAAGTCAGAGACTTTAGGAAGCACACATGACAACGTTTCACAACAGAGCCTTATTACACTCCAGTACGTATTAAATTATATTAATTTCTAAGTAAATGGACAGTTCTCAGCATTCTTCAACTTGGCAAAGAAAAACTAATTTAGTAGGGTACAGCACCTCTTTCTACATCTGCTGGTACACACACTGTTTGAGAAAGGGGTTCCAAGCACCCCAGGAATAACTGCTGCCAGCACCAACACTGTTCCTGCTTCTGCCAGCCCTGTACCACTCACAGAACTGGTGCTGACAGCCCTGCACATCCCACAGCTTCCTCTCAGCAGCCTTCTCTTAGCTTACGTACACCAACACTTCTCAGGGAAAATGTCCATCTTCCTTCAGACAGGATGTGACTTTCTCAAATTAGCAGCAGTTTAAGAAAACCTCAAGTGTCTACCTGGAGTTTAAAGGCATGGAAAGTGGCAGGAACCCACACCAGAGGACTGGCAGCTCATGGCACTTTCCTTTGCTGTAGCAGTCACAGGTATCACACACAGAATGGGTAACACACGTAAACCTCTTGCCTTGCAGCGCCTTGCTTCCACCTGAGCCCACCTACATCTCTAGAGAGTTATCTCTGCTATAGAGACACAACTGCCCTGTTTTGTCCCGTGAAAGCAACACTCTGCCATCTTTGCCTCCATGCAAATCCAACCTTGCTGCTGTGTGTAGCAACTACCAGAACAATGTCTATTTATACAGATGGTCCTGGCTTCAAGCTCTCTAGACCCATCTATTTACATCCAGCATCCAACCTGAAACCCATTAGGCTTTGCTCAGTCAATGATTCTTGCACATCACATTCACATACACAGACTCACCCTACAACCCTGGTTTTCTTGGATCAAGACTTCCATAGTATCCTTTAATCAACATACTAGAGAAACCTTTTAATAAATGCTGTTAATTTTTTTATTGATCAAACTGTGAGCCATTTGAGCCATTTCATTTTCCATTATAGCAGAAATTTCCTACAGGAGCATTCAGATTAAGTTTCTTTATTCTGTCTCTAGTAGCATGTCACTTTTCATTATTGCTTAAAAATTAGAAAGCAGCTTCTCTGTTCTTTATGGCTTTTTTAAGTTTAGTTACTGAAGGGTTATTAAACTTGGAAAATATACAGACAGGCATAATGTGATGAATAAATTCCTCACTGTCTCTAACCAACTTTAACATTAGCTTTTTTTATAATTTTTAGGTTTATTTTCACTGAAAGACTGCCTGTAATTATTACTCATGCTCTCCCCAAACACTTATGTTACTAAAGTGTGAAATGTCTTCTAACACAAAGACAGTTCTCTGGGAAGTAATTACAAAAATGCATTCAGGGGCAATAATTTTATATTAACTGTCAGCAGCATACATCTTCTGAAAAGGCACTTGTTATGAAGGAATTATTTGTGTGGAATTTGAAGGCACTGAAGGCAAAGGAAAACTGCAGAAACACATTAAACTGAAACTCCAGCTCCCTCATCAAGGGTCAGTTTATGTTTAAATCATTACCTTGAAGGCAACCCCACACCTTCCAAAGAGTCTATTAGAAAGACAATTCCAATTTATGCACAAATTGGACTCAGACAAAGTCTCCAGTTTTCGGTGTAGAACAATTTACACCCCCTTTTTAAGGAAATTTCTGAGCAGCTAATCGAAAGAGGTATGTCTGAAAATTATGGCCTTCTATTAACCTTTCACTGATGACACTAAAAATACTTGCTACTGATTTATGAGTAGTAACAAAAATAGTGACCTCAAAACTGACCAAGCACATTAAAAAGATATCTGTGTCTGTAATGGCTGCAAGAAAAGATTTAATGAGTATTTCACAGTAACTTTTAGCCTACAGGCCAATCCCTCAGTCCTTAGGAAGGTGAAATAACTCAGTAAAAAATTTTTAAAAAGTGAAACCCAGCAACAGTGATTAAGCATCACACCATTTTAAAAGTGTTTTTTAAAAAAATCAAATAAGGAAATCATATAAACACCACCAAACAGTAAAATTTCCTCTTAATCGTAGCTGCAGGTAATGTTTCAGCCTTTCTAGTGCTTTTACTAAAATGATTTAGATGTTACTATGCTATGTGACAAATGCACTTACACATGAAAAAGCGGACAAAGAGCTGAGTTATTATTATTTATTTGCATGCAAGCAGCAGTGGGATTGTACTTTATAGTGTTAACAGCACATAGTGTTTATCAGCTCTTCAGTGTTTGGCAGCCAGTTTAACGGGATAAATATGGGATGTAAACACTTTTCCGACACAAAAAGCATTGTAAGTGAATTTTAGGGAACCCAACGAAAGGCAGAGAGCGGAGCAGTCCAGAGCGTGCCAACGTGTTTGGTTGGAACAGCACCCAGCTGTGGGACACTTGCCAGTTACTGACCACGGTCACCCCCTGGCTGCCCTCCCGGGGCCAGGGCACAGACACTGTCCCCCCACAGGGCTCCGAGGAGAGCAGCACCCCTCTTTTATACTGGGGCCTCCTCCTTGGAAAGGACAGGCTCAAAAGCCAGTAGATGTGCTTTGTACATCTCTGGGGCATCCAAATCAGGAAATGTGCTTGCACCCAAACTGCTCCACAGTCATCTGCAGCAGACTCTATCCACTTACTCAAGAGGTGTGATTGCCATGCAACAGATTATCTGCCTCTGAAAAAAGATGCTGCTGTCCACCTCCAGATTCCTATGGTGCATCTGAATGGGAGCAACTCCCACCTTCAGTTCCAATAATGAGGTTCAAATCAAACCAGATCTAAAATCCATTTTAGATGCATGCATTTTAGATATAAAGTTCATTTATATGCACAAGGAAATTAGGATGCAGCAAGTATTAAGTTCAAAGAGCAGTGCACTTCATAAAAATGTGCTTTTCACTTTGTTACATACAACTGCTAAATAATATTGACCATCATACTCTAATAAATACATGTAACTTTTTGAGAAGAAAAATGGCACTTTAACTTTAAGCATATGAATATTTTAATAAAACTCAACTTATTGTTTTTAAAGTCTCTGTTGAAGAAAAGTATTCTGTTTCCAGCAGTTCTATGGAATTCCACTCACAGCTAACACGGGACTTCTTAATCACATTTTAATCTATAGGCATGACAAACCCTTTCCTTTCTTTGAGGAAATGGTGTGAATGATTTTCTTTTTTTTGTTTTTTCTTTTTGTGGCTTTTTGATTGTTTGGGCACTTTTTACTTCAAGGTAAAGCCAGATATCTGCAAAACTTAAATCTATAGCTCCCTGAACAGACAGAAAATTCAGAAGGCTTAATAAAATTCACATGTGGCTTGTTATTGCAGCTGCATATCAAATGCAAAAATAAGGTATTGACTGGTTCTGCTCAAAATAGCAGCTGCTGGAACTCTTTATTAAAATAAACCTGTTGATTTTCAAAGAGAGAAAAAAATCACAGATGATGTAATTTACCATAAGTGATAAATGCCACTATGTATTTTGATATCCGAAACCCCTTTGCCTAATTCAAAATGCAGATTCCTTTATTGTTCCTACATAAGGTCCAGGACTTTGAATTGTCCTACCTGCATGGAAGTTCTGGTCCTGGAGAATTCGTGTCTTCAGTGTACAGCCCTCAGTGTACACACACAGGAACAAGATGTAAGCAGAGCAAGGCCTCCATATAAAACACCCTCTTAGGTCCCTGAATATATTTCCATTCAAAATGCTCTTTTCCCATGCTTGAAATACAGATTTGTTTAAAAGTTATGCTGAAAAGGAATGCCTTTCACAACACAAACAACTAGGATCTTACAGGTAGCATTTACATTCCTCCTTTTATACCTATAAAAACCCTACAATGTTAGGACTGAGAGGGTAAGAGAGCCCTTTGCAAATTGTCAGGAAGCAAGGGGTGGAATCAATACAGAGGGAAAAAACGGAACAAGAGCAAAAAACATATTGGGGTAGGAAGAAAAATACACATAGGCAAATTAGAGAAAGCAATAATTATTTCACTGACCTTCTCATGGGTCTTGGTTTGCTCAGAACCTGCCTGGACCATTTTCCACTGGGAATGACAAATGTGCAGCTGAAGGAGCACAGAAGAGTGGAGTGGAGACAGAAGAGTGGAGACCCACTTCTGCTACAACTGTGCCTGGAAGTCTTCAAAACTGTGATTAAAGACTTGAGAGGCTTCTGTGGGGCCGGGTTTGTGGAGTTAGCTTCTCGGGTAAAACTCCTGTTTTTATCCAGGGTACAGAGGGTTGAACCTGGACCAAAACTTAGTTGTGGGTTTTATGGCCTGATCAAATACCCTGCATCATCTTTGGAGGAAAGAAACCTCACTGGCTTTCTCTCTACAGATATGGCTTGCTCTGGAAAAAAAGGTGTTACAAATGCACCTGAGGGAAAAGCCACGTTTTCCCAAGCCCATGCTCAAGTCTCTCTGTGACCAGTTACTGCTGGCAGAGGCTCACACGGCTGCTCAAGGGGAGCCTTCCATGCTGGACACTGCCAGCACAGTGAGCAGAAACTGGGAAAACAGGACCTTTACACTGCTCCAGCTATGGCTGGGAGGGACATCTGTAGGTAACCCAAGTGATTTAAGGGCCTAATACTCACAAGTGGCAACAGACTGTAGTAAAAAACCATGAAATTGGAAATTAATGAGAGTTAGGCACCTACATGTCCAAATGGCTTCCGAGGAGCAGGGCTTGCAAGCTTTCAGAAATGTTACCCTCAGGTCTCGTTGTGCATCTCTGCACAACCAAGCACCAGGCTGGGCACTGTGTCTTGGTGCAGGGATTCAAACCACAGCAAAAGAATTCAGTTAATGAACGTGAAAAAAAGCAACTGTTATAACAAGATTCTCAACCAGAAAAGATATAAGAAAACCATAGTATGCAGCACAGGAAAGGGCATTTAACAGGTGGTCAAGTTATTAGAGAACCATTGGATTTTGCAGAGCCTTCCCTCCCACATGCCCCTGGCCAGCCCCTGCTGCACAAACACACACCGAACCTGCCCAGCAGATACACCCAGGAGATCACCACAAGACAACAAGGGATGACTCAGGAAGTTTCCTGCCACTTCCTGCTCATTCTCTCTTCCCTGGGCTTAAAGCTATGTGATTTTGGGCTGTGGGCTCAGTTAAATTTCAGTTTGTGTTTAAAACAAGCCCACATACAAAAATTAATGTACCTCAGATTTCCTTTCTAATTTCTTTCCTTAATACCAAACTCTGAAGTCCTACACGTTTCACTTGACAAAGCCATTAATTCAGTAATTTCACATAATTAAATCGAGCAAAGCAGAGTATTTAAATTGGAGCTAAGTAAAATATACTTCTGTGCAGCTCATGCTGTTAGAATTGTGCTGCATGCTATTCTGCTGCTGCTCATTTATTAATTTAGGATCGGCTGAAACGTGACACTGTGTAATAAGGAATTCATTGGCTTCAACATTATTAGAAATAAAATAAAATAAAATAAAAAATCACAGACGACAGTGAATCAAGTACCAAATGAAATAAGTTAATCGCTTTGAATGAGCCCTCAGCAGAACACTTCTGCACCCAGCTGAAACTGGCACCCAGGTTTGCACTTTCCCTGTGATAACTAATTTCTGGATGGAGGTTTTCAGCTATGTATTGCTAGAATAAGCAGTGAGCTGCACTAGTCCTCCAACGTGGTGATCCTTTTAGCAGCAATAACACTTTTTTCCCTAATATCTTCCTGCATTTTTTCTTCTAGTCCTATGTGGTAAAGAAAGTGTGAAAAGACATTTAAAAGACTTAAAGCTAAAATGACTTTAAAGTCTGGTCTCCCTCAGCCCCTCCTCTCATTCAGCAGGTCCCACGTGTCAGAGCAGGAGACAGGAGTGTGTACACAGCAACACGAACTGGCAGAGCCCTTGGATCTAGCATAGGATGATGGATGGCAAAAAAGAATAAAAAGGACAGATAAAACCCAAAGTTCATATATTTGCTGGCAAATGAGTAATAAAGGTGAAGAAATTAAGATGGCAAATAATCCAAATAGTGGAAATACTTGAAATAATTAACAAAGTCTCTCCAGAATATAGTGGTGGTGGTTTTGGGGTTTTTTTCATCAGTGCTTTCTGCTTCTCAAATTTCTCATGAATTACCTTAATTGGGCTCTTCCAGGTATGCTGGAAGTTCCTCCACTTCTTCCTGGCCTCGAAGGACACCTGTGAGAGGGGCGGCTCTGGACTGCTCATGATAGCCCTCACCAGATATTGCTCATAATGAGCCGCTTCCTCTAATGA
>NW_024581093.1:11602160-11659195 GCF_017639235.1 Corvus kubaryi | reverse complement strand
GGGGGAGATATTGTTGCTGTTGTAATTAAGCTTGTGAAGAGTTTATTTGGAGAGAAATTAGATTTATTTACATGCTGCTTTGTTGCTGATGAAGCACCAGCTATCTGGGAGAACTTCTAATTAACCCTAATTTAGATGATGTGTACTTTAGCAGCTCCATTCCCTGTGTACTTTGCCAAGGTAAAAAGTAGTAACCATAACAAAATTATCCTTTTCTTAAAAGGCACTTTTTTGGGAGGGACCTAGACCCAACTTTTTTCCTTACATTAGGAAATTTGTGTTTTAGTTGCTGACTGGCAGGAAGATGCACAGTTGACAACTTCATCCTACTCAATGGCTTTTTCAACAGCCTGCGGTGGGTGCAGAATAAGGGGTTAGGGTTTTGTTTTGGACCCTTCCACTGCTCTCCCAGCCATCACAGCTAGGAGTCTATTTTTCAGCCGCTTCCACTTCCTACATCCTTGGCCAGTTATGCCACCTGGCCGCAGAGTTCATTAACCAGAGATGGTTTTAAATTATTCCATTACAGGATCAAGCTAAAAATCACTTAACTCTTATGATGTCTTTTCTTATTTAATAGTTCACTGATGGCTCTGCTGCTCTTCCAGAGCCTGTGGTGTAGCTGTTTGTTTGTCTACAACTCAGAAAGACACTTAAAATACAACAGGTTTACAACCTCTTTACATAAAAAATCCACTAAAAAGTCACCAGTTTTTAAAAACCATTTTGGAGAAAGAGCAACACCAACTCTTATTTAATTTCACATACACAACACCATGGACACTGAGCATCACTTTTTGGAAATAAGAGAGAAAAATGAAACAAAATTTAGTTCTGTTATACAGAAACATCTATGCTTTTTCGTCACAACATAAACCCTGAGATTCAAAGAGCATTTGCAGAAGTGATATCCCTCATGTCTTCAACACTGCAGCTGTCTGTACACACAGTATATAAAAAAAAAAAAGAGAAAAAAAATGTGGGTTTCACAAACATCATGTCTGGAAATTGTTTTACCAATCTGACTATTACAAACTGATGCAAGGTTTCTGCCTGAAATTCACCTTAATCAGAAAAAGTACCTTTTTACTGAACAACCTTTCTTTTATAAGATTATAGACCAAATGCTGCTCTCAGTTATACCTCACTAACCCTGTTGATTTTCTTTATACTTCTTGGATGTTACTGTGGAAATTTGGCAATAAATGTATTTTGTTTAATATGAACAAGGAAGAGAAGCCAAATGCTTTTTACACAGAACATTTCTCATTCATTTACCAGAATAAATGGTCTTCTGGACTTCTGTGCTAATCACACACAGTCTGATATGAACTGGTATCAAGATTTAAGCCCACATTTTCTCAGTTCCAATAATGGACACACTCTGTAGAAAGCAATGACAGCACTACGAACTGACCATTTTTCTGCAAATATTTGATTAAATGAACAATGCAAAATTGAAATCTTCCCTCTTGTCACTGAAAGAAGAAGGACAGACTACAGATATCTTTCTTTAATATTGTCAAAATTATGTAGAGGAACACTTCAACTCAGAACACGGTTTTATAGACTTTAAAGCAAGCTTCATAATCAGAAAAACACATTGATCTTTTGGTTGCTACAGTTTTATCTCCTTGATAAAATATCTCCTGGATGTGTCAGCAGGAATGGCCTGACACAGCCCTTCTTAGGAGAATGCTAATTCAAGACCAAGTTACACATTTCTTTTAACAAAAACCATAAGTGAAATCAAGATGAAACTAATCAGTCTGTCAAAACAATACATTTACAAACCACAAAAACATCTTATTTGAATAAGAAAGAAATAGTTCTCCAATTTTCTTTCTGTGAATGGAAACAACCACTATCTCCATTTGTATTTACTCATCTGACAAAGTCACGGCACAAGAATTTAGTGTCATTTAAGTCACCTATAGCCCCTATCCAAGCTAAATACCAATAAGCACAAGTCTACATCATGCCCAGCTCAAGGGGTCCAAAAAACCTCTCAGGGGAAAACCAGGGAAAACCATCATTCCTCCTCTCAAGGAGAACACAATAGATTAAAATAAAATATACACAGATCTAAATTTCAAACCCTTGTCAGAGGGCTTTTTCTACCAGGGTGCTTCAGTTGGCCCCAGCTCACTATATGCACAGAGGGACACGGCCAGCAAACGCCTTCCCACCATATTTCTCTCAAATTGAAAATCCTCTCTGGCTTTGGTGCAAACAACAGTCAGAGCCTTAAAACACATACACACACTACACAGAGATCTCACCATGCCAGTGGTTTTCTTTACACAAGCAAAAACTTCCAACCAATAGGAGGAAATTTGCCTGCAGGTTCCCGCCATTTTATGCTGGCAAATAACTTGCTTCAGAAATATTGCAGCTTGCAGTATCAAGGCGCTCAGAGGGGAAACTGTGGGATGAAGTGGCATGCGTAATCCCATCATTCTACCACAAGGAAAAAGCACTGCCAAACATCCAAGTTTTCCTTTTAGAGTTTTGATGAGTTTACTAAGAAAATGTAACAGTGAACTCACTGACTAGACTGCTCAAGTTTAAGGAAAAGTGTGTTTTCTTTAGTCATAATGATGCAATAAAATTTCACAGCTCTCAAAAGCACCTTTTGGGTTTGAAACACATAAGTAACACTTGCATATCAGTTTATTTGTAAAACATAAACTTCCCCCCCCGCAGGAGCCTGAAACACGAGGGCTCAGAGTGGTGGCTCTCCCCTTAAGAGAAATAAGCCTTTACCCAAACACTACGCTTACAAATTTCAATCCAGTAACAAAGGTGGTGAACTTTCTAGATCTAGATTATTACATCACTAAAATATATTGAACAGATTCACTGCAAATGCATCAAAGCTTTCAACAAGACTGGTTATTTTCAGCCAAATTACCAGGCTGATGCTTAAACACCAGTAAACTGAAGGAGTCCTTTTTTATCAGTCGCAAACTACCAACTTATCCTCAAGGAAAGGCCAAGCTAAAATGTGTACCTCTAAATCCATGTTGTTCAGCATCACTCAGACTAATGTCATCCTGACTCACATGTTTACGTTTTTACTGCTAATTGATTTACTCCTTCTGAAGGAGTTGCCTTGAATAGGAGGTGTCCCTTCTTTCTCCCCTTACCACCCACCCCCCCACACCAGCTTCATTACAACCCTGAGCTGTTGCCAAAATGAGATATTGCCTCATTTTTGGTACCATGCCCTTGAAGGCATCTTATTAGAAAAGACCATTTCTTAATTAACATTTTTGATCTTTAATCTATTACACATCCCTTTAATCCCATACGGAGGAGCTTTTGGCCCACTTCCGCAGAGTGGCGGTGGGAGGCAATAGACTTGGCAATTTGTGCTGAGGGCTCTCTCCCAGCTGGGCTCCAGCATGGCCAGCTGCAGGGCTGGCTATGCTCTCACTGGTCAGCAGCAGACATTTGCATTTATTATTTTATTGCCTTTTTTTTTTAATATAGACTTCAGAGAGCCACTGCTCAGTATTAAAGCCAACAGGCAGAATGGCAAGCTTGTGGGTGAGATCAGACCTCAGCAAGTGGCTGTCAAGCTCTTAAAATAACCAGCAAAACTCTTAAGTAGGAGATTTAGTGGATCACCAACATGTGAAGTGCTAAAGAAAAGTACAATGTTAAGTCCCTTACATCATTTTACTTGCAAATAATTACAGCAATTACAATGTGCTAACTGGCAATTAACATTACAGGCTTCACAACTCACCAGAATTTTTTAAAACACGCTGTGGCCCTATGTAAATTGTCTCTTTGGTATTTCTGAGTTGGTGGCTGTATGAGCTAATGGCTACACATTAGCTCAGCAGATCTCGGAACAGAATTGCCCACGTGCCAGATAATTTAATTAGAGGCTTGATCTTGTCAGAGTTATATGCAACACAGACTGTTTCCAGGCAAAGTGTGTGGGTTTTTCTCTTTAGTATTTTGTAACTGTCTAATAATTTCTGCTAACAAACACCAAAGCCATCCAAGGGAGAAAGGAGGCATGGGTAGCAGCACACACCAACAGGCAGCACTCCAGTCCCAAGTGCAAGGAATTCAAAAATATGTAGAGCAAGACACATTGAGTGCCTCTTCCACGTACACCCCAATCTCCTGCCAGGTCTCCGCACACATCTATTAAATCTTCATCGCACTGTTACTCAGCCCCAAAGAAGACAAAGGTCACTTGTCTTCAAGTGAGAGCTATAGGGTATCTCAAATCTCATTATAAATGGTCCCATTTAACAGTTTTCTCATTTGAATTTATACACAACAAATGCAAGATTATTGAGATAAGCTTGGTTTACTTTGACAGTGACATCGTAATTCCTTGTAGTGAGACTGGAAAAAGGCTACTTTAGACACCAAATGACAGAAATGCAAACATATCTTCTATTACGGCCTTAATTTCTGTTTGCTACACATTTTTATACTACAGTAACAATACTTGGACTCTTGGTCCATGATAAGCTAAATAGCTTAAGACAATTTAACCAAAAATACCATGGTAAAGCCTACAAAACTTTTACAAGTCAGTTCAATGTTGAGCAAGACCCACTAGAGGTCCCTTCCAACCCAAATGATTCTAGTTTCCTGTACTGAATAAGCAAAGATTTTTTGGGCAGAGCATCATAAATTTCATGCATTTCTTCACTGCAGAGTTTCATATCAATGTTCTTAGCGCAGAATGCAAAGCAGTGCAGCTTGTTTATTCCATTTATTTTTCTTCTTTTACAACCTTATTTATAAAACCCCATTCTCACCACTGCCGCGATTTATTTTTTTCTTAAGAAGAATGATTACTGGGGATCCACCACTGTAGGTACAAAAATGCTGTTAGTGAGGATCTTCTTGTTATTTTCTAAGTCCGTGAGAGATTTTTCTCTCTCACAGAAGAGGTAGCAGGGAATGTAAACAACCAAGCCACCTGCAACCTTGAAAAGTCTTGTTTATGGTATAGTGGAAAATATTTTGATAATGGATGTTTTAGGATTTTGGCCAATCACCCCCAACGGGTGGCTGGTCCTTTGTCCAATCAGACTGTGAAGAAAAAGTCTATAGAAGAGTTTGTAAAATAATTAAATAAATCAATCTTGCTGCACAATTCCTGCTGCTGGATCTTCTCCTCCTCCCTATGGCTGAGGGACACGGTGATATACCGTAGGAACCAGGCCTGCGGTAATATCTGGTGACCCCGATGTGATCTGCACTCTCTGACGTGTCCTGCTGCTGCGAGCCAAGCCGAATTCCTCCAGAGGTACGCTGTTCCCCTTCACCCCCGGGACAGGGAGGTCTGACAGAACTGAGAAATGGCGAACAGCGGCTCACAGAACAATGCTGTCGAACTGGTCTGGAAAGGTGTGTTTAGCATATTGCGCACCTCCATTCCTGAAAACTCAGTTCGGGAATTATTAGACTGGGCTACTTTAAAAGGGATTTCCATGGACAGAGATACTACCCTAGACTTTGCCTCATGGCAAGAACTCGGATGCACTGTCCGACACGAGCTCCCAACTGGGGAGCCGGCAGCATTAGAATTATACAAAACCTGGCAGTCGTTATTTATCCTGCTGACAGCCCTTGCTATCACACACCACCGTGGCATTATATTTTATTGATTTTTCTTGTTTAAACAACAGGCTAACATAATATATTCTACTATTCTTGTTCTACATTTATTCAGGCTGGAAGCTTTGAGCTACCAGTTACAACTGCAAAGTATAAACTAGTCAAAGGAGAACAAGTTTCTGTGAAAACCAAAGAAATTGTTCACCAGGAGGCTTCTGTTCAACTCTCCAGCTGTCTGCTTTCACAAAGGTGAAACCCACTGCAATTGCTTCCTACGGCAGCATGGTTTCATCCTCTTCCACTCCTACTAGCCAGGAAAGGTAGATTTGGAAAAGCAAAGCCACTGACCTGCAGAAATTATTCAAAGCAAGATGGGCTGGCAAGTGCCCATGAGTTCCGAAGCCAGAGCCCTTTGGGGAAGGTCAACCTGCAGTATTGTGCATGCTGCATAATGCAAAGTAGTGTGGATAAGTGGCACAAGGAAGGCTTCCTACTAGGTTGGGGGGCTTAATTAGCATTTGCAAAGTGCTTTGAGATCCTACATAAAAATATTTACTGAAATAAGCTCTAGAAAGCACAATTTGCCTGACCATTCTGTCTGCTCAAATCTGCAGATTAGCAAATCCAGAGTGCAGCAGAATTGGATCAATTAGAGATGAGAAGGATTTATAAGGCGATCTTATCCATCTCTCTGCTAATGTAAGACCATTCCTACAGTGTAATTTCAAGCACTTTGTCCAGTCTAGTTACCAGAGTAATGGAAGGTAATACCAGGCTATTAGATCCCACTACCTGGAAAGGTTTCCTGATATTCAGCCCAGCATTTCCTTTGCTTTACCTTAGCCCATTACTCCTAGTTGTGTCCCTGAAAGTTATTGTAAACAACAGATACAACTTTTATTCAAAACCACAAAAAATGGTTATCTGATCACAGCCCTTTGCTTGGGCAGCAAGGGAGAACAAGGTAGTGCCACTGAAAGAAACACAGGAAGAGATGAAGAAGATGGGAAGGTACTATGCTGTGCCTTCCTCGCCTCCACTGCTCACTCCAGCTCAATGGCAGATCCTTCAGCAGGATGTTCAGGCCTGGGGGAGACCAAGCAAGCCCTGGAGAGCCAAGAAAGCTGCTCCTGATGATCCACCCATGAAAGTGATTGACCTCCTTCAGTCAGTGCTAGGAAATGAAACAGTGTTACAATCTCCTACCAGATAAAGTGCCAACAGACACACCTTTAAATAAAAAGCACCATTTGTCACAGGGACAAAAATCCTGTTATTCCCTGCCCACCTCACAACATCAGTACGCAACCCTTCGTGCTGGTGGCATGTTTGTATCTCTGGCAGGATGCTGCTGGTAGAAGACCCTATGGGAACATCCCCAAAGCCACAGCAACTCCATGCCAGCACATATACCAAGCTCACAAGACTTCAGATGAGGTTATCCCAATGACCCACAGATACTCCTAGATTTAACTGAAAGCTTGCCACCCATTACCAGTCCTGACGCACTACTGGCATCCCAGTGCACACCAGTCCTTGGGGCCTTATCTGCAAGGCCAGGTGGGGCTGTGACCCTGTAGCCTCCAGAAATCCTCCCTTTTACAGATGTAGCTTGTAGCAATTAGGAGGGCTGGCTTTAGGCACTGGGAAGCTGGGCACCAAGGACATGCTGCCATGCACTACACTTGCTCAGCTTCCTTTAAAGACAATGCATGTTGGAAAGCTGGTCTGTTTAAAAAGTCTGGCAAGGGGCGGGTGATGGGGTAGGGGGAGCACTCGATAGCTCACTTTGAAATGAGCTTTTCTTTCCTCGCCCCTTGTACCATGGAAATTAATTCTCCTCCTCTGTGCTATTGCTATAGTTTTCCCAATTAACATTTTTAATAGTAAGTATTTTCTAGGAAATGCCATAATACACAGGTGTGTGCTTCTAATTTAAATACTGACACCCATGCTGTGTTCACATCTGAAGATTGCTCCTTCTTGCCGGAGATTCCCTCCCCAAACAAGAGGGGAACACCTACGGCGCCGCTCCACCAGAGACGCCCGGGCAGATTGGCGGGGCGGCTGTTTCCATGGCACACGCACGTGTTGGGGCCACGCTGCACTGCGTGCGCTGACAAATCCCATTTTTATACTTCTCCTTTCCCTGAAGGTGCTACAGCTGTGCAATGTTGGCTGGACTTCAGGGACTCCTGGGAACCTCCCTGTCACTCCAGCCAACAGCCTCCTGCAGCCTCACATGCCGCTTCCCAGGAGCCCAGGAGTGCTGGGAGCAGAGGCTTGCTCACAGAAAGCCCTCATGACTGCAGAAACAGAGTTGTGCCGTGAGCTCCTACAAACAGAGGAATCTGGAAACGGTTTACAACTACTTATATTGTTTCTTTTTGTATTATCCAGCTACAAAAATCTTGTACAAAAATGTCTAGGATGTTCATCCACCAGATTATCTGAGTATCAGGTACTTTCTATTGCTTCATCTTCTGTTTGATAAAACACTATCAAAAGTACTTTCTTTAAATATGTATATAAATATATATAAATTAGTATTTATCTAAATATTAATAAAATATTTAGATATTGGTAATAGTAAAATATGAATGTTAAAAAATAAATTTTATAATTAGGAAAGGAGAATTGTTTTTATTTTCTCTTCTAAAGGACACATTACAATGTGACACCGTAAAAATCCACACCTTACCAAGGAAAATAAAATTTCAACTTATAATAAGTGGGGAATGCAGTAACCTGAGCTGCAAACATTCCAAGCTTTATTTCTTGTTTGCATTTTTTTGGGTTCTGGATGCTTCCAGAGCAGATCTTTAAAATTTTGAGAACCTCATACTGTACTGACTGGGCTGCATCTCACAGGTCAATGCAGGGACAAGGATGCCATTTTTAAAACCAACATAGCAAAGCCAACCAGTTGACATCTCACAGTATATTAAAAAAAATATTCAACTAAAAAAGTTATCAAAGTCTCTTAAGTTTTTTTGCTAAATTCAAAGATTTATTTCTTTGGAAATCCTTACCCAGTGTAATCAGTATCTTCTCATACTGATTTACCAATGAAATCAGCTTTTAGAAGATATCTGAGCTTGTAAAGGTACTCAAGACAGGTAATTTCAGAGTACTTGCAAAATATCAAGTTTCTAATGTGCTCTGAATTGCAACTGACCTTTCCAGTGCTCTGCAACAGAGATCATGGAATTTCACGTTGTGTTTTACAGCATTCTGCATTTAGAATTTAAATGAGAAAATCCGATCCATGTAGGAATAGGGAAAAACAGTTTGGTGTCTGTGGAGTCTCTCTCTTCTGAGCACCCTGACTTGCTGCTGACACAGCCCATGTCCACAGGCAGAGGGCAGGGACAGCCCTGGATCCTGGGACACCACACAAGGGATGGGGCTCTGTGAGGATGGTGCTCTTGGTCCTGGGCACCAGGCAGTGGATCATGCAAGCCCAGGGTGCTGGAGGAAAGCTGAGGGGGCAAGCAGCTGCGTAGGCAAAACAGGCCTCCCCAAGGGGAAAGGTGAGGTGGGAGAACACATTTTCTGTTATTTATCTCAATAAGCAGAAAATGGGAAAAAGTTAAGACAAGAATACTTGTGGCAGTGAGTCTCTGTTTGCTTCATGAGACCCCAGCTTCCCCAGGAAGCCAAAATTAAACCAAACTCTAAAAAACAGAGGAGAACAGAAACCCTCAACACTGGGAGCAGACAATGCAGCACCGGGATCAGAAGACAGAAAGAAGAGGAGAACAGAGGGAACAGCCAGGAGGGAACAGGCAACGCGAGCCCCAAGCAGCAGAGACAGCATTAAAAACACCCCAGCATGGGCTCTGGTAGCCCTGTGGAAAAAATAAGTCTCCAAATTGTGTCAAGATGCTGCTCTTCTAGAGATACCAAGTGAAAATTTTGATTTACATAGCTGGAAGATGCCATGCAAAGCATAAGAGAGAGGAAAAGGAGTGACCACAGAGTGGTTTTATTTTGTGGTTCATTTCTGAAAAGCTGCTGCTTCCCCTTTTCTTTCCCTTAAAGGAGGGAAACTTCAAAAGAAATTGCAGAAGACAATTAAAAATCTAAAGCAGTGTACTGTATAAAAAAAAGCACAGGGGAGAAATCTTAACAGAAAAACATCAAATAGCTGTGTCCTAAAATGTTGTGTTTTGGTTTTTTTCCCCGTGCTGTGCTGTGTTAACATGTCCCTCACACGTGTGCCCAGCTGCTGCTGCGAGCTCAGTGGCAGGGACAGGAAATTTGGAGCTAATGGGGAAAGCGGGGAATACCAACCTGTAATTTATTTTTATGATTTCTGGAATGTTATAATTGAATTACACTAATGTTATGTGCTAATGGATGGTTGGGCACTGGGAGGCCTTTCCTGTTGCAAACACTGCAAAGAACACCCATGCTCTGCAAACACTTGAGCACAGAGACAAACCCAGTGCTATTTGTCCCCAGCACTGAGACCACAGTCCACAGTTCCCTATTTCCAAAACTCTTTCTTGATCAGTACTGTAACACATTGCTGCAGAGAAAAACAAGATACCTTCAGCTACCTCAAAAGCAGACACAAAAAAATTAGGCTTTTAGGTCTGCAGGCTCCTGAGGAGAAGACAGAATCTGCTCTGTTTGCCCCAGACAATTCAGCCAAGATTCCCTGGGGCCTCACAGTCAGGCTAATGAGAAACTCCCCAGCAACTCCCATATAAAATGCTTTCATAGGTCTTTAACATGCCTTAAATTCTCTATATATTTACTAAGACTTTTTACTTCTTTAAAATGTCCCTTGTTGCTCCTCAAGATAATACCCTTGTGATGTATTGCAACAGAAATGCAGCATTGTCTGACCGGACCTTTGTTTTGCAAGTCTTGAATCTTATTTTCATCTTGGCCTCGAAGCAGCTAGAACTCCTTTTGCAGAGCAGAGGTGGGCACTTGCCTGGCCCCCAGCAACCCTGCCCAGTCCACCCCCAGTGACACTTTTGGAATAGTACAGACAGGCTGCAAGAGCTGCATGTGCTGTTAAGGGGGGGAAAACAAGGGAAGGAGTACTCAGATACACAGCTCCTCTGGAACAGAAAACATCACTGCCTCTTACACAGCAAAACACTCCTGACCATCTATTTAACAACAAACTAAGTCCTTGGATTAAGAGAGGAAAGGAAAAGCTTTTTTTCTTCTTTTTACATTAAGGAAAAAATGTTTACAAAACTTGAAGAGGAAGGAAATTTGCTATATGCCCATTGTTAAACAGGACTAGTGGAGACTCAGATTATTCACCCTGGTGCAAGGGTAGCCTCTGCGTCTATGTTTTCTTGATTCTCTAAGTTATTATGTACAGCCTTTAAGTTGTTGTCATTAAAAAAAAAAATTACACTATTTCTAGCTTTATTTGAAGCACTGAAATAAATTCCTCAGTGCAACTACACCATGGGTTGGATTCCTGCAAAGCATTTTGCCTTTGTAGGTTTCACCAGGAACAAGCAATTACATGAGAGAAGACAGCAACTTGTGCACACAGTCTGCCAGAGAAAGAAGGATGGTCCTGTACCAAGCCATCACCAGACAGACCCATCTGAGCGCAGCATTTCCGTTACCATGGTGTTCACAGCCAAATTTCCATGAGCTGCACTAAGCAGCTCCCATGAGCAGCCCCTTGCCCAGTGCCATGATCTGGTCAGGGATGCACAGGCTGTGCACCCTCAGTACGTGTCAGGGGCAGAGAAGCCCCATCAGGAGACACCAAGCTTGGAGCTCCATGTTTGGCACACCAAGGACATCAGAGCCACCTGGACATTTGGCACACCATGGTCATCACAGCCACCTGGACAAGACCCATGAATGCAGACTCAGCTCGTGCTTACAGAAAAAATTTCCAGAACGGCTTCTACTGGTTAGACGAACAAAATAAAATACAGCAGCAAAAGCTCCTTTTCTCCCCACAGATGCACCTATATAAATATTTTGCTAGTAGAAAAATATAAATATATATTTTTAAAAAGTTTAAAGTTTACATTCTACCGGTAACAGCTCTTGCTGTTCCTACATACCACCCAACCCTGGGACCATGACTCCCCCAGCCCACAGCAGCTGTGCAGAGTGCCAGCAGAATTTTTCAGAAGTCATTTTGTATGTGTTTGCACACACACAGAGATGTACAAACACATACAGGAGAAGAAGGGAGAGAAATATGTTAATTTGAAACATCTGGCAAATGTTTCAGAGTTAACAAGTCCCAGGTTTGGCCTTTTGGGTTTTTTTTTCTTTTGGGGGAGTCAAAGAAGGGGAGGCAATTTTGTCATTTTGGGCCAAGGAAGGAAGGGGCACGAAACAAGAAATTGAAGCATGTTTTTTCACCCTTTATTGAACTTCAACATCACACTACTGGAGCTAATGCAAACAGGAAGATCATAAAAGAACATAATGAAAGTCTCGCACACTGGGACTGAGGGACTGGTTTCAGTTACTGAATATAGCTGTGGAGCCACACCACACAAGAGCCAGTGACTTCACGCAGCCACACCACCACAAACTTGGGCTTTTTAAGCTTTTTCTGTGTAGTTCCTCAATCACATTCTAGCCTGCAACTTGTGTCTCATGTACTGCATCCTGTCTTGACAGGATATGGTATTACATCTTTATACACATACAAGATTGACATCTGTAGCTGCTAAATGTATTAAGAAAAAAATCCCCCAATTAACACACATTTTCCTTAAGCTGCCATAAATCATGCATACAATACATTCTATCCCACATCCAACATCTTGAATGAGAGCTATAATTGTGGGAGTAAATGAAGAAAAATGGAGACTCTACTAATCTGGTAAAAGCCTTCCACAGTCTGTCTTTTACTTAAGGCATAGTCACCAACAGAAATCCCAAATTAACTCTGCTGTGCACAGAAATTTTTTTTTTGGTCATTGCTTTGAACCTTAACCTATTTTGAATTTAATACACTTCAAGACTCGTGATAGATAACACCGGTAACTCCACTCCACTGCTGTTTGAGATGAAGGTCAAGCAAGAGAGCTGGTGAGCGCTCTTTTCATGCACCGTTAGCTCCAGGCACAAAGGGGCCTTTGACATCACAGCTGGGGGTTTGCAGCAGCAGCAGCAGCAATATTTGCTATCAAAGACTAGTGGAAACACAAACCCCTCCAAACAGCCAGAGTGCCCAGAGAAGATGCACCCAGTGCAACTGAGAGCACAGTGGGCACAAAGTGAAAGGCCACGAAGTGCCATGCAAAGGCAGTTTGTGCCTTCGAGACCAGACAGATGCTCACTTCAGTAAGAAAGTGCCTCCTGGGAGCCAGTTTCCCTGTGACTCTTACAAACCCATCTAACCGGGAATGCAACATCATTGCTGGTTTTCACATTACTGCTCAGTTTCTGAGCTGTTTTCATGTCATTGGTGAGCTTTTAAGAGAATACCATTGCACAGTCCAACGTGCAGAGAGCACAGAAATAAACTTACTGGCTTCAAAATCAAAATTATTCTAAGCATTTCATAAATGTTAAAAACAGGCAGCAAAATATCTTTACATGGGGCACAGTGACTGAGATGTGGCTAGTTACTTTAAACACAATCTAATCTGACATTTATCCTCATGCTTGTATTACCAATACATATTACACAGACAAACTTGATTTATCCTGTTCAGTTTCTTGGGCCTCTCCTTATTCAAATTATTGACCTAACACAGATGAACAAGCCTCAGACACATGTTTATTACTGTCAAGCAGACCAAAAGCTCGTTCAAATTTTAAATCTTTCTACCATGGCGATGTACCACTTTTATTCTCCAGCCCTCACAGTACTTTCCAATTTCCTCTGAGAGGAGAAATACACACATTCCAGTTGAGACCGATGCTTAAAATTCCTATTAAAGCAACTTTTATGTAATTAGATTGGAATGAATGTGTAACAGTGCCCATTGCAGAAAACTTCAAAGTGGTTATACTGGAGAAATCACAACCCGTTTCAGTGTGCCCACAAGAAGAAAGAATGGCTCTCTGGAGGATAAGAGTATATTAGTCTCTGTGTGTAATAGATTTTATTGACCATATGGAACTGATATAAAAATTGTGTTGCAGTGGGTAGTCTTGGATTTGAGACAGGAATGTGACATACAAAATACAGTTCCTGTAAAAAGCCTGGCAGCTTTCTGGCAGTTTTTGCAATCAGAAGAACCTAAAATATTTACCTGATTGAGTCACTGACGAGTCCCAGGTCAAAGCAAAATCTGAAGATTCACCCTCTTCAACTGAAAAAGAATAAAAATAAGTTGTGATTGCTAAAACAAACCAACTGGAAAGCAAAGTCATCAGAAAACTAGGTACAGCATGACATTATGTATTAAAACAGACTTCTTCACTGCTGAAAAAGAACTTACTGCTTTCTATAAAATAATTCAGAAGATAGAAATTTACTAAAGAGATTTTTTTCTACTTTTTAACCTAAATATGGGATTTGTGTTTGCAGTTTATTCCTCAACAGGTAGCAGTAAGTTCATGTGAAATTTTAATAGATGTTTAAACACCACTACCTGGTAAATGTTCACATTTGAAATTCTGTACATTTACAACTTGCATGTGCAAAATTGCCATTGTAAATATAGAGGTTGTTTTTGAAATTAATGTTTCAACAGATCATAGTAAAGAACTGTCCTGTGAAGGGAAAATTGCCTGGCTTATGTCATCCTAACATACTAACATATCAGCCATATTCAGAACCCAGTAAGATCTTCACAGTTTTTCAGAATTA
This sequence comes from Corvus kubaryi, assembly GCF_017639235.1. Classification (NCBI taxonomy): domain Eukaryota; kingdom Metazoa; phylum Chordata; class Aves; order Passeriformes; family Corvidae; genus Corvus; species Corvus kubaryi. The sequence continues at coordinate 11,644,821 of NW_024581093.1, read as the reverse complement.
AAAAATACTATTTTGATATAGAACCACGTTCTGTGATATGGCAGTCACAAATAACTGCTTTTAAGGTTTGTTGTTGCTGTGAAAGCTGTCAGAGCCAGATGCTCAGCACTTGCAAGTGATGTAGCTAAAACCTTCTACCTGTTAAGAATTATAAAAACCACTTGATTCTTACATTCTTAAAAATAACTAAGAGAACAGCCAACAACAAGCTGGGTAAAAAAGTGCCTGATCCTGCTGCTACTGAAATCAGTGGTAGTTACACTAATATCAGAATGGGCATTTGAAAGTGATAACTGCAGAAACTCTTCTTCTGAATTGCAAAAATTTATCATCATCACCTGCCCACTCTGTCACCCTGACACCAAACAAATCTAAATTATAAGTCTTTTTTTTCTGATTAAAATTATTTAGTCCATGCACTGAACAATCTCTCACCCTTTCACCCATGTTATCCTGGATTCAAATGCACATTCTGTAGAATTCTGCAACTGGAATCCAAACCATATTGCAAGGCCACAAGCACAACCTCTGTTGACCAGCCCTGTACGCTCAGGCCAACCTGCTCCAGTGAACACTGACATTTGCATCACAAGAGTCTTGATTTTATGCTTTCATCGCAGTTTTTCCCCCCATCCACTGTGGAATTCTGGCATCAAGTTGATGTTAGTGATAGCATCATATGGCATTAGGAACAGAGAATATAATTTACATAGGCAGTGCCTTGAAAAATGTAACTTTGTGCTCAAACCATAAACAAATTTGTGTTCCATAGAGGGGAACCACTCTGGTTTTCTTAAATCTGCGTGTTTAGTAACGGAGAAGCATGAAATTCAGCCGTTTCTTTGGAGAAATTATACTTGAGACTTGGTTAGACTTTTTTCAGAGTCTATGTTAGCATAAAGGCCGTGTCACATAATATTAAATTCGAGAATGACAGAGAAAAAACAAGAGGCAAAGCTAGAAGCTTATTGAAGCCATTATTGGTCCTATTCCCTGATGGTGGCAGAGGCGGCTTCGCTGGTGCGTGCTCCCTCCTAAGGGCTCACCTACCATTTTGTGCTCTGTAAGCCACCATCTTGTTCCCATTTTGACCCATCTCATAACAGAAAAACTCTGGACGCAGTTATCCAAAATACCATTTCAGTCTTACACAAGTGCGTGTCTCATTTTAACATCAAAATCTATATACACCTGGGAGGGTTTTTGCTCCAAAACTAAATAAGCCAAGTTGGAAATTCATGTACGTGACTCAAAACAGACAAGGGGAATGTTTTAATTTTATTTTATCCTTGACTGCTTTTTGGTTGTTTTGCTTGGAGAGTTTTTTATATTACTACTTTTATGCTGAGGTTTTTATTTTTTCTTTACATTTTGTCTTGGAAAGATTTAAAAAACCCAGTCTGCTAAAAATACATAAAAGAGATAAATTTGGTTCTAGTCAACGAGTAGTATATGGATCTGCACTGGTCACTGACAATTTTAGCAACACACTGACTTTCATGTTGGTCAAACACCAAAGACTGCTCCAGTCCTTGAACTGCTCTAGGGCAGCTGGCTCCAGCACGTAACAAAACCATGGTTTTTGGAATCCCTTAAATGAGGGCAAAGGTTTGAATCAGCCTCTGTTGGCATTAATTTGCTTTGCTCCCTAATGACTGAAAAGGGGACAGAGAACTTACACGTGGAGACAACAGCACTGAAATTCACTTTATATTATTGCAGTCATGGTTTCAGGTTCTCCCCCTCTACTTGCACAGACCCACCACAGAGCTGACAGTGCTGCATATCCATGGAAAGAGGAGGCCAGTGGGATGGAGCCTCCTGAGCTTAGGCACAGACACATCGCCCTGCAGCTGCTGCTCACACCACTACCACCACCTTTCCCCTTACTTTTTCCTTTAACTTTTTTAAGCAAATATCATCTTTCAGAGGCTAAACCATAAGAAAAAGTAACAGCCAAGTCTATTCCAAGAGGAATTGATTGCAGTATCAACTGACTCAAGCACTTAATCCTCACCTGCCCATCCACCCATCCATCCATCCAGCTAGACAGGAGGCAGAGAGAAACAAGGAGCAAAAGCAGCCACATCCAGAAAAGACCAAAAGACTGTGTCTATACACCCAATAAGAAGCACCAAAGGTTTGATGGAAAATGGCATCTGTGAAGCGGAAGCAAAAAATAGGTGATCAGGCTTTGTCACAGACACCAAGTTTAATTGCAAGGAGGCACTAAACTCCATGTGCTTCTGCTCCCTCTCCATAATGGGCATAAAACCAAGAGCTGAGAGGTTCCTCTGTGGCTGCCCTAATCTTCTGGATATAAATGGTTATTTAAGGAGCCAGCATTTGAAGTGGTGTCACTGCTGGCTTTTCCTCAACCTCAGCAGTGTGCAGAAGCCATGGAAGTCAGAAGGAAATATAATGTTTTCATCCTCCTAAAGTCAACTTCAACAGCCAAGCATTCGCAGCTGAAATTTGCTCTCAGTAGCACGTCTTTGCTGGAGTCATAGGGAAGCAGGAGGAGGCTTCCCAGGCTTGTTGGAGATATGGGGACATGATGCTGTGCACAGAGGGCAGAGGAGTCCCACAGACCCCCATCTGGGAACAGGCCCCCCGGGGACTGCCTTAGGACTTGGTGAGCCCTCTCTGGCAGGGCATAGTGGACCCAGAACAGATTTGGCTGCTATGGCTGTGAAGGGATTTTCACGTCTCACTACTTGAGAACCAAGTCAAAAACACCCTTAGTCCATAATATTACCCAGAGATTCACTTAAGCTGAATTTTCAGTTTCTTAATATTTTTGCCATCATTCCTTGAAACCTAGGTTGGTTCAGGTGACCATGTGTATCAACACTCGCTTTGTAGATGCTGTTACTTAACTTGTGGTAATGGGCAAAACAAAGCCAGGGAAGACGTACAAATCATTCAACACAATCGCTCTCAAAATACACAGCAGAGTAAGAATAATTCCCATTTCATTAGCAGGACAATACATTTTCTGAGACATGCTAGACATAATTATCAAAGTCAAGGTCTAGACACTTCCATCTGTGCTAGTTAATCACTCTGAATGTGTGGACACCAAAGTCCACAAGGCTGATGTTCAGCATGGGCAGGAGCCACCCACATGCCTGAAACACTGCAGCTTGGGAAAACCACAGGAAAACAGCAGCATCATTCAAGACAGAGAACCATGATTTTCCAAAGCAACTAGAGATCTTGTATCAATTCTAACTACTTTTCAAGAATCCTGGCAGCAGGATAGTGAAGGCTCAGCATTTCCTGAAATTTTGGAAGCATTTCATAGCAGGCATTGAAAATGAAGACGCACAAAATCACTGATGTTAAGCTGTGGGCAGAATGTTCACACATGCACTTCACATGGTTTTCTGCTGAATTGTATTCTTCCCATTTTCTTTCAAAAACTCAGCTCATTTTCTGCCCAATTTACATGGTGTAAACGCCTGCACATTAAGCCATGGTTGGAACAAAGAAGTTGCTATGCAAGTACACTCTTACTCTGGTCTCTATCTGCTCTCTCCATATGAATTATCAGCTTAAAATGTTTTGGAAATGCATAGTTTTACTTCTTCAGTAATACAGAGACAGTACAGCAAGAGGACAAAAGTTTGGTCCCACTCTACTCCCTGTATCTTTGGCACAACACTCAAGGTGCAACACACTGAGCAACAGAGAGGGCACACATGAACTCTTCATGCCAAAATCGCTATTGAGTTTGTTTTAAAAAATGGGCAAGAAAAAGTTTCCAAGTCCAGTACTACAGCTTGATATCAACACTCACAGCACTATATTTCTACTTTTAAAGCATTAACTTTTTTTTTCCTTCTCTTTTCTAAATGATCCATAGTATTTGCCAGCACACAGAGATAAAACACTGCAAACAGAGACTTTTTTAGCTGCATCCTTCAGGGTGATGATCCTGAGATAGTTATAGGAAATTCAGCAAAGCGTGTGCCTGCTACAACATCCGTGTCTTTGCTGAAATCTAGAGGCATCTATGAAGCTGATACCCTTCAGGAAGCCTGGGTTTGATTTAAAAATAGCCTTGGTCTGGCAGCATAGAAATTCTTATTGTTAGTCAGCTCAAAAGATGGTTAAGTTTGTGGACTGCCCACCTGAGGCCTGGTTCAGGGACGTCATTGCTGGAAGTGGAAGGATGCATCTGCCTCCCCTCCCTGTTCTGCCCCAGCACAGGAGGACTCCCTGTTGTCATGTCTGAAGAAGACCCCTGTTCTGCTCCAGCTGACTGTGGGGCCTGAATGCAAGAGCCAGAGCAAGCACACGGCTGACATAGGGAAGAACTGTGGGCAGTGGCAACATCACAATACAGCACTCCTGTACATGCCAAATATTTGCATTTTGCCCGCTCGTCTCAGATGTTCTCCAAGGATGCTTATTTAATTGCCAGGTCATGAGTGCTGCAGGCTGAAAGATTTCAGTTCTTTGTGCTCAGAGAAACTTCTGAAAGGATTCAGCATCCATTCCCCTAAGAGTGAGAATATCTATTTATGGGGCTACCATTACCTGAACTCCATTCACAGTCACAGTGCTTATTTAACACTTTATCACTCCCAGGAAAGAAGTTAACCTTATCAAAGTAAGATGCTTCTGCACCAAATGTTGATTTCTAGATGCAATCAAGCTTTACAAGTGAGCAACAGCCCCTCAGTAATTGAGATGGCATGTGTATGCTCCCTTATCCTATTACACAGGCTTCAAGGACCACAAGGACCAGTTTAACACTTCCCATAATATAAAAACACCATAGTGCACTAACTAAAACATCAGGAACTGTGAGAGTGTGAGGAACTACTAAGAAATCTAATGGATTAGAAGCATGTCCCGCAGCTGATGGGGGGAACTTTCCTGAATCAGGGCTGTTACCAAGCACTGCATTCAGGATCACGGCTACTCCCTCACCTGCCAGCAACCTTAGAAAGCACCAGGCACAAAATACCTTGAATGCACAAAATGCTGGTGCTACTTTTTAGTTGGAGGATTTTTTTAGGTTTTGTTGGTGACAGAACTCTCAGATAAGCCCAGGGAAATCTCACTGATGCCTGTGTATTAGCTGTAATGTGCGTGTCAAGACTCACAGCTTTCCCTCTAGAGAAATACTCCAGCACCAAGCCGCATTGTAAGCCAGTCACACATTAATCACATCTTTTCCTGCCCTAGCTATCGGTACTCGCACACAGGAGCGCCGTGATCTTCTCTAATCTTCAGGCTCCTTTGCCACTTTCAGACACAAAACTCTGAGCTGTCCTACCCAGCCTTTGCTCCATCCCTCCCATCATATGCAATTACATGCTCCCAAATCAGCATAGGACACAGAATAGCCCCATCCGATCACCATTCATCTGCCACGACTCATCCCACAGCACTGGCAGCCTGGGATTTGATACAGTCCTCTTAATCCTGCAAAATGCAGAGCAGCTTCCATTTCCACAAAGTCAAAGGGAGCTGAGGATGCTCAAAACTTTGTGGATCGGGGATTGCAAAGCAGTCACTTTCCAGCTGCTTGGCATGGCAGGAGCACAAAGGGTGTTAACAACCTTTACACTTAAATAGCCTGGTATTTTCCGTGTGCATCTAGAGCCCATCCTTTGGAGAGGTGCGGACAGGCTCATGCCTCAAACTGAAAGAGGAGAACACCTCTGCTCCACGGAGCCTGCTACCCAGAGAGGCTTAGTCCTGCACAGCCCCGGGAACTGCCGCCACAACTAGCAGTGGTAAAGGTTTGGAAATGGCTACTCTGAGCAGAAGCCAGCCAACCCCTCCTGTTCAGATCACTTCTCAGTTTGCTGTAAGGCTTTCCCACTCTCCACCTTAGATGTTCCCTGATAAGATTCTCCATCATAACGGTAAGACAAGAGTCTGCAAAACAAAAATCTGCAGCAGGAGGGTAGTAGCAGCATGAGAAGCAGCCCCATTTGTTATTAAATGCAGCGGCGCTGCGGCAGAGCTGCAGCCGCTGCCCGGGAGCGCTGCAGGGCGCAGAGCCGGCCCCGAGCCAGGCATCGCCTCCTCCAGGAGCCAGGCTGCCCCTCTTTGTCAGCAGCTGGGGCTTTCTCTCGCCACTGTGCACAGAAAAACCTTCCCATTCAGCAGGAAAATAGGAAGTTTTGAGGGGCTTTGCCAGTCAGCTGAGAATAGATGCCTGTGAGCGTATCCCAATGTATTCACAGTACCTTGCAGCTAGAAAGGAAAGGGAGATCCCCCTGGGGCCTCATATCAACATTCTACCAACATTCAGGGGAGCAAAAAGGTGCCTGGCAGAAGCTTCTGGGTGTGCTTTATAGCAGCCACTTGAGCCAGTTTACTCCCCTTAGAAAATCAACTTCATCAGACAATTCCTCTCGGGTCTCCCCATGTTTACAAGGCATTTTGCTTGTTTGTGTGATCATTTCCATTCAGCTTTAGTAACACTTGGCTCTGGTGGTTGGTGGGAAGGAGCACTGGGACACCAGGGCATCCCCAGAGAAGCAATGGCGTATTCCTTGCCCATGTCCTAATCCTGGGATCCCCCATGGGGGCCATGCATGGTCCTCAGCACAATTGCTCACAGCTCCAGGGCCACCTCCTTGTTCCCTCCCGAACGAGCAGCTGATCCAGCCATCGGTGGCCCTTAGCCAGCAAGGGTTTTTTCCACCTTAAATAGGGCCGTTATGTATTAGTCCTTTCATGAGCCAGCAGGCCAGGGAATAAGACAAGAGGGTTTACTGACATGGCTTATTTAGCGAGTTCAGAGCCTAAATTTGCACAAGTTCTCTAGCTGCTTTTCTCCAAAGTCAGTAATAGGGCTTGGCAGAGACTGTGGGTTTTGCTGGCAAAGTCAGCCTTTTTGTGTGAAGGAGGGAGGAGTGGGGAAACCCAGACTGCTGTGCTCACTAGGTCAAGGAAAAGGAAAAAAAAGAAAGAAAGAAAAAAAAAAGAAAAAAAAAAAGAAGAAGGATGAGACAAATGGGACAGAATTACAAAGGGAAACTGAAAAAAAGATCGTTAGGAACAGAAAAAGATGTGAAGGTGATTAAGAAGAACAAGACAAACAACAAAATAAGGTAGCACTAGCAGGTTTATGCAAAGGAGATCTAATTATGGGTGGCTAAATCCTCCAGGACATTAATATTCCATCGTAATGTGTCTAGTTTCCTCCTTTCCAGACATGGCAGGGAGGAAATGAGAATCACTTAGATACACTGTTTAATGAGCAAATGATGGACGATCACCAAATACAGCCTGCCTGATAAGTATCCATTAGCTTAAACTCGCACAGTAAATCTGTGTGCAGCTAACGGGCCTGCCTCTTCCAACGCTACAGCAAAACTTAATGGAACTGCAACCAGAGAAAGGGAGCCTTGTAAATAAAAATCTAATCTCGGTGAGACAAGAAAGACTGTAGGACATACATAATGGCTAATCACAGCCTTTCCCACAGACTGCATACCTGACTCACAAGTCAGGGTGTATTTATTCCCAGTGCTCATATTTAGTTTTTGTGTTTCTAATTCACATACTTCACTGGAGACAGATATTTTCCATCCAAATCTATTATGTAAATAAATACGAGGGTTAGGTGTAATAAAATGCAGTCAGTGTTTCAGGTTGCTGTCAAGATCAACATCTTATACATAAAATACATTAAGCTTGTATTCTTAAAACTGAGCCTGCAGACACCCCATGATACGTTTGGGATCAATACTCTTACTGATGGTTCTTATAGTTTGTCATTGAATGTTAATCCCCAAAGGGCAGGGTGGATTTTTTTTTTTCCTTTTAATTGCAATACATGGTATTTAATCTGTGAAACGTTCAGGAATTCAGAGCTTTCTTCTGCTTTTTCTGCCTGGAGTTTTCCTGGTTGTGAAACTGGTGGAGTGCACCCCACCCAGCTCAAGCAACCCACCCTGCTGATGGCCCATTCCTGCCTGGCACAGAGCTCCCACTGACATTCTCCACCCCCAGACCCACCACCCACCATAAGCTTCACTCAAAATTAATGGGAGCACCCAGAATCCCTGCCCTCACCTGCCCCACTTGGGCTGAGCCCCAGCCCACACCATACACAGGCAGGGGGCACAGAGCAGAGGTGGTGAGAGAGGTGGAGATACAGAAGGAGATGGGGTGCAGGGTGGCCAGGGGACAGCAAGCACCATCTGCCTGTGGGCACCCTCCTCTCTGCACTGTTATATGCATTTCTAAGGCAACTGTCACCATAGTGTTTGCACCTTCTTCAAGAATAGATCTACTATGAGTAAGCAGACACTTTAAAGCTCAAGTGAAACAAAACAGGTGAATCCAGTATTTTCCACATTGCTCATAAAATCATAAATTTTACTTCAGCAACCAAGGGTTTAAATACTCTTGTTCCATTTGTAGTGGAATTGGATGACAGAAACATACGTGCCAAAACTCTACCAAACTGAAGCAAGGAAGGTAGAGAAAGGGAAGACTAACACCTCTACAATTCGTGTCCAGGACTTCAAGTCCATGAGTCAAATTTGCAAGTTGTGAAGTGATCCCTTGATCTGCTAGAAATGCCAAAAGCAGGCTGAGCTTACCCAAAGACAAGATGATGGTGATGATGCAAGTAACAGACCAGAGGTGGGTCAGCAAGTGCAATGACCAAGGTGCTACTCAAATAATTGCAATATCTTACACCTTCCTCCAAACTTTGGGTTTAGAAGCTGTATTAGTGAAGGCCCCACTACCCCATATGCACTTCTGAGCACAGATACTGAATGAAGATACACAAATCTCAGGTACCACCTGTTACAATCCAGTTTAAACCCAGAAAAGCAAAGAAAGCTAAAGTCTCTGTGCATAAACTGGGACAAACTTAGAAGGATCAAAATATTCCCAGAAATGAGATTAAAACCAAACAAGATGAAATATCGATGCCAAAAAATTCGTGTATTTTATTTAATAGTAGAGAGACAAAGAGAAGGAAAGAGAAAAGAAAGAAAGAAAAAGAAGTGGGGGGGGGGGGGGACAGGGAGGTGTGACAATGGTTAGGTAAGCACATCACCCATCTGAGGGTCCCAACGACGTCTCGTTGCTCCCCTTCATTTGGTCTGCTGGTGGTGAGGGTCACCTGTCGCTGCTGCAGCCACGCCACCACAGGCCAAAGAATGCAGAATTTCGTGGATTAATGCACACTTTGGGCCAGGTGGGAATGCCCACCTGTCTCCCTTGCAGGGGCTAGCCTGACACATTGTACCTTGCAACACTGAGGGTCTGTTGCATCATCTCTGGTGCAGGGTCTGGGGACCCCTTTGAGGGGGGATCCTTTGATGGGCCATGTCACCCCCTCCTGCTGTGGATAAGCTTCCCCCTCCCAGTGAGGAGCCCTCAGCTGGGCTCTGCACAGTGGAGGAAGGGCAGTCACTGCACCTCTGACCTGAGGCTTTTCCAAGATACCCAAAGTCTCTCCTCCCCCACTCTTTGGTTCCAGGTTCTGTTCAAGCCTGGCAGCTGATAGCCCTGGGCTGTGGTCCTCATCTTGGAGGTGTTAAGCCTGTGCTCAGTGAATGTCCCCAGCCCTGAGTTGTTACTTTATCTTATCTTCATCTTCGAGTGGTGTAAGGCCTCAGTCAGGCCCCATTCAGGGTGTGTTGGTCTTCTCTGCAGCTTTTGGAATACAGTTTTAAAAGTCCCTCATGAAAATGTTTAAATCATAAACTATAATATTTCAGTCTCTGACACCACCCAAGACAATGTTTGCAAACACGTGAGGCTGTGTGCTGGAAGACACCAGACCCGAGACTTGCAGCATGGCAGAGTTCAGCTGGAGGGATGGCACAGGCCAAAGGGATGCCTTGACTATTTCCTGAACATAACAAAAAGGCTACAATGAAACGAAATTTCAAAACCTAGTCAAAGCACCATGAAATTCAAATACTGGGCTTTGCACAGAGAATGCAAGGTCTCACCAAGTCAGATTTATTGCAAACTTTGCTTCTCTGGGGATGAAAAAAGAAAAGAAAAAAAAGGCAGAGGAAAGATGGGGAAGAGCACTATTTTTACATTAGGGCTATAAAGTTTCTCTGTAAGCAGGACACCTAATAAATTTAGGTATGAAATTTAGGTATGCTGGCCCTGTATTCAGACACCTAATGGGAATGCTGAAAGGCTAACATCTAACACAGGCTAATGACACAAAGAAAGGGGAATGTTCTGAAAATAATCTATGTATATAGAAACAGGAACCAAACCAAGGAAGGATGAAAGTAGATAACTAGGATCTGCAGATGAGTAGTGGGGCCATAACTCCTTACACTAGCTCTTGCTCTGGTAAAGCACATAGAGATTTAGGTACACCAGCACGCTGAGTACACCCTGCCCCAAACTGCTCCCCATTGCTGCTAACAGGGATCACCCTTCCGCATTCTGCTTAGCCAAATCCATCCAACATTGTCCCACCTGCTGTGGGCAGACCAAGAGCCACATCCCTTCAGACGCTCCTGCCATGGCTAGCAAGTAGCCTTTCCCTTCCCTTTGGCAAGGAGCTGATGTCAGCTCTCCAGCTCTTCTCATCATCACCATAACTCAAGTTCTACTTCACAGGTATTTTTCCACTATTGATTTCAACCAGACCCAATAGAGGCCAAGGCAACAGCTCCCATTTCACAGCATCTGAGCAGTTCCAGATGACAGGGAACCCCAACTTTCAGAGTTAGGTTTGAGGTAGAGAGTTTAATGCCAATAAAAAATTCACACTTGTAAATATGATAAAAAGAACAGAAAATTACTTAAACAGCAAGCAACTACCTTGAGGGACACCAATGAAATGGTAAAGCACACAACCAACTCTAGTCTTAAACAAGTTTAGTCTCTTACTTCATAATTCTTCAAAGCCGGTTTTACTACATTATGCCTAAAGGCCTCATCCCAGCTGCAGTGAGCTCCAGCAGGAGCAGAGCTGCTGTACCAAACACTTTGTTTAGCATCACACTCCCCTCCACAAATACCCCATTCAGTACCCAGGACTATTAATCAAAGCTGAAAAGAAGTCTTTGACCAGATTTCCACACCTCAGCCTAAAAAAAATACACCAATTTTTACTGCAAATCCTTCAAACTTGGAAGTTGTTTCACTGGTGAACTATGTTTGCAGCATAGGTAGCACAGAAAAAGAAAAACAGAGAAGGCTTTTCCTGACCAGCCATTTTAATTAGAGCTATGAGGGCTTGAAAAATCCCATCTGGTGAGTAGAATCATTTCCCCCTTTTCCCCTCCTCAGAAAGGCCAAGTTTTGAGACGCTGAGCGCATCAGGCTGTCAGTGCTCGCACTCCGCTGCCGTCCCAGGCCAGCGGCGGGGCTCAGGCCCTGGCCAGCCCAGGCAGCAAAGCGCTGCCCTGCCTGAGCGGGCGCGGGCTTTCACCAGGCGTCGGTAGGAGTTTGTTTCTCCAGCAGTCTCTCACTGTGGCTGTTTTGTGTATGCAAGCATGTGTGTGTGTGTGTGTGTGTGTGTGTGCGCCTGTGTGTGTGGCAATACTCCCCAGGCTCGCTCATTTTAATGCTGCTTTCTCCCCAGATGAAAATATACATATTCTTATTAAGAAAAAAAATGTGCAAAGTATAAATTTGCATCTATGATCATTTCTGGTTCATAAACTGTATTTTAATAATAAACCAATATATTCTTCTGTACTGCCTCTTAAACAGTAACGGTAAAGTCTCTTATTTGTACGTAAGCTTAAATGTTTTGATGAAGGAACACGCAAATGGTATAAAATGTAAAGTGAAATAGAGACAAAAAGGGTAAATAAAAGCAGGAGTAAAGCTAATACATGGAGAATCCTGTCTCCTCCTTTTGATTCACGTGAGTGGATGTCCCACACTTCTACAGCAGAACTTTATTACACAGGTTGAGGGGAATTCTCCAGCTGAGATTCTTCTACCAGAAAGACAGGCTTTGCTGGCCACATTAAGGTGAAAGAAATTACAATGAGGGAGAGAAAATTGTATGTATCACATATAGCCCTTTGTAGCATCAAATTTAATTTGCAGAAAAACCAACACAGCCACCATAACATGGAAACTAATATTTTTTATAACCCCTTAACAACCTGTCCTTAGTGCTAACATACCATAAAGAAATTTCAACATCTTGTTATAAGTGTAGTTTATTTTAAACAAGACTGAAAGGAAAACACAGTTCTTATTGAAAACTGACACACACACAAAGAAAGGGGGAAAGCTGGCTTTTAAAACTTTATCCCAAAGCATACTTTTTTCCTTTTTTTCCCCCCTATTAAATGTACAACCCTTCCACTGAAATGAAACATAGAAAGAGTTTCCAAATATTTTATAATTCTGAATGGATTTCCCTAGTGTAACAGTAATAATATTTTTACAGTTAAAAGATCCACTGATTTAATAAGTGTGATTTGTGTATTTAGAAAATTCATTAGAGCAGACATTCCCCAACATTTTTAGATTTATTTATTTATTTAGCCTAATTTGGGTACACTACTTCAAAAGAACGCTTAGAGCTTCCCAGTTCCTTAGTCACTCACTAATAACATCTAATAATTAATAAAGACATGTAAATTCTTAACTCCCAGAACTATTCCAAACTTACTATCTGTACGCTTCATGTCATGTCTCACTTATAGATATCTGCATTACTTTGTTTCATAAAATGCTGAAGGGACACGTACTTATCTTGCTCTCCACCAAGAGCGAATATTCAGGCATGATGCAACCAAGGCAAAACTAAACCTAAGCCTGAGCAAACATCTCCTCCAGGAGCCCACAGAATTTTCCAGCCAGCCAGGGAGGGGTTTAGCTGCTTTCACTGCATGGTTATGTCCCTTCTGCAAATGTCCCCTGCCCACATGCTTGTGTCAATGCACGTCTGCTCATGTCCACATGCTTGTGCTAATGCCACCACACAGAAATGCAAGGCAGGTGCCAGGTGAATACTTTGGACTAGTCTCATTAGTACTAATTTTTACAATTTTTGAGGAGCCAGGAGGGAATGAACCAGTCAAATGAGCATCTGTGTCATGAAAAGGGAAGGGCCATTTTAAGAGTAAATGCAATACTTCGGACAATGATTCCCAGTGCACCTGTAGAAAAAACAAGGGCTTAGCAAACACCTCATCCCCCTTCAAAAGGCCACCAGCCCTTTCAGCCTCTGCCTGCAGAGCTGCTAAAATCCCTCTCCTACAGGCAGAGACCATGAGGAATAACATTAACTCAAAACACCTTTTCTTGGAGGCAAATAGTATTATTGTGTCTGCTCCTCTACTACAAGTGTTCCTGTCAGGGCTTTGTGTTCTGCAACATTTCCTTGTCATATTTATTTGCTTGTTTTGACTTCTGGTCTTAGGGTTTTGGCAATCTTCCTTGGGCCATAAGTCCTGTCTCCTACGAGTGCTGCTAAGCCTGGGAAACAGGGCATGGGGATTTCCACACATGGCTCAAGCCTATATGTTGATAGAAGTTTACTCAAGAAATACAGCTTGCAATAAGTTTTGTATTTAAATTTCAGTGGACTAAATGAATGGGGCTTGAAAGAAGAATGAAAATAGCCCCACTACCCTAAATAAAAGCCAAACTGAGACAGAAAAAAAAAAAAGGCAGAAAAACACCTACCTTTTAAAACAAAGAACTTCCTTCCAACTTAATGGCTATGAAAAATGCTCAGATAATTAATTTACAGTCAAGACAAACAGGGCAACTTAGCTGAACTAATGGGTTTTTTTCCCAGGCAAAATTCATCCATAGACAAAGGGTCAGTGAAGCAGAGTTCCTCTACAAATTTTTATGAGAGATGAATATATTTCCTACCTGCACTTCTATTTTTCCCTGTTAATGAGATTTTGCTGTTTTTTTCTTGATTTCCTGGTAGAATCCTATGGAAATTGTATGGTAAATGAAAGCTGTGTTTGTACTTGGTCCATGCTTACTCACATTTCATGGTGCAGTCCTGCTTTGGCCGTGCCTGCATCCGTACAGAAACCACTTTGAGCCACTCTGATGAATGAACTGTCTAAACAGCTCCACTGCAGAGGGGGATGGACCATCGCCATCCCTTCTGCGGGAATTATGGACACCGCGTGTGCTGGGAAACCATCCCGCTGGATTAGTGCTGACTGGCTTCAAGGATGGGCTCTTTAGGTGAACGTCACTCAAGTGTACATGAAACTTTCTATTGATCAGAAAGCCAACCCCGTAATCGATAAAGACACAGACATCCTTCCTCCTCCATCATGCAAGTAATCCATCCAAAAATGTGAAATCGTTCTTTTTTGTTAAGGTGTGGTTTTGTGATAGTCTGTCTAGGAAGCAGCAGACAAAGTTTCCTCTAAATGCATGCAATAGCCATTGCAATTCTATTACACTTGAGCAGGCTTGACCTTGCCCCTGACCTCCAGCTCTTCCCATGCCAGTCCTTTGGCATCAGCCACCGCTGCCCATGCCAGAGGCAGCCTTGTGCACTGGTTAGTGCTGGCACCTTGTTGGTGAGCTCTTTGCAACAGCTTTACTCACTGCACCAGCTCTGGGCAACCCTGAGCACACCTCAGCTTGCATTTCCTTGCAGACTACTAAAATCATCTCCTGGATTCAAGTTCAGGGGGATGAAGTGTGTTCTTCCACATCTTTTCAGATAAACTAGGAACATTTTACTTCAAATATGAGCAACATTGCACTTGCACACCTCTCACTTCAACAGACAGCCAAGCACCATGGTGGACATGTTGGTTTCTGACTGCTCACAATAACAGCAGATTCTCCATGTCTGCTCACCATCAGCTCCAATATATAAAAGACTAGAAAGCTTGAGACCATAAGGTATTTAACATTATACAACATCTTAAGTACTACTTAAAAATCGGGGTTTGTTTTTTTGGCAAAAGAATTACTAGCCAACTCTAAAAAAACAGGACATGTGAGTGGCTCCTGTTGAAGCCAGAACTGTATCTGGACATTTTTGTTCATCTTTTTGGGGTACAGAACACTGGACAGAGCTAACACTTGCTCTAATTCCTTAAACCTTGAGGAAAAAAAAGTCTCCTGCTCTTAAAATAATGCTCTACAGACATTCACTCACACTTACATTTTAAATAAGTTAGTGCACTTTTGATTAAAAAAAATATATTTTTCCACATCTATGCACATATGATAAATGCTGTTCAAGACCGCAAATCAGTCTCCGAAAAAAACCCACACTTTTTTCTCAGCTGAACCTGGAGATTGCTTTAAAAAGTCTGGTTTTGGGCTATTGGAGTCAGTAGAATTAGGAGTGAAGCCTTCTCTTCTAACCAGACTCGTCACCTATTTATGTGGAAGTAACAAGGTCATAAAAGAGGCAGCAGGGTAATAATGATGTACAGCCCAACTGCTTACTGGGTACCCTCAGAAATGTGACACACACCATTGACCAAATGACCAAAAGAGGAAGGGAGAATTTGGGAAGTAACTCCAGTGCTGGCAGGAAGTACCTCAGCTCACTCCCAGCATCCCCTTTCCAGCTTGACCCTTCCTTCCCCACACCTTGTATGTCCCACCAGACAGTCCCATGAAGGAGTGCCAGAATGAATGGCTGAAGCTGGTTACATTTTTGCCAAACACTGTTTTTTTTCTCCCTCAAACAACAGGTACATGTTAAGAAACCAACCTACCATGTTTCCAAATCCGTAACTTAAGTGATACCTTTCAAAAAGCCCTTTTGCTCTAGAAGCAGTGCACCTTCCACAGGCCCTGTGTGGCTGTACCACTTGAAAATAAGCACCCACAACTGCCTTTGAAGGCAATAACACTTTCTGAAAGGTCATTAGCTGCAGTGTGCTAACATAGCTGGCGTTGTACTACCGCATTATTCAAAGACAGAAAGTTAACATCATTTCAACTTTAACTGGGAACAAGACAGAGTAATACCTCCATCACTGTTGTGCTGTCATCAAAGCACCAGCCAACAGGTTAGGGATCAGTGAAAACCCCCAAACTTCTGGCAGCCATGGCTGTTTGCAAAACCAAAGTGAGAGAGCTTTTACTAACTCAAAAATACAGCGTGATGGTCTGGAACAGCAGCTTTTCATTTCAGCAAGTTTATTTTACAGTATATGTATCCTTGAGCTAAGAGATCATTTGTTTAAATTGCTTGATTATACATAATGATCCTTCTCTTATAAAACAAGATTCAACATTGCCACTGGGGGAGAGGGAGGAAACAGCACAGAAATTTAACAAGAAAGAATAAATATCATACAACTCTTGCTGTAATAAAACATTAGAAGAATTTTTACTTGACTGTTGAAAAAAAGCAAAGCTAGAAACGCATTTTACCCCAGCTATTAACACTAACTCTTCATTCACAGAATATAATGTACAGCTTTGATCAAGCTATAGGATCCGCATGCTCACAAAATATTTAACTTTAAATACATAGCATGGAATTAGTGTCCAACAATTTATGCCATTGCCTCCTGCCACTCTATGTTTTCCTAAACCTTGGAATCCAATTCACATATGTAAGTCAGATTATTTTATTTTTAACCTAATAGGAATTGGAAATAATTTATTTCAAATGCCAGAAAGTGTATGGTTTCAAAAAAGTCTTTTGCACTTTTATGGACTGAAATGAGAACAAAAATTCAAATTTAATAGATCTGGAAAAGTAAAATCATTTACCAGTGAGTTGGAAAGCAGCTTACACATATATTACGAATATTTTCTGAAAACATCCCACAGGGCAGACAGGAAAAATAAGACCTTACCTATCTGCCTAATTTTTATTCTGCAACCTTTAAGATAAAATGGATGGATCTTGTCTCTCTACACTTAATTGAGCTTAACTGAGGGAAGAAAAGATGGACCTGCTCCCAAATGAGGAGAGACTGCTAGAAAGCGATGTGTTTATCCTGTCAAAATCATTTACCAGTCTGGATCCTCCCCCTGCTACCCAGAAGCAGTTCCTGGTTGCCCACCCTCATTAGGCCAATTTCAGCTTTTCCTAAGTGCCCGTGAGGAGGAAGAAGCACATCTTTGGCACTGGTGGTGCTGCCCTCCTGCTTGCAGTCTCTGGAGCAGAAGGTGTTGGCACTACAGGTGCCACCACCCCACAGGACAC
Source organism: Corvus kubaryi (assembly GCF_017639235.1). Lineage (NCBI taxonomy): Eukaryota > Metazoa > Chordata > Aves > Passeriformes > Corvidae > Corvus > Corvus kubaryi. The sequence continues at coordinate 11,627,717 of NW_024581093.1, read as the reverse complement.
TGCTGATCTCTGCTACCTGGGGACACACAGCTCCTCTGCAGGAGTGGGTCCTGCCCACAGCTCCCAGTGAGCAGGGGACAGCAAAAAAAAAAACAATGCTGAGAGTTACTCAATCTAACGTAAGATTAATTTCTAAAGAAAAGAAGTAAATAAATAAAGCCCTAATATAACAATCTCACCATCATTCATGTTTTATCATGAGCTCAATCCTGAAGGCCTTCTGTTTCTGGAGGCATAGATAGTTCTTAATAAAAATTATTTCTCATTTAATTAAATCTAACATTTGCATATTTGACAAGAACAGGAAACAATAGCTATAAATACACTTTCTGACCACCTAGCCTCACTTATCCACAACACAGTGGCTGCCCTATGAGGGGGGAGAACCACAAGTGAGAACAACTGTACTTTTGGAGAGAGGTCTTGGTGATCTACATTTAAACACACAAACCCAAGGAGAAAAACATTCTTCACGGCATCCCTTCCTCTACCCACCCCCACGGGACATTATCGCTCCTGGGCAGCACTCACAGCCTTTGTCTGTGTGTCCAACACAAGGTGAGAAAAGGACAGATGTTCAAGAGCCACAGTGAATATGCATGCATGGAAGGGTGAACCATTATTAGATGTCAAAGCTTTCACTGATAATTTTCACCATATCTTAACAGCTAAACCTATCCCAAACATGGATATTTCTTGTGCTAACCATCCAGAGTATTATTTTTCTAGTATGTATCAGCTCAGTGGTGTCTCCAACCAGGCATTTGGTAACATGATGTATTTGTTTGGGGTTTTGTTTAGGAGGTATCACAGGTTCATAGCATAACTATATCTAGGTGTTTATGCATGTTTGTACACAATCTGCAACCTTTTTTTTTCCTTTTCTAGCAAGAGCATTTGATTTGGGGATCTATTTAGAACTTTTTATTTAGCAATCAGGTTTTACACTGTCAACTAATACTTTTCAAAACTTAAAAGTAATTTCCTGGCTACAGTCTGCTTTTCCAATGAGACGGTTTATGAATACACAGTGGGTCCTTCAGGCAGAAATTGGAAATGGACAAAGGATCATTTTCACCCCGATTTACAGCTGGGATGGCAAGGCAGGATAGTCACCTGGGGCAGATGAATTTTCCTACATTGTCCTGCTTTGACAACTGAAGGCTTCAAAACCAGAAATATTGTCCTTCAAGAGTTGCAACAGTGTTTCAAGTGGTTCCCCACCCTATCGTTGCTAAGCATTTACACTTTTAACTTAATGAACAAGAAGAAATAAAGAATAAATTTTAAAAGTATCAAAGTACCCAAACAAACAGCCATGTTCATAACCTTAAAGAAATCCCCTGTCCCTGCTCCCCAGCAGGTAGCCCTTGCTGTGCTGAAACCAAACTGCTGGAAGAAGAGCCTGGTGCTGGGGTGCCAGGCTGTATGACCCTGCCTGCCGTGGGCAAGGGTGCCAGGGGACAGCCACCAGGCAGCCAGGCTGCTCACCATCCTCCCTTCTCCACATCCTTAGCATCTTCCAAACCTACCCATGCCTGTACCCCAGCTGATGTACAGCATTTTTTGTTGTGGGCTAACCCACACATACACCCACATCTATATTAACACAGGCAGCATCTTCCTCTTCCCTTTTAATGTTCTTTTCATCTTAATAAACAATGTTATTTAGCATATTTCTAAAATACTGATTTTTGTTCTCCAGGTGTTTTAAGCCATGTAGCAATTTAATACCAAGTATAAAACAGAAAAATTAACTATACTGCCAACTTTCTGGTAGCAATGCAAATGTATGCCTTAACAGATATACCTAGGTTGAAAAGCCAATAAATTAGCTAAAGGAGAGGAGTCAACATATCTACCTTCATTAAGTCTGACTTCAAATACTAAAGATGGAAGTAAATCATCCCCTGATGCTGTGGGCAGAGCCAAATTAACTTTAGCTGCTGCCTCTCCTTCCACAGGCAGGGCTCACTCAGAGATGCTGAAGGCCACTCGTAGGCCCGTGGTCACACAGAGGTGTCACAGCCAAAGCCCGCACAGTGGGCTCCAGCAGCACTGAGCACAGCTAAGAGGTACAACACGAGAGGAGTGAAACATACTTGCTCTCATATTAAAACGTGTTAGGTCAGCATTTATTGGATCAACACCTTTGGTTTCACGTGCTTACTTGTGTTAGGGAAGTAAGTCCCAAGGTCCTGAGTGCTTTACACCCAGAAGCGATGTGGGGCAGGCACAGTGCAGGCTGAACGCCTCTCCCTGGCTCTGGGTGTGCAGGGAGAGCATGTTTGGTAGGTTGCAGAGCATTTTGCCAAGATACCAAAATTCCCATTTGTTCCCTCTCTGTCATTTGGCCACTCACACCACGTAAGAATGAGCAAACAAGAGTGCTGGGCAGATTTTCTCCCTGTGGTTTACAAAGCTAGAAGGCACCACGTGTCACAAGCACCCACCTGGCCAGCCACCCTGCCAGCCCCACCGCCCTTGCAGGCAGGCAGGAGACCAAGTTGTTGACGTTTTTCCCTCCTGGCCACTTTGGGAATCAGTGGCCCCATCTTCCCAAGCCAAGGAAGCTGGGCACAGCAGACCAGCAGACTGCTGCCAAAAAAAAAAAAAAAAAAACCACAAAAAAACACAAAAAACCACAAAAGAGAAGGAAAAGAAAGAAAATAAAAACAATCACCCAGCTCCTGGGTGGCACAGGCAAGAAGTTTTCTGCTATCCCCTAGATACTCAGATCTCCTCCTGTGGCTCTATATTGAACTCCCTGCCACTGCTCAGGCAGGAACAGTGCTGCCCAGGACAGGCATTTGCCCAAACTCCCCAGGAACAACACCAAGCAAAAAATGTACATCAAAATTAGAAGCCCTCAAAGTTGCCTGGCAGGACTGGACAACCTGGGCACTGCAGCTCCCTGCGAGTGGGAGGCACTCAATGGCAGAGAGCACGTCAGCACTTGGGCAGCACTGGATACCAAATTAGCAGTCTTGAACAAAATATAATTTGAGAAATAATTAACTGCACTGTGAAACACTGTGATAATTTCAAGTATTAAAAATGTAATCTCACAAATTAAAATGAATTTACTAAAATCAAATCAATAACAGTGTTCTCTGAATTTCCTTCAGTCAGCTAATTTAATTAATCTTTTTGTTCACTTGGATATAGATTTTAGATCTACATTTTACCATCAGAAAATACCTTGTGCAATAGTACAAGATCTCCACAACGAAAACGAATTTTTACACAGATTGGATTTCATTCCCTCAGCTAAAATTCTGATCACTGAACAGCAAGAACACTGCTGTAGCACACAGGATGTCACTCAGGATGTGACAGTTTCCTCTTGTTTTAAGCTACTTAAAAAAAAAAATTCTTCTCAAATTAGCAACAGAGTATTGCTTTTGATTAGCAGCAGAGGGACTGCAAGCACACTGGGCCCAATCCAGTTACTTACAAGTTCACTTTCAACTTTGATGGAAATTAAATGGGAATTGAGTTCAGTGCAGCAGAATCAGTTCCTCGAAATGCAGTTACAGTGCTAAACCCATGAGTGCATCTGTGCTTTTCCTCTGCGAGCCCCTCTGTGCTGCCACAAGGCCCCGATGCTGGCTCGGCGCTGCCGCCTGTCCCCTGTCCCAGGGCCAGATGCTGCTCCACACCGTGCCCAGGAACAAGGCCCCAGCCCTGTAAGGCACAGGGGGGGCAGAGCCACTCACGCCTGGTTCCTCCCCAGAGCTGGACACGTGCGACCAGAGGAGAAAATACCCTGCCCTGTGCCCTCTGCAGGGTACAACACCACACACATCCTCCTCCCTCTTGTAGAGCTGTACCAACCTCATTGTTACTGACTTCTTTGGCACTACTCAAGTAAATTGTGCAAATCAAAGAATCCAGTGGTGCAGTAGTTCAGACCCCAAACTGAATTTTGGGAGGAGTACTTCAAAAATTCAGCTCAGAGTGCTTTTATAAGGGTCCTTCCAATACCATTTTCAAGTGGACCTTAAAAATCAGCCCCATCTTCTCGACCTGTGCAATCCTGATAGCTGAACTTGAAAGGGTCACATCCTGTATTGCTTCAAAACTCACGTAGCCTTGACTCTCCTGTGTTTGTCTTGGTAGAACTTTGCTTAAATAACCCATTTGTTGGGCTAACACAACATTTTGCTTGGCTTGCAAGCCCCATCTGGGTAAATGCACATTTCCCTTGTTTCATTTTTTGATAATTTTCTTCTGCAGTCATTTAATTGACCTTACAAAGATGCTTGCAGAAGTTGAAATGAGGCATAGTTAGAGCTTTCAGAAATACGTATAATTATGCACACCTACAGACTCTAAGGACAAAAATAAGAAACAAGAACTGATCCTGAAGAGCCCAATGGGAGTTTTGCAAAGTTTTGGTTTAACACCAGCAGCTGCATATTTGGAGTTTATGGCAGACAAAGGACTCATACAGAATTGGGCAATGTAGCATTTTTATACTGGTACCACCCCATAGCTCACTGAACCCACCACAGTGCTGCAGCAACTGAAGCTGTGTAGTTTGGTCAATCTCTCTCTGTTTGTAAGGATGGACTTTATCAAGTGCTTTGATATGTTCCATCCCTCTTTGAAACACTAATGGGAAGCTCAGGACTAGCAGTGTTACACAGCAGCCAGTTGAACTCGGGAAGTTTCACACATTTAATGCCAGTGGAAAAGTCTGATACATGGATACAAACCAAAGTCTTAAAACTACCCCCACAGAAATCAGTCGTGCACCCAGAAAGCAAAGTGAGAGATCTTGTCTGCTTAATGAGAGCAGGGGGGCCAGAAATAGGCTCAGAGCAACAAAAATCAATCTTGTGCACAAAAAGGACAAAGAGGCAGGTAGGACAGCACAGAAGGGAGGGCCAGGTTGACAAGCTTCTCCCAAAAGAAGGGCAAGTCTTTCCTAGGAGCTGGAGTAGCCAGGCAAAGGTCAATGGAGGAGGCAGAATGTATGCCAGCTGGGCATAAACTATTGCAAAAGTAAAAAAAATAAAAAGGCAAAAGGAAAAGAGGACTTGGCTGGACAGAAATCTAATCCTACTACTATTAGGGATTACAGGACCTCTGGGTCAGCAGCAACTTGCGATCAGCACTACTGCAACTACCTGTGCCGTGCTGAGAGCTAAAACCAGAGCAAACAGCAGGAGCCACTTCATCGTTCCCAGTCCCCACCCCACCGAACCCAGAGCAAGATGCACAGAAGCACCGAGACACTTGGGAGCCCAGCAGAGGGACATCAGCCATCTCCAAGGGCCCTTTGCCTACCCTCCATAAGTATTTTGGATCTTAGAAAGCCAGCAGAGCCCACACCTGTCAGCAATCCCTGTAAACAGAAGAGTCCCCGATTAGAAGAGGCCGATCTTTTGTCTGTGAAGCAAGAGCCCAAAAGGAGGAGCGAGGGTGGCAGGCGAGCAGGGCTGCAGAGCCGCCCCAGCGGACATGTCGGCAGCCCTCCTGCCGCAGCAGCGCCGAGGTGCCGACGACCCAGGGAGGGGGAGGCAGCGAGACGGGACCCGAGGGGGTTTGCTGCAGTATTCAGACCTCAGGCTGGCGTGCTCCAGGGAGCGGCAGCTCGGGTATGTGGAGCAATTTAGGTGGAGGCTGGCAGGCGTACTGCACACGGACTGACACTGCAGTGCACCACCAAGGCTGGGAAGGGTCGTACTGGTCCGGCTCTTGTCTTTGCAAGCTCATTGGAGCCCCGAGCGACACGCGGGGCAGGAGCAGGAGGCCGCAGCAGTGCCCCCCGTCCGGTCAGGTACCTGCCTGTGCGCGGCTGCTGGAGGGACCCCACCATCGACACCTCTGGCAGATGGCCGCCCCCCGGCCTCAGCCCATCCCTCACAAAAATTACATAAATTTAAACAAGGCAGGGAACGGGGGGAAAAAAAGAAGGAAAACAAATCAGGATAATTTCAGAGCGGGGCAAATAGGAGGCTCCGCTGGCTGCAGGAGTAACCAGCTGATGCAATTATCCTGGCGGCCGGCAGTAGACCATCTGCCCGGCTCCCGGGTTGCTGTTGTTGCAGTCTCAGCGGGGCTCGCTCCCAGAAGAGCGGGGCCCCGCGGCCGGGAGGGAGCCATCTGCCCGGCCCCGGGCTGTTCGTGCCGCTCTCCGCGGGGGACGGCCCGGGAGCCAGCCCGCTGCCCAGCGGCCCCCGGCCACGCGGGGCCGAGCCTGGCCGGGGCTCAGTGGCCGGAATGGACACCTGCGCTGGATTTTCTGCAGGGGATTTGCTCGCTCTCCCATGCCACCGCACAAACCGGTTGTGTTTCTGGAGCGTCTTTGTGCCTGCTTGTGTTTAGCGTTTACACGGCGTGCATGGAGCGAGACTGGGACATCCCCTGTCCCTCAGGGAGCTGTGGGGACACTCGGGAACCAGTGACAGCCACACCATCCCACAGAGCTGCTCCAGGGTCGAGCCCCAACCCTGTACCCCGTGATTTATGCCACGGTGAGGGTGATGACTGCCGCCTTCATTTCTATTTTTCCTATGTTTGTCAATAAAACACAAGTAGGAAATGACACCCAGAGGGGAAGGGATGAGCTCTGTCAAGGAAACTTGATAAGCATGCCGTTCTTAGGACTTCCGCTCCCATTGCAGGTAGCTACCTTTGCTAAGGCACACCAGGTACATCTGATCTTTCTGGAGTTTTCCCAGTTAAACCGTGTCTGTTCTGGGGGTATGGCAAGTGCCCTCCATCACCCAGGGGTTGTGCTGGGCATTGCCTAGAGCCAGGTTTCAGTAACAAGTCTGATCTCACTGACAGGGTTTCTACAAACTTGTCAGGCTCAGAAGGAAAGAGGCAAGAGAAATGGTGGAAAATTTTTGCCCTTTTTAACCATATCAAGCTCATACACCTATTGCTGTCCCAAGCTCAGTTTCTGAGCATTCATCTGCAATCAATTAAACAAACAATCCAGTGTCCAAGTGGGTTTCATTCTGAATTTAAGCTTTCAGTCTATAAAAATTTACACTTTTCCACTCCCAAATTAATTGCTATTCAGAAAGGAACGAAGTAGGGAGGGATGCAAGGCTGTGCCAATCCATCTCACCACTTCCCCAACACTGACAAGTCCCTGGGCACTGAGCACAGCAAAACTTGCCCATGGCCAATTTCCTGGGCCATTATTTCAGGGCTGGCAGCTTCAGGAGGGATGCAAACTAAGGGACAAAGTGCTTCCCCCATCCCTTGCTCCCCCCCAGCCAATGCCAGCCCCATCCCATCCCTGCACCTCCCTGCAGCCTGGTGCTTTCCTCTCTGAAGCTAAAGCATGAGACCTGCAGTGACAAGGCTGATGAACCCATTAAAAAGTACTAACACAATATGTGGGTTTAAGTTATCAGACCACACACTTCAGCTTTAATTTAGACAATGCCTGGAACTGTTGTCAGTCACAGCTGAACTATTTATCTCCTGAAGTGAATAAAGGAAAGGGAGCTCTGAACATGACCAGGACTGGCCCAACCTGTCACCACATCCCCACTCCCACATGCTACAGCCTCTCCCACACTGCAAGCATTTGCTTGTATGAGATGTTCACCATTTGCTGAAGCCTTCCCAGCAGATCTGGAGGGCTTCCCTCCTTCTTTCACCCTGCTGTTGTTTGTAGCAGTTTGGGACCACAGCTACCATTGACCAGCACCCCCTACCACTGCCTGGGAACACCAGCTCAGACCAGACCATCAGCAAAGGGTACATGCATAAATCCCATTTCTGGTGGAAACCAGGCTGAAATGCTGCATGTGACCTCCTTATTTAGTGGCTGTGTGTGTGGCATAACCAAGGGCCAAATTCCGTGACAAACTTCAGTCAGATTATGCTGCGTAATAAACAATATCCTCAGACTCTCCCTTCCTGCACATTTTCAAGGCCTCTTTCCCTTTCCTCTCTACCTTTTCCCAAAAGGGAGCTGACTGTAAAGATGGGCTGGGAATGCTGGAAGCAGAGCTGCTGCACTGCAGGGAACCCAACATTAGGCCAGGCATGGGCCAGAGCACCCAAGAACAGTGGAACAAAGGTAAAAGGAGGAGTGGAGTGGAAAACTCCACATTGTATTTAAAGGAGGCTTATGGTTACTGCTTCTCCACCTTATGACAATTCAAGTCTAGGGGTACCTGGGCAAAAATAACTCCAAATTTCCTTAGCCATGATTACAGCTTCCAAGATGGTATGGCACAGCAACACAGCAGCAAAGAGAATTGCTCTCAAATTTCAGGATGCAAATGGTTAACATTGCCCACTAAAAGCCATTCTCATTATAATGAGTCAAGGAATAAAGGGGATTAAAGTAATTTAAACTGAAATCTTGTTCTCCTGTAGTGATACAAGTTACAAGGAAAAACAATAGTTCTGATACTGCAGAAAAACTTGTAGTGCTTCCTCTCTGTAGCAAGGAAATTCCTCTCAGGCTTTGTTGGCACTGTTCCTTCACTCCCTTCACTAAGGGTTTTGTCCTTGGGCCCACACTGGAAGAGGGAACATCAGGAGGATCCCAGCAAAGGGCATCATCACCTGCTCCTATTTATCCCTTAGCACCCAGGCAGGGCAAGGGGCCCCAGCACCCACAAACCACAGGGGCCAATGCCAGGGTGGTGATTCATTTTGTTGCACAGAGTGTAATAAAAAGCTATTTTAAGATTTTTATATGCCTTCAAATAATGTTCTCATTGCTGTAACTACCCAGCATAAACTAAATAAAAGCTCTAATCTCTACAACATGGTACTTTTTTTCCAAAAGCATGGAAATGGGGAGGGAAGAATGTACAAACCAAAACAAGTGGATATACTTCTTGTGGGATCTGCACTACAGAAGAAATGCAGACCAAGTCTCCCTCTCCCTAGAGGGTCTTTTTTCAAGAGGGAGAATAATAATAATGTAGTAATAATAAGCACTTATATAGCGCTTTACATTTTCAAAGCGCTGTGTAAACATCAACTAATGGGACACAGTAGAATAAGTAGTGTCTAAAATGAGTTTATGTACTACATTATATTTTTCTATAAAGTGGCTGGGGCTGGTTTTAAAATTAATTCCCCCCACATATTGATACTAGTGCAAATGAATCTTCTTTAAAGTAGTGTAACAAAAACATTTTTTTCATTAGTTACACTCCACAACCTTCATATTTCCAAATTTTGGCTCAAAGCAAGCTGTTTAGACAGTTTCATAGGTACAAAATGCATTTTGTTTCATAAGAATAGGTGTGCTAACTAACTCCTTAGGGTGATATATCAGTACACTTGTAGGCACATGTTAGTGTTTTCCAGAAGAAAGTCACATACAAGATATATTTCATAAAAGGAAGTTTTTAAGAGAGAAACTGAGAAATACAGAGAGCTGGTACTATTGCTACCTTGTGGACAGACAAGCAAGGCAACTAGCACCTTCTCAGTAAGACACTGCACAGCAAGGAAAGAAGTCCCTATACTGGAACTAGAAGTCAAGCATCACTTTCAGTTTTATAGAACAGAGTTAACAGAAAAAGCAACTTCTATAATAGGGAAAATTAAACAACCACAAAGCAAATCCAAATATTATGACCTGAACTATAATATTGGTGTTATACTTCACTTTCACCTATCCAGCATCTTACAGTATTTAGTAAATTCATTCTACTCTCCAAGGCACAAATGTTGTCATCTCTTTGCATATAACTGCAATAGAAAACATTGAGAGAGAAAGAGAGAAAAAAAATTGACACAGGCTCATTCTTCCAGGAGCCACAGCAGAGGCAGAAGAGAAGGCAGGAGGGGAAAAACCTGACTCCAAGTCTCTTCTAGTAGCCTGGAGTATCTTACTATTTTGCAAACTTTTCTTTATTGTCAATAATTTGCTTTATAGCAAACCCAGGTGCTCCTATCATGAACCACAGCCCAGCGTGCTACAGCATGTAAGCACAGAATGAAAAGGCTGCCACAGGACTGAAGCAACTGAGGAATGGTTTGGGTTTTTTCTCATATTCTCAAGCTAAGAATCAAACGCCAGTCAAAAATGGCATGCTGAATATATCTACCTTTAGGCATGCGCTTAACTGTAAGTATATGAGTAATCCCAATGGTTTCAGTTTTGGGGATTTTAATAGTTGTATGGTTTTCATAACTACAGGAAAAACCCTTTCCAACAAACTGCCAGTGTGACTCCCTGTTGTACTACACCACAATTACTGGAACATATTTGGTATTTCTCAAGAGGTTCAGATAATGAAGAATCCTCCAAATTTTCTATTAGCCCAAACTTAGGAATTCTGCATCAGGGAGTTAACAGCAGAACAGACAGTGTATGTTAGGTATTGCAAAAGAAAGAGAAAGAGAGGCAGAAATATTTATAAAATTTAAACTTTTTTTTTTAAGTAAGGTTGTTTGAGAGCCCAGACTGCAGCCCAACCAATGCTATTGCACAAGCATGCTGAGTTAAAGATCTGACTCTCCTGTATTCCTTTATAAGGGACAACATTTTTTCATATTTTCACACCACAAAGTTTTCCCAAATCTGAACAAGATTAATAATAAATAGGAAAACACACAAGAAACCCATCTATTTTATTCTTTGATGTGCTATTGGTTTAACACTAAATCACAGGCTTCTACTAAAAACCCACATCATTAGCTACGCTTACAAGGAAATGTTTTTTAAAAGCAAGGAAAGGTACAATGTTGTGGTTGCTTTGGGGTTTTTGTTTGTTGGTTTTTCTTCTTGGCAAACAACCAATTCTTTTACTTCATGTGACTAAAAATAAGCAAATGGGGGGAAGGGGGGAGGAAGGCGGGGGGGAGGGGGGGACCCTTCCTAACAGGGAAGGCCATCAAAATTCACTGCATCAGAAACATCCCAGTAAGAACACAGACAAGCACAAGGCACTGCTGCAGCTCTAGAGACCAGGCTGGCCACCAGCTTCAGGGGCCCAAGGACACCGGGTGCTTTGGGCAGCAGAGGCTTTGTGCTCCACAAAGCCACTACAACATTACAAGCCCAGGAACATGAGCCTGCCCAGGCAGGACATTCATGGACACGGTGCTATTTCAGTCAACCATAGTCAAAATTTACCCCTAAGAAAACAGACTATAAAGTAGCCAAAAGAGCTGGAATTTACCATTGTATCTCCTGTCACCCAAGCACGGGAGACAGATCAGCCTCTGACAATGAACTGTCTGGCATTTAAGTACCAGGATTAGCACAAGCACCCACTTGGTGGTGTGGGCCCCATGGTGACACAGTCTATGGTGCAAGCTAAAAGCAGAATAACAAATCTCCTTTTCCCTTGAGATACATAACCTAATTTCTTAGCGGCATTATTTCTACTATGTTCGAATAGAGAAGAAAATTGTTCTCCAGCAATGCTGCCTCATGCAAGGCTGCTGCCAGCAACTTCCACCAGCACAGGAACAGTGAAAGATGCCGGCCGAACTCTGGCCCGGGTGCCTTCTCCCCTCCTCACAGCAAGAGCCGTCTCCCTCTCTGCTTTGCATTCCTTTCAAAGCACGGCTGCCTGCTTGGCTGGGAGCCCCCATCCAGAGAGGGATGAGGAGCAGCACAGTACGGAGCACTCCACAGCTCCCACCTCTGCTGGGACATATGATTCTCCCAGGAATGGCAGAGAGCAGCAAGCATTTGTACAACTTGAGTCTGTTCTTCATAACTTTCAGTGAACTTCTTCAGGCTGTACTCATGTGGCTTTGCACCCTGTGCTTCACTACAGATTTGAGCACTTGCTTCAATAGCCATCATTGCTTGGACACATTTTCAGGGGGCTCACAACCTGCCTATCAGCCCCCTGCAAATACAGATGCTCACCCACTTCCCATGCAAGGGGCCACAGCCCAGCCTCCCCAGCAGAGGTTCTTCCCACAAAGGTTTGACCCAAAGCAGTGGAACTCAGACACTGCCAAGAAGGCTTGCCTTGCCCTGCAACAGCACACACCAGAGCTGTGCATGGCCAACAGAGCTACAGGGTTACTCTTCTGGTGAACTGGCAGGTAAAATTGGCTCCGAAGGAAGCTAGGAAAGCAGCAGGATAAGGATCCAGAAGCAGAAGGAGAACTAACCCCATCGGATCAGCCCTCACCTGGAGCAGCAGTGGGCACAGCCATGGGACTGGGCCAAGCAGCCAAGAGGCAAAGACAGTTTCATAGGCTGAGTGTAAGCTAATGGCAGCCTCAAACCAACCAGGATTCATCTCCATGCTCCCTTCCAGAGCAGTGTGTTTAACATATGCCAATTTGCAGACTGTATTTAATCCAGAACCTGGTGAGTGTTTTTCCAACATGGCAACATCAAATTAAGAAAATCTTCAAAAGAAAACAAACCTGTTGGGATGTCCCAATAAAAGAAAATCAAGTCAAGCCAGCAGTAGACAGTAAGAGACAGAAAAGCAGATAAATTCCCTCTAATAAGAGGGCCAACGGCCTTCAGCTTCCCAAAACAGCAGGATGATTACCATATCCCCTCCCTGCCAGTGCCTCAGCATCTCCCACCATGGGCTCAGCAGTGGCTGAGGCTGGACTCTGGACTCACTACCCAGCAGGAAGGCCACGTCCTGCCCCATCTTCCCCTGCCTGCTTCCTTCTCTGAAGGCATCTCCAGGGTTGTGGTCATGTTCTCCCTAACTGCAAGGAGCAAAACTAGCAAAGATTCAAAGGAGGAAAAACAAGTAAAGAGGCTTCATCCTGGGGAAGAAATCCTACCTGTAAGTATTCCCTGAAAGCAAAACACTCTCAAGCTTCCCCAAGCTCCATGGTGGGGGAGATGCTATGGGAAGGGAAACAAAGCTGGTAGAGGGACTCCACTGACCTTTTCTTAGGCTACAGATATGTAGGAATCATCATGGCAGTTTCCTTGCTCCCATGGTTGGGCTATTTTTCCTTAAAGTCATCATCATCTGTGCGTAAACTAAAAATCAAGTTTTTGGTGGCTACCTCAAGAAATGTTTTTATTAGGTGGTTTGAGGTTTGCTAGGAGACAAGAATTTACAGCTGGCATGTGTGCCACCCCCAGTGCTTGGACAAAAAGGCAGGGCGGAAGAGACCATGTGCAGCCAGGCAAGACATTGTTCTCCCAAATAAAACCTGCACAAACTGTATTACATTTTTAAACTATTCATTTAAAGTGAGTTTTCTAACAGCACTCTGAGGGACAGCGTGAAGAAACAATTTTGCTTCCTTTTTTCTCAACACTGTGGGACAGAAAAGTTCTAGTAGCCCCTGCTCTGGAGGCAGCCAGGACCTCCAAAGCCACTGAAGACAACAGTTTCTCTACCTGCCTTTTTGTTTGCTTAAGTTTTGCACCACATTGGCTTTGCCCATGCCAATCAGACACCAGCAGGTTTTAAGCCACTAGTCTGATGTCTTCAGCTGTGCCACTGACTGCTACAGAACATTTCTTGGATGGCCGTGTGTGGGGATACAAAAACCTCATTTACAACTTGGCATCTCAAGGAGGACAGGGTGGTACAGCAGCAGGTGACAAATTAAAAGCTCATTTTTCTATGCACTTGCTTTGGAGCCACATTTTGAATACAGACCCATTGGAAAGGGGGAAAATCATAGCTCAGATGCCTCTTTATGAAAATATGCATTTTGTCTTTGGGAGAATTCCTGGTGCACGTGAGAGCAGCCAGCAAACCCCATTTGTGAGAGATCTGCCTACATAACACCAACAGCCCCACCACCAAAGCAGCATCGTTCTGCAAATTGCAGGGGGTTTGTTCCCCCAGGCCTCTGAGCAGCAGCTCCTGCTGCAGCCAGGGACACCCGGCTGTGCAGCCTGGCAGCTCTGCAGGCAGGGCCGGCAGCTCCCCCTCCACATCACCCTCGGGGCACTGCAAACCAGGCACACCACGGCTCTGCCAAGCAGCTCTCAGGGGTGGGCTTTTTCAGACCCTCACCTTTAAATTCAAGCTTATTATTGAATTTACATATATTGAGAAGAATGAAAACAGAAGCTCACTGTTAAGTGTTTATTTGAGACCAAAAATAGTAATCAAAATAAATCAAATGGGAGTTCTAAAACAAATCTCACTTATCTGTTATCAAGCAGGAAAGAAATTAAGAAAAAAGACACCCTTGAAATTATAAGAATCAGGTCAGTAGACTCATATACTAGCATTGAGCAAGACTCAGTACAAGATCCAAAGACAAGCACGCAGAGCTTCATTATAAAATGGCTCATAATGCTTTGTACCATACTCTTCAAGTATGCTCAGAATCAGACCAAAGCACTTCTTTACATTTAAAAAAAAAAAAAGGAAAAAATCTGAGGCAACAACTTCTACACCCAGAGTTGCCTACTACAGTCCCCACAAAGTACCCCTGCCAGAAACATACCATTTTTTCCATGTAAGTCCAGTATAAACATAAATAAGGTGCAAGTCTCACACAGCCCTCCTTCTTTACTTCCTCATCCCAGTATTTTCAATACTCTGCCACATCCCACATGCCCTCTGGGGGAACAGTCTGGTCAGTAAAAGCAAAGAAATTATGAAGGGCAAAGCATGCCATTTTCCTAGAAATAAAGGAGGCTGTGAGCAAATTACCCGACCGAAATGCATCCACAGAAATCAGCAATAAATATTACACAGCTTGGCATTACTATGTAATCCAGTATCTCTTTACTCATGTGAGTAAGCTAATGAAGCAACAGAAATCTGAGTAATAGCCTGAATAAGTAAATTAAAACAAAGCTACATTTACCTATCAAACAAAATAGCCAGAATGCTGCTGCTTTGTCAGTACAGCAACCAGGCTTGTACATCAGAAAACTTCCTCGCATTTTGCAACCATGTTAATTGGCCCAACAAAAGATATTACCTATTCCTCTCAGCTTCCTCTTTCCTTTACAGATGAGCACACATCATATACTATATGTATTTGTGTATATTCACATAGTAAATGTTGAAAGCCTACTTTTTCCAGTTACCACCCTAATCTCCCCTTCCTTCCAAAACCCTGAACAATTCTGAGTTCTCACAGTCCAAGTTTAGATGCTGCCATGATCCTAAAATAGTTGAAACTTCAAGAATTGATGACTGCAATCACACGTGTCCTCAAATATCTCTATATTAAACAGAAAACAACTATACACCACAACAAATGCACTCCTCCAGGCAGGAAAGCACTGTCACTGTCTAGTACAAGCAGAAAAGCTATTTTGTTTAGGTCATTTACATGTCTAGTGTTTTCTTTTCTGCTTGTGCATAATCACATGCTTTTCCATGGAGCTAGAGTTACTTTTCAGACCTGTTTCTTCTCCCAGTCTTTAAATTTAAACTTAAAAATAATATAGATACAGCTGCAGGTAAGTTAACCTCTGTACCAAAGCTTCGCACCTAATCATCAGGCACCCTCCATACACAAATGGCAGCAACAGACTTCCTGCTTTCCTTATTTTATTTCTCTCTCTGTTTAGCACTTCCACTTCCCAAAGTATGAAGTGCAGCCTTCTACCATGTTTTTTCTCTACCTCCTTTTAGCTTTCCATTTTTTCAGGTAGGAAATTGAAAGAATGCAGAATCACAGTCACTTTCTCTCATGTAAATCTGTACCTGCTTACAGTGACAGATGTTAAACACAACCCAGGTCTCTTGGGTTTCCCAAGTGCCATCTAGGAGCTCCCACAGCCCTGCTACATCTTCTGCATCTTGAACCTTCCCAGTGCTCCCCTGGAAATCCTCCCAGAAGCAATCTCAGAGTCAGCAGAAGGAGCAGAAGACACTCTCTACAGCATTAGATACTAAATGACTACTCCCATCAAATCTCTTTGCTGCTCCTGCTCTCTCAATTGCAGAGCAAGAAATAAGGCCAAAATCCAATCCCCACCAAGGCCAGTAAGAAACACTACCACAAAAACAAGATAGAGCCTTCATCCTACAGCTGTAGAAGCCTACTCACAGCCTTCCAACATGAAGGGAAACCTTAATTAACAGAACTACTCAGAGAGCTTAGACATGTATTTAAACGTGCAACCCACCTCCAATTGCTGTCAAGAGGAAAAAAAAAAATTGTACTCACACTAAAGACAGCAAAAACAGATGCTTACCCAACAAAAAACTCCACCTCTACATTGCACCACTCCCTTTATAAAGGGCATGGCAAGTCTGTCTTTATTAACATTATCCTCATTACCACTCAGCTGCCCACCATGTGAAGCAAGTTCCAGCAATCAGCAGGTGGATGCTTGGCTAACCTGTCTCAGTGGTAACGCAGAAAAACCTCATCTCAGCCAGGTGAGGATCATCAAGAAATGAACAGAGCTGCAAATTTAAGTACCGGTCCTGGTGGAAAGTACCTGGACCCTCACTCCAATCTCTAAATTACCTATAGGCAAATACTTCGTGAACCCAGTAACAGCTTCTGTGAGTCCAATCAACTGAGTGGTTAAACTTGTACAGTCAGCAGGCAACCAAGGGAGGCATATATTTTAATGGTAGATGTAGAAACAAAGGAATTTTGATTAGCCTTGGGACTGGAGGGGGTAAAAATACTGGTTTAGGATTTTCCCAGGATATGCATATTAAGAACTTGTCTTTTTGCCCTCTGTGTAATTTTTTTTAATATTTGGAAAGCAGAATTAGGCCACATTTGACCAAACCTCCAGAGCCTAGCAGGAGCCAACAGAGACCAGAGTACAGCGACTTGTTAATTCTTGTACTTTTACTCATAACAGGATTTCACTAGTGAGCAACGCATTTTCTGCAGTGCTATCAGAGGCTTAAACAAACTGTTTCTCTACAAGAAGGGATCTTTCCCTCTGCTTTGCTTTAAAACCTGAATGCATTGTTTACGTTCTCTAATATGAACTAGAAATAACTTCTGTGTAAAGAAACTCCAACTGTTACACTTCTGAAGCAGCCTTCGTTATCAGTGCCAGACTCAAGGAGAACATGACTGCGGGTGATGCTACAAAGAGAGACGAGATCAACCCTACTAGAAATTGCCCAGGAGAACACACAGGTAGGGTGGGTTTAAATGAGATCACGACTGAGATTATTTCACCTCCAGCATACCCAAGTGAGTCCTTCAGGTCTCCTGAGTGGCCTCTATCCAGCAAAGGAAACACTTCTCTGCCACAAAGGCTGCCTTGCATTTGTACTTGCCACACGGTTGCAGTAGCAATAAGTCCTTTACTGTTTGTTCAGCTCTTGAAAGTCCTGTAAAGCATTCACCATTCACCTGTCACACTGCACAAACTGAGCCCTTTGAAATGAAAATCTAAAAGTAACTGTGTTAGTCAACGGCTGCTTCTGCAACAAGAAGCGAGCCCGACACCAGCGCGAGCCTTCAGGCAGGTAATTCACTTCAACACGAGACCAGCAAACAACAGTATGTTTTATTTAATTAGGATGAACAGAAGAGATAAACCTCACAGCAGGGCAGGTAATGACAACATTTCAAAAATAATTCATGCCCAGGTAACAAAAGGGCAAATTTCAATTACATAAAAAAGCTAAAAAGTTGACTTAATACATCCAAGGGGGAAGAGGGAAAAAAATTAATAATTGTACTGCATATGATTAACAAGTGGCATTTACAAGCTCTACAAATTGGTCTTTCTGTTGCCTAATCTGTGGCTAGAAAGAAAAAGGTTTTCTTTCTAAGCAAATGCAAACAATATAATGAAGGTACTTATCGCTAGATTCAGATGGGTATTGCAGTGCTATCTGAAGTAAGTCGTACTGTGGAAAGCTAAAGCCGTACACCAGCTCACAGTACCACAAGGAGGTCTGTGAGCCCGTTCCAAATGGCAGCACCCAGTTTCCAACCCCATCAGGTCCCTTTGTTTACATTTTTGGAAACAAACCATTGCAAGAGGTCGAAGCCTGAGCCTTCTGTAGCTGGAAATGTCACAAGAGACCATTTAGTCTCTGCATATCCTTCTACTCCCCAGAATAATGTGACTCCAATAAGCCACCATAATTCACTGCTGCCCATATATATACATCTAGGTGTTGTCAAGAAGATGTAATACTCAAAACTCACATCACCTTATTTGTCTAAGAGAAAAAGGAACTAGCTTCTCTCCATTTACTAATGGACATCAGGAAAGAAAATGCATGAGAATCTACTTCTGGGCTCTAAAAGTACGTTAAATAAATGCACACAGAGCTCAGAGCTGGTCCTCACTTGGCTCCAGCTCCCACCCACACTCTCCGAATCCGTGTCCACCAACGCACACACCAAAACCAGGCCCTCCCCTCCACTACCATTTGTCAGTGAAGATTTAGCAGGAGTCTCTAATAGGTTTTATATTAGTAGTATTTCATTTCTCCAGCACATTTACTAGGATACAAGGGAATATAATAGCCACGCTTTTTCAGAGGCATTTACGGAGAGCATTGATGGAGTGATGAGGAGCTGATATAGGCATTTTATAAGACAGTTCAATTATTGTGGGTAATTAATAATCTTTTGTGTAAGAGAATATTATAATACATATGACACATGAGACCAGGAGATTACTTCTTTTTCCAAAAAAATGTGGTTTGCATTTTTCAAATGTTGTAATCATCTAAAACTGATTTCACAAATTGGAATTGGAAAGCAAGATAAAAATTAACCAATTCAATAAAAATAGCCAAGTAAACAATTACAAGTGCACTTATCCAAATAGAAGTAAATATTAATTCTACAGTATGAGAAAGTCTCGTCATTCACAAAGCCAGCAGGTGAGGTAGGGCTTTTAAAATGTTTACTGTAGTAATTGATCACTGGGTACCACCTCAAGCATTCAATTTAGTTAATTTAACCAAGCCGAAACCACTTACCCACGTTTAACCTAAAAGTTAATTTGGCACCAAACAATAGACAAAACCAAGCCAGAGACGCATCTACGATAAGACAATCTGTATTTACACAAGCTTAACGCATCTACAAAACATCATTTTTATATCCAATTCAGAGGATGGCATGAACATCTGCTTTCACTTCAAGACATTAATTTTCAATTATTGAAGAAAAACAAAATAAATCCTGACAAATTAACTGTAGAATCTTTTGTTACTCTATTAGTTTATAATAGTAATTTAGAAATCCTACAATTAACGTCCTACAAGAGGTCTCTGATTTTTTTTTTTTGCATGTGTCATCTGAAGCAATTCAGCAGTGAATGATGTTCTTTAACTTGCCCTGATTGTGCAAATATTTTTGAAGAAAAAAATAGGAAGAACTCTCCAAGAGCCACTACTGTACAACGGTAGTTGTTCTTCTTCGATGGCTTTAGACATAGCATCACTAAAAATATGAGATTTCTATTTTCTTCCCATTCATATTTAAACCTTTTGTGTTACCTTTTCCACTCTTTTCAATCTTTGGCCACGTTTATTCGTTATATTCACTGAGACCAATGGGAACAGGCCGCAATTAAAAGGTGTTTGCACACAGGCAGGAGTTTCAATCAGTAAAACCAGTTAAATACCACCCAGATCCCGTCCAGGAGAGTATACCAGAGGGAGAAAAAGGCAGGAAAATGGGACTTGTGGAGTTTAGGGGAGAACGCTGCTAGGCTTGTAGCAAAATACACAGGCAAAAATTAAAAACTGCAGGCTAATCCCTGAAGGCAGTGCTCGGAATACTGCATGGATTCAAACGCTCTCAGGGCACCCGCCCCACAATGAAACACCAACATCTCCAATTATTCCTAATCCCCCAAAAGCTACTCTTGATAAAGAACAATCAAGAGCATAATCTTATTTGATATGAGTTTTATCAATTCTAGCTGCTGCTTTCACTGTATCAATAAAATTCCACCGAAACTTGAATGAACTGTAAAATTAAAGGATAATCTCACAAGTCTCTTGTATTTGGCAATTATGGTTATACTTGTCAAAATTTAATTTGTAGAATGTACTGTTCCAGTACCTTCAGGTTCTTCTCTATCAACTGGGAAAAAAGGAAAATTATATCTTTAAGACAAGTATGAAAGACATTGTTACTTCCACAGTCAACTCTGTAACTGAGCTCCGACATTGTATAATTGACTTTGCAAGCAGAACAACAGCAATATAACAAAGAAAATGTCAGTGTTTTCACAGCGCTAATCTATAGCACTAGGAGGGCCTCCTGCTGTCAGCCAGAGCTGACAATACAATAGCTTTCAAAGGGATATTACCATCATGCTTTTATTCTTGACATCAATCAAGACAAAGAGAATCCTTTTCACAAGACATTCAAAATCAAACCTTTGTATGAGCAGATAGGTAAAACAGCATTCCTTTAAAGAAGATCATTCATAGCAATCAACTAATTGGAACTCAGCAAATGGTTGAAGTATTTTTATTTACTTTGCAGATAACGAAGTAATGAGCAACCCCCCTTTTCTCTTCTTGACTGACACAAATGAGGCAGGTAGGGTGTGAATCAAAAGTTTCTATCAGCAATTTTTGCCAACAGAAAGCAAAAAAATATGACAGCAATTCTGCAACTTCAAGCAGGATAACAAATCTAGAGTTAATTAGTGCATTCTTTTGCAAAACAGTTTGATTACCAACTAGCACGTTATGCACAAAATACCCCCGCAAGCTGACAGCAATTTGCAGAACTGTCAAATTCAGCAGACAAAGTGCATCTGATGCTTAAAACCTTGTGCAAGTGCGAGCCCAGTCCCTACAAATGGCAGTCCCGTAATGCCTCAATTACAATTACATGGGACTGGAAACCCACGGGTTGCTGTTACCCGCATCTCAGCACTGCGCCTTCCAGAACCACCTCCAAGCATGAGAGGCTGCAGTTTGACCAAGGGGAAGTAGGAAGACATGCTTTCCTCAGCCCCCCAAGTGGACTGGGTACCCCCAGTCCCCACAGCAGCCAGCACTGAACAAACTATTAAGGACACCCGTGTTAATATCAGCCCCCGCCACTAGTAATGGGGGACAAGACAGAGTGCTTCGACATTGACAGCTGTGTTATGTTCTGGGGTTCAGGACCACGTGGTTTTAACAACACTGAGTAGGGTATAACTCTTCCTTACAGAGAACTGAAAAAGCTCTCAGCAGTTGAGGTTACTGGCAACAGGGCAAGAGTCTGTGCTGAGGAAAATTACTTCTGTGGGCTTCATCTGTGACATGAAGTAAAGGCTTCAGCAGAGTATTTTACTCCATCACTGCTACCACCACACTGTCCCCTAAATGTTTATTTTGTAAACCAGCAAAGACTCAATACTCACGCTTTTATTCCATTCTCACTGAGCTGAAACCACTTTCCTTTAAACCAAGTAGAACATTGTCCCCAACCACCAGCTATAAGGTTATATCTTCAAGTTTGCACAAACTAATGGTCAAAACAAATCAGTGTATTGTATCGCAAATCATAAATCCCACGTCAGGGGGAAGCCCAGGGCTACTGCTGGAGTTACAGCTGGAGGAATTACTGTAAGTTTCTGCCAGGCTGAACCTGAGACCTGATAATACAGCACAGGGGCCACCTGACCTGCAGCTGTGCTGGCATCCACTTTGGGTTTGCTATCACTTCATTTTCAATAACGCGCATCTAAGACTTGTCAACATTCGATACTTCTGTCAAAGTCAATCACTTCTTTAAAGTCAGCATCACTCCCACTTAAAGTGCAGGCAACTTGCTTTTTGCATGCAGAATAATCCCTTTCATCACAGGCACAGGCTGATCCCATTTTAGTGCATAATCTTTCTGAATGAAAAAGGATACACAAATCTCAGTAGTGGTTAATAAATAGCAATGCTCCTATACAAAGTGAAATAAAAGATGGAAAAGAGAAAAACGTTAAATTATTTTAAGTCCTAAATGCCACACATATATCCACGTAATTTATGCTTGTTTTCGTCTCAGTTGAATTGGGAAACCTATGACCTCAGAGTGCCTTTATTTATTACATCTCAATTATTTCCATGGAAACGTGTACTGTGGCAATCTACTGGGTTGCCAGCTCCCTAGACCACAAAATGTATACAACGGACTTTTTAAAAGCAGAAGATATAGGTGAATAGAAAGAAAGGAAGAATTTTTTTTATCCTACATGCACATATGAGCTGCCTCCTATTATCCAGAATTTCACCCAGATTCAGCTCATTCTTAGACTCCCTGTTAGGCAGCTCAAGCTAAGACCTGTAATTTACATCCAGTTTATGCTGAAGCTGGAAACAACATTTTTTTATGCCTAGAGACCTCAGCAATATTTAGAATCTTTAAAAACTGGGCTTCACCCAGCTCACTGTTGCAAAGACCTTCTAGATATTTCTATATTACAGGGATAATGTTTCTCAGCTATGACTTGCCAGTAAGCTACCTGCTTCAATTCATAAAAGTGCTCTAGTAAATAGTAATCTGTTCTGTATCAGAATTAGAGTCAAAATTTCATTATAAAGTATCAACCACTTGCAAGAGATATTGCTGCCTAAAAGTAATGAGGAAGAAAACAAAAGAGTAATAAATAGTAAATATCTAACATTGTATGTCACAAGATGTCAAGGTTTACTAACTGAGCTTCTAGAGCAAACACTGTTTGCACTGGCATAGAACTATTTCCTGAATGATAAATGTGACACTTTAGCACAGGAAAATATTTTAAACTCCAGAGGCCTGGCCACTAAGTGTGATCCCCTCATCCAAGAGAAGTCATGACCCAAGGCCTGCTCCACTGTTCTCAAACTGCAATTCTTTTAGTTTTAAACAATGTATTTCAGAGCATCCCCTAGAAATAGCTCTAACTCTGCCCTTTCTTCTGCCCACAGACTGTAACATTCATCTACCAATTACTGAAGTAGCTCCTTTAGCAGATTGTCTGGGACTGCAGAGGGTCACAAAGCCACACTGCAAACCTGCCCCACAGCACCATGCTAAAAGGTGCTCTTAGTTTGGGGAAAAATGATTAAGGGGCTTGTACAAAGATGAAGGACCGACTCTACAAAAACTTGATAAACATTTGAAGCACATACAACTTACATTGCAATCATCTGTTAAAGAATGGATATTTCACAAATAATATAAAATGGCCCTGGATGGGGTTTCAATTTGTTCTTTAGCTGGTCGATTAACTGCACGCTAATTTTAGCTACTCACGAGTTATTTAATTACAAAAGCTTTGGACTTTTTGTTTCATCTTTTGGGCATCCAAAGTTCTGATCCTTTTGTGTTTCTGCAACAAAGCCTCCGGACCACTGAGTTTGCGACTTCTGCTTTGTGCAGAGGACAATAAAACCTTCCCCAACATCAGCTAACCTCCTCGTGGCTGGGAGCGAAAGGCTTCAGGAATCACGCCTTCCCTCTCGCACCCATTCACTTAAAAGTCAAAAAGCTGGCAAGGCGTGCAGTACGGCGCGGGGCTGGTCCCGGCCCTCCCTTTACGTTTCGCCAGCAGCTGTTTTCTTACGGAGGTAAACAGGAGATTTTAAACACCGCTTCGCTGGGCATGGAGAAGAGTACGCAGTTTAATGTCTAACCTTTATTCATATAGCCGTTACTAAATTTGGCCATTGTTTCTTCAAGCCCAAGCAAATTCTCAACCCCTATCTATCAAATTGGGTTTAATTCTCCCCTTCTTCCACCACCCTTACGCGCATTGGACAGCAGGCGCAAACAGACGGCGCTACTATTCCCAATCATAAAGGAACATTAATTTCGGGCTAACCGGCTAAAACCCGAGTGAGCTCATTCCTCCCTTCCCCGGCCCGCTGATGCGCCACCGCACCCGACCATCACCGCGAAACTTTCCTCCCTCCCCGCCTCAACGATGCCACCGGCTTCTTTCATCAATTATCGCGACACGTGTCGCCGGCGAGTCTCGGCCGACACCGCGGTACGCACACAGCCCCGGAACGGACGGCGGGCGGGCGGATGCCCCGCGTGGGGAGACGCCGTCGGTTCCGGGGGGGTCTCCGCCACCACCGGCCCGTACCGGGGGGGGATTCGCAATCCCCGCCAAGCCGGGCCCCAGCCCTGATTGGCCGCGTCGCGGCGGCGGAGGCGGCTGCCCGGGGCCGGGCGGCGGCGGCGGCGGCGGCGGGGGCCGGCGGAGGATGCCTTACCTTTCACCGAGCGGGGCTTGGCTTGCTTCCTCCTGGACATGTCCGGGCGCCGTGGCTCGTCCTCCTTCTCCTCGTCTTCCTCCCGTCCCTTCCTTCTCTTCCTCTCCCTGCTTTCTCTCTCGCCCCCCCGCCCCCCGCACCTCCAAACTTTGCGAGGCGAAGCGGCAGCAGCGGGATCGATTATTTGATTTTTCTCACTTCTTTCGCCTGTTGCAATGCGGCAAGTTCAGCTCCTCTTTCCACCCCCTCGGGCACCTTCCCCCGGGGAAAAAAAAAATTAAAAAAAAAAAAAAGAAAAGGAAAAAAAAAAAAAAAAAAAACGCAGGCGCAACAGTTGCAATATTTTTTTCCTTCTTGTTTTTTTTTTTGTTTGGGTTTTTGGTTTTTTTTTTGTTCCTTCCTTCCCTCCCCCCCTTGGATGTGCAAATTCTACCGACGCAAAGCGAGCCCGGCCCGCGCCCCCACCCGCCTTTTTGTTCTCTTTAAAGTTTGCAGGCGCCCTGTGGCTCAGTCCGGCTCGCACTTTCGGAATAATAATTTTTTTTTTAAAGGAAAAAGAAAAAAAAAAAAAAGCAGCAGAGCCCTGTGCGGGGTCCCTGGGTTTGGGGTGGGGGAGGGCGCGCGGCGAGAACTCAGTGTCTAAACCCACGAGGAGCTCCGGCCCCGGCAATCCGGGACGCTCCGGGGGTGCGACCTTGTTGCGGTTTTCCTAAATCCTCCCTCGGCCGCGCTCGGCCCCCTCCCTCCCTCTCTGCCCGCTCGCCCCCGGCTGCCTCTCTCTTCCTCGCCCCCGCCGCTGGCCGGGGAGGGCGACGAGTCCTTTTTTATGCTGGCGGCGGGGGCCGAGGGGCGGCCGCCCCGTGTCCCCGGCGCGGCGCGGCCGGCCGTGCGCGGCGCGGAGCTGGAGCTGGGCGGGCGGGCGGGTGGGCTCCCCGCGGCCGGCCGCGCTCGCCGCCGCCTTCCCCTGCACGCACGCACTTCGCGGAACAAGGTAAGTGCTTCTTTGCATCGATGCCGGGGCCGCTAGCTGCCTCCATGGGTTATTCGCTGGAAGGTGGCACCGCTCCTGCCTTCATTGCTGCCGCTGCTGCCGCTGCTGCCCTGGGTTTTTATTTTCTTTAGCTCTCGCCAGCCTCCCTCTCTTTTCTTTGTCCTGGCTCCTTTTCCTCCTCCTGATCTTGCTGCTGGGGCTGCAGTGCAGACACACATAATAAAGCCAGGCTTGGCTGGAAATGTAGCTGAGTCCCAGCAGGAGGATGTGAGGAGTGGAGTCCCGGCGGGGGAGCGCTCTGATCCCGTAGGGAGCCCCGCGCAGCCTGCGCCGATCAGACGGAGAGAGAGCCAACAGCACCGAGCCATGGACGGCCCGGGAAATACAGCGGCCGCCCGCAAAACGCGGACCGCCGCCGCGGACCGGACTCGCGGCCGCGCGGAGCCGCCGCCCCCGCCCCCCCCCTTGATTTTGGCGACCACCCAGGCCGAGCGGCGCAGGCCGCGCGCGCCGCCCGACCGGAGCAGACCGCGCGGGGCTCCCTAC